>NC_047542.1:4302748-4604589 GCF_012275295.1 Melopsittacus undulatus | reverse complement strand
TTCAGTGTGATGCATCTAGTGTCATACATTCAGTGTGATGCAATCAGTGTGATACATTCAGTGTTATACATCCAGTGTGATACATCCAGTGTGATGCATTCAGTGTGATACATTCACTGTGATACATTCAGTGTGATGCATGCAGTGTGATACTTCTAGTGTGATGCATTCAATGTGTTACATTCAGTGTGATGCATTCAGTGTGATACATCCAGTGGGATGCATGCAGTGGTATAAATTCAATGTGTTACATTCATTGTCATACATCCAGTGTGATACATTCAGTTTTATAAATTCAGTGTGATACACTCAGTGTGATGCATTCAGTGTGATACATCCAGTGGGATGCATGCAGTGTGATAAATTCAATGTGTTACATTCATTGTCATACATCCAGTGTGATACATTCAGTTTTATAAATTCAGTGTGATACACTCAGTGAGATGCATTCAGTGTGATACATCCAGTGTGATGCATTCAGTGTGATACATTCAATGTGTTACATTCAGTGTGATACATTCAGTGTGATACATTCAGTGTGATGCATCCAGTGTGATACATTCAATGCGATGCATCCAGTGTGATACATTCAGTGTGATGCATTCAGTGTGATACATTCAGTGTGATAAATCCAGTGTGATATACCCAGTGTGATACATCCAGTGTGATGCATTCAGTGTGGTACATCCAGTGTGATACATTCAGTGTGATACATTCAATGTGTTACATTCAGTGTGATACATTCAGTGTGATACATTCAGTGTGATACATTCAGTGTGACACATTCAGTGTGGTGCATCCAGTGTGATACATTCAATGCGATGCATTCAGTGTGATACATTTAGTGTGATACATTCCGTGTGACGCATTCAGTGTCATACATCCAGAATGATACATTCAGTATGATGCATTCAGTTTGAAATATTCAGTGTGATACATCCAGTGTGATACATTCAGTGTGTTGCATTCAGTGTGATACATCCAGTTTTATACATGCAGTGTGATACATCCAGTGTGATGCATTCGGTGTGATACATTCAATGTGTTACATTCAGTGTGATACATCCAGTGTGATACATTCAGTATGATGCATTCAGTTTGATATATTCAGTGTGATACATCTAGTGTGATACATCCAGTGTGATACATCCAGTGTGATGCATTCTGTGTGATACATTCAGTGTGATACATCCAGTGTGATACATTCATTGTGATACATTCAGTGTGGTACATCCAGTGTGATACAACCAGTGTGATGCATTCAGTGTGATGCATCCAGTGTGATGCATTCAGTGTGATACATTCACTGTGATACATTCAGTGTGATGCATCCAGTGTGATACTTCTAGTGTGATGCTTTCAGTGTGATACATTTAGTGTGATACATTCAGTGTGATGCATCCAGTGTGATACATTCACTGTGATACTTCTAGTGTGATGCATTCAGTGTGATACATTTAGTGTGATACATTCAGTGTGATACTTCTAGTGTGATGCATTCAGTGTGATGCATTAAGTGTGATACATCCAGTTTAAAGCATTCAGTGTGATACATTCAATGTGTTACATTCAGTGTGATACATCCAGTGTGATACATCCAGTGTGACACATTCACTATGATGCATTCAGTGTGATACATTCAGTGTGATACATTCAGTGTGATGAATCCAGTGTGATACATTCAGTGTGATGCATTCAGTGTGATATATTCAGTGTGATACATCAGTGTGATGCATCCAGTGTGATACATTTAGTGTGATGCATTCAGTGTGAATCATTCAGTGTGATAAATCCAGCGTGATATACCCAGTGTGATACATTCAGTGTGATGCATCCAGGGTGATACATTCAATGTGATGCACTCAGTGTGATACATTCACTGTGATACATTCACTGTGATACATCCAGTGTAATACATTCAGTATGATGCATTCAGTGTGATATATTCAGTGTGATACATTCAGTGTTATACATTCAGTGTGATGAATCTAGTGTGATACATTCAGTGTGATACATTCAGTGTGATACATTCACTGTGATACCTTCAGTGTGATACTTCTAGTGTGATACATTCAGTGTGATACATCCACTGTGATACATCCAGTTTTATACATTCAGTGTGATTCATTCAGTGTAATACATCCAGTGTGATACATCCAGTGTGATACATTAAGTATGATGCATTCACTGTGATATATTCAGTGTGATACATTCAGTGTGATACAGTGTGATGCATCCAGTATGATACATTCAGTGTGATACTTCTAGTGTGATACATTCAGTGTGATACATCCACTGTCACATCCAGTTTTATACATTTAGTGTGATACTTTCAGTGTGATACATTCAGTGTGATGCATCCAGTGTGATACTCCTAGTGTGATACATTCACTGTGGTACATTCAGTGTGATACATCCAGTATGATGCATTCAGTGTGATGCATCCAGTGTGATACGTTCAGTGTGATGCATTCAGTGTGATACATTCAGTGTTATACATCCGGTGTGAAACATCCAGTTTTATACATTCAGTGTGATACATCCAGTGTGATGCATTCGGTGTGATACATTCAATGTGTTACATTCAGGGTGATACATTAAGTGTGATACATTCAGGGTGATACATTAAGTGTGATACATTCAGTATGATGCATTCAGTGTGATATGTTCAGTGTGATACATTCAGTGTGATGCACCCAGTGTGATACATTCAGTGTGTTGCATTCAGTGTGATACATTCAGTGTGATACATCCAGTGTGATACTTCTAGTGTGATACATTCACTGTGATACCTCCAGTATGATGCATTCAGTGTGATGCATCCAGTGTGATACGTTCAGTGTGATGCATTCAGTGTGATACATTCAGTGAATACATCCAGTGTGAAACATCCAGTTTTATACATTCAGTGTGATACATTCAGTGTGATACATCGACTGTGATACATTCAGTGTGATGCATTCCGTGTGATACATTCAGTGTTATACATCCAGTGTGATACATTCAGTATGATGCATTCAGTGTGATATATTCAGTGTGACACATTCAGTGTGATGCATCCAGTGTGATACATTCAGTGTGATGCATTCAGTGTGATACATTCAGTGTGACAAATCCAGTGTGATATACCCAGTGTGATACATCCAGTGTGATGCATTCAGTGTGGTACATCCAGTGTGATACATTCAGTGTGATACATTCAGTGTGATACATTCAGTGTGATGAATCTAGTGTGATACATTAAGTGTGATACATTCAGTGTGATACATCCAGTATGATGCATTCAGTGTGATGCATCCAGTGTGATACGTTCAGTGTGATGCATTCAGTGTGATACATTCAGTGTTATACATCCGGTGTGAAACATCCAGTTTTATACATTCAGTGTGATACATCCAGTGTGATGCATTCAGTGTGATACATTCAATGTGTTACATTCAGTGTGATACATCCAGTGTGATACATTCAGTATGATGCATTCAGTTTGAAATATTCAGTGTGATGCATCCAGTGTGATACATTCAGTGTGTTGCATTCAGTGTGATACATTCAGTGTGATACATTCACTGTGATACATTCAGTGTGATACATTCAGTATGATGCATTCAGTGTGATGCATCCTGTGTGATACGTTCAGTGTGATGCATTCAGTGTGATACATTCAGTGTGATACATTCAGTGTGATGAATTCAGTGTGATACATTCACTGTGATACATCCAGTGTGATACATCTAGTGCGATACATTCAGGGTGATACATCGAGTGTGATGCATTCAGTGTGATACATTCAATGTGTTACATTCAGTGTGATACATCCAGTGTGATACATTCGGTATGATGCATTCACTGTGATATATTCAGTGTGATACATTCAGAGTTATACATTCAGTGTGATGCATCTAGTGTCATACATTCAGTGTGATGCAATCAGTGTGATACATTCAGTGTTATACATCCAGTGTGATACATCCAGTGTGATGCATTCAGTGTGATACATTCACTGTGATACATTCAGTGTGATGCATGCAGTGTGATACTTCTAGTGTGATGCATTCAATGTGTTACATTCAGTGTGATGCATTCAGTGTGATACATCCAGTGGGATGCATGCAGTGGTATAAATTCAATGTGTTACATTCATTGTCATACATCCAGTGTGATACATTCAGTTTTATAAATTCAGTGTGATACACTCAATGAGATGCATTCAGTGTGATACATCCAGTGTGATGCATTCAGTGTGATACATTCAATGTGTTACATTCAGTGTGATACATTCAGTGTGATACATTCAGTGTGATGCATCCAGTGTGATACATTCAATGCGATGCATCCAGTGTGATACATTCAGTGTGATGCATTCAGTGTGATACATTCAGTGTGATAAATCCAGTGTGATATACCCAGTGTGATACATCCAGTGTGATGCATTCAGTGTGGTACATCCAGTGTGATACATTCAGTGTGATACATTCAATGTGTTACATTCAGTGTGATACATTCAGTGTGATACATTCAGTGTGATACATTCAGTGTGACACATTCAGTGTGGTGCATCCAGTGTGATACATTCAAGGCGATGCATTCAGTGTGATACATTTAGTGTAATACATTCCGTGTGACGCATTCAGTGTCATACATCCAGCGTGATACATTCAGTATGATGCATTCAGTTTGAAATATTCAGTGTGATGCATCCAGTGTGATACATTCAGTGTGTTGCATTCAGTGTGATACATCCAGTTTTATACATGCAGTGTGATACATCCAGTGTGATGCATTCGGTGTGATACATTCAATGTGTTACATTCAGTGTGATACATCCAGTGTGATACATTCAGTATGATGCATTCAGTTTGAAATATTCAGTGTGATACATCCAGTGTTATACATCCAGTGTGATACATCCAGTGTGATGCATTCTGTGTGATACATTCAGTGTGATACATCCAGTGTGATACATTCATTGTGATACATTCAGTGTGGTACATCCAGTGTGATACAACCAGTGTGATGCATTCAGTGTGATGCATCCAGTGTGATGCATTCAGTGTGATACATTCACTGTGATACATTCAGTGTGATGCATCCAGTGTGATACTTCTAGTGTGATGCTTTCAGTGTGATACATTTAGTGTGATACATTCAGTGTGATGCATCCAGTGTGATACATTCACTGTGATACTTCTAGTGTGATGCATTCAGTGTGATACATTTAGTGTGATACATTCAGTGTGATACTTCTAGTGTGATGCATTCAGTGTGATGCATTAAGTGTGATACATCCAGTTTAAAGCATTCAGTGTGATACATTCAATGTGTTACATTCAGTGTGATACATCCAGTGTGATACATCCAGTGTGACACATTCACTATGATGCATTCAGTGTGATACATTCAGTGTGATACATTCAGTGTGATGAATCCAGTGTGATACATTCAGTGTGATGCATTCAGTGTGATATATTCAGTGTGATACATCAGTGTGATGCATCCAGTGTGATACATTTAGTGTGATGCATTCAGTGTGAATCATTCAGTGTGATAAATCCAGCGTGATATACCCAGTGTGATACATTCAGTGTGATGCATCCAGGGTGATACATTCAATGTGATGCACTCAGTGTGATACATTCACTGTGATACATTCACTGTGATACATCCAGTGTAATACATTCAGTATGATGCATTCAGTGTGATATATTCAGTGTGATACATTCAGTGTTATACATTCAGTGTGATGAATCTAGTGTGATACATTCAGTGTTATGCATTCAGTGTGATACATTCACTGTGATACCTTCAGTGTGATACTTCTAGTGTGATACATTCAGTGTGATACATCCACTGTGATACATCCAGTTTTATACATTCAGTGTGATTCATTCAGTGTAATACATCCAGTGTGATACATCCAGTGTGATACATTAAGTATGATGCATTCACTGTGATATATTCAGTGTGATACATTCAGTGTGATACAGTGTGATGCATCCAGTATGATACATTCAGTGTGATACTTCTAGTGTGATACATTCAGTGTGATACATCCACTGTCACATCCAGTTTTATACATTTAGTGTGATACTTTCAGTGTGATACATTCAGTGTGATGCATCCAGTGTGATACTCCTAGTGTGATACATTCACTGTGGTACATTCAGTGTGATACATCCAGTATGATGCATTCAGTGTGATGCATCCAGTGTGATACGTTCAGTGTGATGCATTCAGTGTGATACATTCAGTGTTATACATCCGGTGTGAAACATCCAGTTTTATACATTCAGTGTGATACATCCAGTGTGATGCATTCGGTGTGATACATTCAATGTGTTACATTCAGTGTGATACATTCAGTGTGATACATTCAGTGTGATACATTAAGTGTGATACATTCAGTATGATGCATTCAGTGTGATATGTTCAGTGTGATACATTCAGTGTGATGCACCCAGTGTGATACATTCAGTGTGTTGCATTCAGTGTGATACATTCAGTGTGATACATCCAGTGTGATACTTCTAGTGTGATACATTCACTGTGATACCTCCAGTATGATGCATTCAGTGTGATGCATCCAGTGTGATACGTTCAGTGTGATGCATTCAGTGTGATACATTCAGTGAATACATCCAGTGTGAAACATCCAGTTTTATACATTCAGTGTGATACATTCAGTGTGATACATCGACTGTGATACATTCAGTGTGATGCATTCCGTGTGATACATTCAGTGTGATGCATCCAGTGTGATACATTCAGTGTGATGCATTCAGTGTGATACATTCAGTGTGATAAATCCAGTGTGATATACCCAGTGTGATACATCCAGTGTGATGCATTCAGTGTGGTACATCCAGTGTGATACATTCAGTGTGATACATTCAGTGTGATACATTCAGTGTGATGCATCCAGTGTGATACTTGTAGTGTGATACATTAACTGTGATACATTCAGTGTGATACATCCAGTATGATGCATTCAGTGTGATGCATCCAGTGTGATACGTTCAGTGTGATGCATTCAGTGTGATACATTCAGTGTTATACATCCAGTGTGATACATCCAGTTTTATACATTCAGTGTGATACATCCAGTGTGATGCATTCGGTGTGATACATTCAATGTGTTACATTCAGTGTGATACATCCAGTGTGATACATTCAGTATGATGCATTCAGTTTGAAATATTCAGTGTGATGCATCCAGTGTGATACATTCAGTGTGTTGCATTCAGTGTGATACATTCAGTGTGATGCATTCAGTGTGATACATTCAGTGTGATACATTCAGTATGATGCATTCAGTGTGATGCATCCTGTGTGATACGTTCAGTGTGATGCATTCAGTGTGATACATTCAGTGTGTTACATTCAGTGTGATACATTCAGTGTGATACATTCACTGTGATACATCCAGTGTGATACATCTAGTGCGATACATTCAGGGTGATACATCGAGTGTGATGCATTCAGTGTGATACATTCAATGTGTTACATTCAGTGTGATACATCCAGTGTGATACATTCGGTATGATGCATTCACTGTGATATATTCAGTGTGATACATTCAGAGTTATACATTCAGTGTGATGCATCTAGTGTCATACATTCAGTGTGATGCAATCAGTGTGATACATTCAGTGTTATACATCCAGTGTGATACATCCAGTGTGATGCATTCAGTGTGATACATTCACTGTGATACATTCAGTGTGATGCATGCAGTGTGATACTTCTAGTGTGATGCATTCAATGTGTTACATTCAGTGTGATGCATTCAGTGTGATACATCCAGTGGGATGCATGCAGTGGTATAAATTCAATGTGTTACATTCATTGTCATACATCCAGTGTGATACATTCAGTTTTATAAATTCAGTGTGATACACTCAGTGTGATGCATTCAGTGTGATACATCCAGTGGGATGCATGCAGTGTGATAAATTCAATGTGTTACATTCATTGTCATACATCCAGTGTGATACATTCAGTTTTATAAATTCAGTGTGATACACTCAGTGAGATGCATTCAGTGTGATACATCCAGTGTGATGCATTCAGTGTGATACATTCAATGTGTTACATTCAGTGTGATACATTCAGTGTGATACATTCAGTGTGATGCATCCAGTGTGATACATTCAATGCGATGCATCCAGTGTGATACATTCAGTGTGATGCATTCAGTGTGATACATTCAGTGTGATACATCCAGTGTGATATACCCAGTGTGATACATCCAGTGTGATGCATTCAGTGTGGTACATCCAGTGTGATACATTCAGTGTGATACATTCAATGTGTTACATTCAGTGTGATACATTCAGTGTGATACATTCAGTGTGATACATTCAGTGTGACACATTCAGTGTGGTGCATCCAGTGTGATACATTCAATGCGATGCATTCAGTGTGATACATTTAGTGTGATACATTCCGTGTGACGCATTCAGTGTCATACATCCAGAATGATACATTCAGTATGATGCATTCAGTTTGAAATATTCAGTGTGATGCATCCAGTGTGATACATTCAGTGTGTTGCATTCAGTGTGATACATCCAGTTTTATACATTCAGTGTGATACATCCAGTGTGATGCATTCGGTGTGATACATTCAATGTGTTACATTCAGTGTGATACATCCAGTGTGATACATTCAGTATGATGCATTCAGTTTGAAATATTCAGTGTGATACATCCAGTGTGATACATCCAGTGTGATACATCCAGTGTGATGCATTCTGTGTGATACATTCAGTGTGATACATCCAGTGTGATACATTCATTGTGATACATTCAGTGTGGTACATCCAGTGTGATACAACCAGTGTGATGCATTCAGTGTGATGCATCCAGTGTGATGCATTCAGTGTGATACATTCACTGTGATACATTCAGTGTGATGCATCCAGTGTGATACTTCTAGTGTGATGCTTTCAGTGTGATACATTTAGTGTGATACATTCAGTGTGATGCATCCAGTGTGATACATTCACTGTGATACTTCTAGTGTGATGCATTCAGTGTGATACATTTAGTGTGATACATTCAGTGTGATACTTCTAGTGTGATGCATTCAGTGTGATGCATTAAGTGTGATACATCCAGTTTAAAGCATTCAGTGTGATACATTCAATGTGTTACATTCAGTGTGATACATCCAGTGTGATACATCCAGTGTGACACATTCACTATGATGCATTCAGTGTGATACATTCAGTGTGATACATTCAGTGTGATGAATCCAGTGTGATACATTCAGTGTGATGCATTCAGTGTGATATATTCAGTGTGATACATCAGTGTGATGCATCCAGTGTGATACATTTAGTGTGATGCATTCAGTGTGAATCATTCAGTGTGATAAATCCAGCGTGATATACCCAGTGTGATACATTCAGTGTGATGCATCCAGGGTGATACATTCAATGTGATGCACTCAGTGTGATACATTCACTGTGATACATTCACTGTGATACATCCAGTGTAATACATTCAGTATGATGCATTCAGTGTGATATATTCAGTGTGATACATTCAGTGTTATACATTCAGTGTGATGAATCTAGTGTGATACATTCAGTGTTATGCATTCAGTGTGATACATTCACTGTGATACCTTCAGTGTGATACTTCTAGTGTGATACATTCAGTGTGATACATCCACTGTGATACATCCAGTTTTATACATTCAGTGTGATTCATTCAGTGTAATACATCCAGTGTGATACATCCAGTGTGATACATTAAGTATGATGCATTCACTGTGATATATTCAGTGTGATACATTCAGTGTGATACAGTGTGATGCATCCAGTATGATACATTCAGTGTGATACTTCTAGTGTGATACATTCAGTGTGATACATCCACTGTCACATCCAGTTTTATACATTTAGTGTGATACTTTCAGTGTGATACATTCAGTGTGATGCATCCAGTGTGATACTCCTAGTGTGATACATTCACTGTGGTACATTCAGTGTGATACATCCAGTATGATGCATTCAGTGTGATGCATCCAGTGTGATACGTTCAGTGTGATGCATTCAGTGTGATACATTCAGTGTTATACATCCGGTGTGAAACATCCAGTTTTATACATTCAGTGTGATACATCCAGTGTGATGCATTCGGTGTGATACATTCAATGTGTTACATTCAGGGTGATACATTAAGTGTGATACATTCAGGGTGATACATTAAGTGTGATACATTCAGTATGATGCATTCAGTGTGATATGTTCAGTGTGATACATTCAGTGTGATGCACCCAGTGTGATACATTCAGTGTGTTGCATTCAGTGTGATACATTCAGTGTGATACATCCAGTGTGATACTTCTAGTGTGATACATTCACTGTGATACCTCCAGTATGATGCATTCAGTGTGATGCATCCAGTGTGATACGTTCAGTGTGATGCAT
The DNA here is from genome assembly GCF_012275295.1 of Melopsittacus undulatus. Taxonomy (NCBI): domain Eukaryota; kingdom Metazoa; phylum Chordata; class Aves; order Psittaciformes; family Psittaculidae; genus Melopsittacus; species Melopsittacus undulatus. Next base: position 4,594,153 of record NC_047542.1, on the reverse strand, counting down.
TCAGTGTGATACATTCAGTGAATACATCCAGTGTGAAACATCCAGTTTTATACATTCAGTGTGATACATTCAGTGTGATACATCGACTGTGATACATTCAGTGTGATGCATTCCGTGTGATACATTCAGTGTTATACATCCAGTGTGATACATTCAGTATGATGCATTCAGTGTGATATATTCAGTGTGACACATTCAGTGTGATGCATCCAGTGTGATACATTCAGTGTGATGCATTCAGTGTGATACATTCAGTGTGACAAATCCAGTGTGATATACCCAGTGTGATACATCCAGTGTGATGCATTCAGTGTGGTACATCCAGTGTGATACATTCAGTGTGATACATTCAGTGTGATACATTCAGTGTGATGCATCCAGTGTGATACTTCTAGTGTGATACATTAACTGTGATACATTCAGTGTGATACATCCAGTATGATGCATTCAGTGTGATGCATCCAGTGTGATACGTTCAGTGTGATGCATTCAGTGTGATACATTCAGTGTTATACATCCGGTGTGAAACATCCAGTTTTATAAATTCAGTGTGATACATCCAGTGTGATGCATTCGGTGTGATACATTCAATGTGTTACATTCAGTGTGATACATCCAGTGTGATACATTCAGTATGATGCATTCAGTTTGAAATATTCAGTGTGATGCATCCAGTGTGATACATTCAGTGTGTTGCATTCAGTGTGATACATTCAGTGTGATACATTCACTGTGATACATTCAGTGTGATACATTCAGTATGATGCATTCAGTGTGATGCATCCTGTGTGATACGTTCAGTGTGATGCATTCAGTGTGATAGATTTAGTGTGTTACATCCAGTGTGATGCATTCAGTGTGATACATTCACTGTGATACATCCAGTGTGATACATCTAGTGCGATACATTCAGTGTGATACATCGAGTGTGATGCATTCAGTGTGATACATTCAATGTGTTACATTCAGTGTTATACATCCAGTGTGATACATTCGGTATGATGCATTCACTGTGATATATTCAGTGTGATACATTCAGAGTTATACATTCAGTGTGATGCATCTAGTGTCATACATTCAGTGTGATGCAATCAGTGTGATACATTCAGTGTTATACATTCAGTGTGATACATTCAGTGTGATGCATTCAGTGTGATACATTCACTGTGATACATTCAGTGTGATGCATGCAGTGTGATACTTCTAGTGTGATGCATTCAATGTGTTACATTCAGTGTGATGCATTCAGTGTGATACATCCAGTGGGATGCATGCAGTGGTATAAATTCAATGTGTTACATTCATTGTCATACATCCAGTGTGATACATTCAGTTTTATAAATTCAGTGTGATACACTCAATGAGATGCATTCAGTGTGATACATCCAGTGTGATGCATTCAGTGTGATACATTCAATGTGTTACATTCAGTGTGATACATTCAGTGTGATACATTCAGTGTGATGCATCCAGTGTGATACATTCAATGCGATGCATCCAGTGTGATACATTCAGTGTGATGCATTCAGTGTGATACATTCAGTGTGATAAATCCAGTGTGATACATCCAGTGTGATACATCCAGTGTGATGCATTCAGTGTGGTACATCCAGTGTGATACATTCAGTGTGATACATTCAATGTGTTACATTCAGTGTGATACATTCAGTGTGATACATTCAGTGTGATACATTCAGTGTGACACATTCAGTGTGGTGCATCCAGTGTGATACATTCAAGGCGATGCATTCAGTGTGATACATTTAGTGTAATACATTCCGTGTGACGCATTCAGTGTCATACATCCAGCGTGATACATTCAGTATGATGCATTCAGTTTGAAATATTCAGTGTGATGCATCCAGTGTGATACATTCAGTGTGTTGCATTCAGTGTGATACATCCAGTTTTATACATGCAGTGTGATACATCCAGTGTGATGCATTCGGTGTGATACATTCAATGTGTTACATTCAGTGTGATACATCCAGTGTGATACATTCAGTATGATGCATTCAGTTTGAAATATTCAGTGTGATACATCCAGTGTGATACATCCAGTGTGATACATCCAGTGTGATGCATTCTGTGTGATACATTCAGTGTGATACATCCAGTGTGATACATTCATTGTGATACATTCAGTGTGGTACATCCAGTGTGATACAACCAGTGTGATGCATTCAGTGTGATGCATCCAGTGTGATGCATTCAGTGTGATACATTCACTGTGATACATTCAGTGTGATGCATCCAGTGTGATACTTCTAGTGTGATGCTTTCAGTGTGATACATTTAGTGTGATACATTCAGTGTGATGCATCCAGTGTGATACATTCACTGTGATACTTCTAGTGTGATGCATTCAGTGTGATACATTTAGTGTGATACATTCAGTGTGATACTTCTAGTGTGATGCATTCAGTGTGATGCATTAAGTGTGATACATCCAGTTTAAAGCATTCAGTGTGATACATTCAATGTGTTACATTCAGTGTGATACATCCAGTGTGATACATCCAGTGTGACACATTCACTATGATGCATTCAGTGTGATACATTCAGTGTGATACATTCAGTGTGATGAATCCAGTGTGATACATTCAGTGTGATGCATTCAGTGTGATATATTCAGTGTGATACATCAGTGTGATGCATCCAGTGTGATACATTTAGTGTGATGCATTCAGTGTGAATCATTCAGTGTGATAAATCCAGCGTGATATACCCAGTGTGATACATTCAGTGTGATGCATCCAGGGTGATACATTCAATGTGATGCACTCAGTGTGATACATTCACTGTGATACATTCACTGTGATACATCCAGTGTAATACATTCAGTATGATGCATTCAGTGTGATATATTCAGTGTGATACATTCAGTGTTATACATTCAGTGTGATGAATCTAGTGTGATACATTCAGTGTTATGCATTCAGTGTGATACATTCACTGTGATACCTTCAGTGTGATACTTCTAGTGTGATACATTCAGTGTGATACATCCACTGTGATACATCCAGTTTTATACATTCAGTGTGATTCATTCAGTGTAATACATCCAGTGTGATACATCCAGTGTGATGCATTAAGTATGATGCATTCACTGTGATATATTCAGTGTGATACATTCAGTGTGATACAGTGTGATGCATCCAGTATGATACATTCAGTGTGATACTTCTAGTGTGATACATTCAGTGTGATACATCCACTGTCACATCCAGTTTTATACATTTAGTGTGATACTTTCAGTGTGATACATTCAGTGTGATGCATCCAGTGTGATACTCCTAGTGTGATACATTCACTGTGGTACATTCAGTGTGATACATCCAGTATGATGCATTCAGTGTGATGCATCCAGTGTGATACGTTCAGTGTGATGCATTCAGTGTGATACATTCAGTGTTATACATCCGGTGTGAAACATCCAGTTTTATACATTCAGTGTGATACATCCAGTGTGATGCATTCGGTGTGATACATTCAATGTGTTACATTCAGGGTGATACATTAAGTGTGATACATTCAGGGTGATACATTAAGTGTGATACATTCAGTATGATGCATTCAGTGTGATATGTTCAGTGTGATACATTCAGTGTGATGCACCCAGTGTGATACATTCAGTGTGTTGCATTCAGTGTGATACATTCAGTGTGATACATCCAGTGTGATACTTCTAGTGTGATACATTCACTGTGATACCTCCAGTATGATGCATTCAGTGTGATGCATCCAGTGTGATACGTTCAGTGTGATGCATTCAGTGTGATACATTCAGTGAATACATCCAGTGTGAAACATCCAGTTTTATACATTCAGTGTGATACATTCAGTGTGATACATCGACTGTGATACATTCAGTGTGATGCATTCCGTGTGATACATTCAGTGTGATGCATCCAGTGTGATACATTCAGTGTGATGCATTCAGTGTGATACATTCAGTGTGATAAATCCAGTGTGATATACCCAGTGTGATACATCCAGTGTGATGCATTCAGTGTGATACATCCAGTGTGATACATCCAGTGTGATACATTCAGTGTGATACATTCAGTGTGATGCATCCAGTGTGATACTTGTAGTGTGATACATTAACTGTGATACATTCAGTGTGATACATCCAGTATGATGCATTCAGTGTGATGCATCCAGTGTGATACGTTCAGTGTGATGCATTCAGTGTGATACATTCAGTGTTATACATCCGGTGTGAAACATCCAGTTTTATACATTCAGTGTGATACATCCAGTGTGATGCATTCGGTGTGATACATTCAATGTGTTACATTCAGTGTGATACATCCAGTGTGATACATTCAGTATGATGCATTCAGTTTGAAATATTCAGTGTGATGCATCCAGTGTGATACATTCAGTGTGTTGCATTCAGTGTGATACATTCAGTGTGATACATTCAGTGTGATACATTCAGTGTGATACATTCAGTATGATGCATTCAGTGTGATGCATCCTGTGTGATACGTTCAGTGTGATGCATTCAGTGTGATAGATTTAGTGTGTTACATCCAGTGTGATGAATTCAGTGTGATACATTCACTGTGATACATCCAGTGTGATACATCTAGTGCGATACATTCAGGGTGATACATTCAGTGTGATACATTCAGTGTGATACATTCAATGTGTTACATTCAGTGTGATACATCCAGTGTGATACATTCGGTATGATGCATTCACTGTGATATATTCAGTGTGATACATTCAGAGTTATACATTCAGTGTGATGCATCTAGTGTCATACATTCAGTGTGATGCAATCAGTGTGATACATTCAGTGTTATACATCCAGTGTGATACATCCAGTGTGATGCATTCAGTGTGATACATTCACTGTGATACATTCAGTGTGATGCATGCAGTGTGATACTTCTAGTGTGATGCATTCAATGTGTTACATTCAGTGTGATGCATTCAGTGTGATACATCCAGTGGGATGCATGCAGTGGTATAAATTCAATGTGTTACATTCATTGTCATACATCCAGTGTGATACATTCAGTTTTATAAATTCAGTGTGATACACTCAGTGTGATGCATTCAGTGTGATACATCCAGTGGGATGCATGCAGTGTGATAAATTCAATGTGTTACATTCATTGTCATACATCCAGTGTGATACATTCAGTTTTATAAATTCAGTGTGATACACTCAGTGAGATGCATTCAGTGTGATACATCCAGTGTGATGCATTCAGTGTGATACATTCAATGTGTTACATTCAGTGTGATACATTCAGTGTGATACATTCAGTGTGATGCATCCAGTGTGATACATTCAATGCGATGCATCCAGTGTGATACATTCAGTGTGATGCATTCAGTGTGATACATTCAGTGTGATAAATCCAGTGTGATATACCCAGTGTGATACATCCAGTGTGATGCATTCAGTGTGGTACATCCAGTGTGATACATTCAGTGTGATACATTCAATGTGTTACATTCAGTGTGATACATTCAGTGTGATACATTCAGTGTGATACATTCAGTGTGACACATTCAGTGTGGTGCATCCAGTGTGATACATTCAATGCGATGCATTCAGTGTGATACATTTAGTGTGATACATTCCGTGTGACGCATTCAGTGTCATACATCCAGAATGATACATTCAGTATGATGCATTCAGTTTGAAATATTCAGTGTGATGCATCCAGTGTGATACATTCAGTGTGTTGCATTCAGTGTGATACATCCAGTTTTATACATGCAGTGTGATACATCCAGTGTGATGCATTCGGTGTGATACATTCAATGTGTTACATTCAGTGTGATACATCCAGTGTGATACATTCAGTATGATGCATTCAGTTTGAAACATTCAGTGTGATAAATCCAGTGTGATACATCCAGTGTGATACATCCAGTGTGATGCATTCTGTGTGATACATTCAGTGTGATACATCCAGTGTGATACATTCATTGTGATACATTCAGTGTGGTACATCCAGTGTGATACAACCAGTGTGATGCATTCAGTGTGATGCATCCAGTGTGATGCATTCAGTGTGATACATTCACTGTGATACATTCAGTGTGATGCATCCAGTGTGATACTTCTAGTGTGATGCATTCAGTGTGATACATTTAGTGTGATACATTCAGTGTGATGCATCCAGTGTGATACATTCAGTGTGATACTTCTAGTGTGATGCATTCAGTGTGATACATTTAGTGTGATACATTCAGTGTGATACTTCTAGTGTGATGCATTCAGTGTGATGCATTAAGTGTGATACATCCAGTTTAAAGCATTCAGTGTGATACATTCAATGTGTTACATTCAGTGTGATACATCCAGTGTGATACATCCAGTGTGACACATTCAGTATGATGCATTCAGTGTGATACATTCAGTGTGATACATTCAGTGTGATGAATCCAGTGTGATACATTCAGTGTGATGCATTCAGTGTGATATATTCAGTGTGATACATCAGTGTGATGCATCCAGTGTGATACATTTAGTGTGATGCATTCAGTGTGAATCATTCAGTGTGATAAATCCAGCGTGATATACCCAGTGTGATACATTCAGTGTGATGCATCCAGGGTGATACATTCAATGTGATGCACTCAGTGTGATACATTCACTGTGATACATTCACTGTGATACATCCAGTGTAATACATTCAGTATGATGCATTCAGTGTGATATATTCAGTGTGATACATTCAGTGTTATACATTCAGTGTGATGAATCTAGTGTGATACATTCAGTGTTATGCATTCAGTGTGATACATTCACTGTGATACCTTCAGTGTGATACTTCTAGTGTGATACATTCAGTGTGATACATCCACTGTGATACATCCAGTTTTATACATTCAGTGTGATTCATTCAGTGTAATACATCCAGTGTGATACATCCAGTGTGATACATTAAGTATGATGCATTCACTGTGATATATTCAGTGTGATACATTCAGTGTGATACAGTGTGATGCATCCAGTATGATACATTCAGTGTGATACTTCTAGTGTGATACATTCAGTGTGATACATCCACTGTCACATCCAGTTTTATACATTTAGTGTGATACTTTCAGTGTGATACATTCAGTGTGATGCATCCAGTGTGATACTCCTAGTGTGATACATTCACTGTGGTACATTCAGTGTGATACATCCAGTATGATGCATTCAGTGTGATGCATTCAGTGTGATACGTTCAGTGTGATGCATTCAGTGTGATACATTCAGTGTTATACATCCGGTGTGAAACATCCAGTTTTATACATTCAGTGTGATACATCCAGTGTGATGCATTCGGTGTGATACATTCAATGTGTTACATTCAGGGTGATACATTAAGTGTGATACATTCAGGGTGATACATTAAGTGTGATACATTCAGTATGATGCATTCAGTGTGATATGTTCAGTGTGATACATTCAGTGTGATGCACCCAGTGTGATACATTCAGTGTGTTGCATTCAGTGTGATACATTCAGTGTGATACATCCAGTGTGATACTTCTAGTGTGATACATTCACTGTGATACCTCCAGTATGATGCATTCAGTGTGATGCATCCAGTGTGATACGTTCAGTGTGATGCATTCAGTGTGATACATTCAGTGAATACATCCAGTGTGAAACATCCAGTTTTATACATTCAGTGTGATACATTCAGTGTGATACATCGACTGTGATACATTCAGTGTGATGCATTCCGTGTGATACATTCAGTGTTATACATCCAGTGTGATACATTCAGTATGATGCATTCAGTGTGATATATTCAGTGTGACACATTCAGTGTGATGCATCAGTGTGATACATTCAGTGTGATGCATTCAGTGTGATACATTCAGTGTGATAAATCCAGTGTGATATACCCAGTGTGATACATCCAGTGTGATGCATTCAGTGTGGTACATCCAGTGTGATACATTCAGTGTGATACATTCAGTGTGATACATTCAGTGTGATGCATCCAGTGTGATACTTCTAGTGTGATACATTAACTGTGATACATTCAGTGTGATACATCCAGTATGATGCATTCAGTGTGATGCATCCAGTGTGATACGTTCAGTGTGATGCATTCAGTGTGATACATTCAGTGTTATACATCCGGTGTGAAACATCCAGTTTTATAAATTCAGTGTGATACATCCAGTGTGATGCATTCGGTGTGATACATTCAATGTGTTACATTCAGTGTGATACATCCAGTGATATACATTCAGTATGATGCATTCAGTTTGAAATATTCAGTGTGATGCATCCAGTGTGATACATTCAGTGTGTTGCATTCAGTGTGATACATTCAGTGTGATACATTCACTGTGATACATTCAGTGTGATACATCCAGTATGATGCATTCAGTGTGATGCATCCTGTGTGATACGTTCAGTGTGATGCATTCAGTGTGATAGATTTAGTGTGTTACATCCAGTGTGATGAATTCAGTGTGATACATTCACTGTGATACATCCAGTGTGATACATCTAGTGCGATACATTCAGGGTGATACATCGAGTGTGATGCATTCAGTGTGATACATTCAATGTGTTACATTCAGTGTGATACATCCAGTGTGATACATTCGGTATGATGCATTCACTGTGATATATTCAGTGTGATACATTCAGAGTTATACATTCAGTGTGATGCATCTAGTGTCATACATTCAGTGTGATGCAATCAGTGTGATACATTCAGTGTTATACATCCAGTGTGATACATCCAGTGTGATGCATTCAGTGTGATACATTCACTGTGATACATTCAGTGTGATGCATGCAGTGTGATACATTCAGTGTTATACATCCAGTGTGATACATCCAGTGTGATGCATTCAATGTGTTACATTCAGTGTGATGCATTCAGTGTGATACATCCAGTGGGATGCATGCAGTGTGATAAATTCAATGTGTTACATTCATTGTCATACATCCAGTGTGATACATTCAGTTTTATAAATTCAGTGTGATACACTCAGTGAGATGCATTCAGTGTGATACATCCAGTGTGATGCATTCAGTGTGATACATTCAATGTGTTACATTCAGTGTGATACATTCAGTGTGATACATTCAGTGTGATGCATCCAGTGTGATACATTCAATGCGATGCATCCAGTGTGATACATTCAGTGTTATGCATTCAGTGTGATACATTCAGTGTGATAAATCCAGTGTGATATACCCAGTGTGATACATACAGTGTGATGCATTCAGTGTGGTACATCCAGTGTGATACATTCAGTGTGATACATTCAATGTGTTACATTCAGTGTGATACATTCAGTGTGATACATTCAGTGTGATACATTCAGTGTGACACATTCAGTGTGGTGCATCCAGTGTGATACATTCAATGCGATGCATTCAGTGTGATACATTTAGTGTGATACATTCCGTGTGACGCATTCAGTGTCATACATCCAGAATGATACATTCAGTATGATGCATTCAGTTTGAAATATTCAGTGTGATGCATCCAGTGTGATACATTCAGTGTGTTGCATTCAGTGTGATACATCCAGTTTTATACATGCAGTGTGATACATCCAGTGTGATGCATTCGGTGTGATACATTCAATGTGTTACATTCAGTGTGATACATCCAGTGTGATACATTCAGTATGATGCATTCAGTTTGAAATATTCAGTGTGATACATCCAGTGTGATACATCCAGTGTGATACATCCAGTGTGATGCATTCTGTGTGATACATTCAGTGTGATACATCCAGTGTGATACATTCATTGTGATACATTCAGTGTGGTACATCCAGTGTGATACAACCAGTGTGATGCATTCAGTGTGATGCATCCAGTGTGATGCATTCAGTGTGATACATTCACTGTGATACATTCAGTGTGATGCATCCAGTGTGATACTTCTAGTGTGATGCTTTCAGTGTGATACATTTAGTGTGATACATTCAGTGTGATGCATCCAGTGTGATACATTCACTGTGATACTTCTAGTATGATGCATTCAGTGTGATACATTTAGTGTGATACATTCAGTGTGATACTTCTAGTGTGATGCATTCAGTGTGATGCATTAAGTGTGATACATCCAGTTTAAAGCATTCAGTGTGATACATTCAATGTGTTACATTCAGTGTGATACATCCAGTGTGATACATCCAGTGTGACACATTCACTATGATGCATTCAGTGTGATACATTCAGTGTGATACATTCAGTGTGATGAATCCAGTGTGATACATTCAGTGTGATGCATTCAGTGTGATATATTCAGTGTGATACATCAGTGTGATGCATCCAGTGTGATACATTTAGTGTGATGCATTCAGTGTGAATCATTCAGTGTGATAAATCCAGCGTGATATACCCAGTGTGATACATTCAGTGTGATGCATCCAGGGTGATACATTCAATGTGATGCACTCAGTGTGATACATTCACTGTGATACATTCACTGTGATACATCCAGTGTGATACATTCAGTATGATGCATTCAGTGTGATATATTCAGTGTGATACATTCAGTGTTATACATTCAGTGTGATGAATCTAGTGTGATACATTCAGTGTTATGCATTCAGTGTGATACATTCACTGTGATACCTTCAGTGTGATACTTCTAGTGTGATACATTCAGTGTGATACATCCACTGTGATACATCCAGTTTTATACATTCAGTGTGATTCATTCAGTGTAATACATCCAGTGTGATACATCCAGTGTGATACATTAAGTATGATGCATTCACTGTGATATATTCAGTGTGATACATTCAGTGTGATACAGTGTGATGCATCCAGTATGATACATTCAGTGTGATACTTCTAGTGTGATACATTCAGTGTGATACATCCACTGTCACATCCAGTTTTATACATTTAGTGTGATACTTTCAGTGTGATACATTCAGTGTGATGCATCCAGTGTGATACTCCTAGTGTGATACATTCACTGTGGTACATTCAGTGTGATACATCCAGTATGATGCATTCAGTGTGATGCATCCAGTGTGATACGTTCAGTGTGATGCATTCAGTGTGATACATTCAGTGTTATACATCCGGTGTGAAACATCCAGTTTTATACATTCAGTGTGATACATCCAGTGTGATGCATTCGGTGTGATACATTCAATGTGTTACATTCAGGGTGATACATTAAGTGTGATACATTCAGGGTGATACATTAAGTGTGATACATTCAGTATGATGCATTCAGTGTGATATGTTCAGTGTGATACATTCAGTGTGATGCACCCAGTGTGATACATTCAGTGTGTTGCATTCAGTGTGATACATTCAGTGTGATACATCCAGTGTGATACTTCTAGTGTGATACATTCACTGTGATACATCCAGTATGATGCATTCAGTGTGATGCATCCAGTGTGATACGTTCAGTGTGATGCATTCAGTGTGATACATTCAGTGAATACATCCAGTGTGAAAACATCCAGTTTTATACATTCAGTGTGATACATTCAGTGTGATACATCGACTGTGATACATTCAGTGTGATGCATTCCGTGTGATACATTCAGTGTTATACATCCAGTGTGATACATTCAGTATGATGCATTCAGTGTGATACATTCAGTGTGATACATTCAGTGTGATGCATCCAGTGTGATACATTCAGTGTGATGCATTCAGTGTGATACATTCAGTGTGATAAATCCAGTGTGATATACCCAGTGTGATACATCCAGTGTGATGCATTCAGTGTGGTACATCCAGTGTGATACATTCAGTGTGATACATTCAGTGTGATACATTCAGTGTGATGCATCCAGTGTGATACTTGTAGTGTGATACATTAACTGTGATACATTCAGTGTGATACATCCAGTATGATGCATTCAGTGTGATGCATCCAGTGTGATACGTTCAGTGTGATGCATTCAGTGTGATACATTCAGTGTTATACATCCGGTGTGAAACATCCAGTTTTATAAATTCAGTGTGATACATCCAGTGTGATGCATTCGGTGTGATACATTCAATGTGTTACATTCAGTGTGATACATCCAGTGTGATACATTCAGTATGATGCATTCAGTTTGAAATATTCAGTGTGATGCATCCAGTGTGATACATTCAGTGTGTTGCATTCAGTGTGATACATTCAGTGTGATACATTCACTGTGATACATTCAGTGTGATACATTCAGTATGATGCATTCAGTGTGATGCATCCTGTGTGATACGTTCAGTGTGATGCATTCAGTGTGATAGATTTAGTGTGTTACATCCAGTGTGATGAATTCAGTGTGATACATTCACTGTGATACATCCAGTGTGATACATCTAGTGCGATACATTCAGGGTGATACATCGAGTGTGATGCATTCAGTGTGATACATTCAATGTGTTACATTCAGTGTGATACATCCAGTGTGATACATTCGGTATGATGCATTCACTGTGATATATTCAGTGTGATACATTCAGAGTTATACATTCAGTGTGATGCATCTAGTGTCATACATTCAGTGTGATGCAATCAGTGTGATACATTCAGTGTTATACATCCAGTGTGATACATCCAGTGTGATGCATTCAGTGTGATACATTCACTGTGATACATTCAGTGTGATGCATGCAGTGTGATACTTCTAGTGTGATGCATTCAATGTGTTACATTCAGTGTGATGCATTCAGTGTGATACATCCAGTGGGATGCATGCAGTGGGATAAATTCAATGTGTTACATTCATTGTCATACATCCAGTGTGATACATTCAGTTTTATAAATTCAGTGTGATACACTCAATGAGATGCATTCAGTGTGATACATCCAGTGTGATGCATTCAGTGTGATACATTCAATGTGTTACATTCAGTGTGATACATTCAGTGTGATACATTCAGTGTGATGCATCCAGTGTGATACATTCAATGCGATGCATCCAGTGTGATACATTCAGTGTGATGCATTCAGTGTGATACATTCAGTGTGATAAATCCAGTGTGATATACCCAGTGTGATACATCCAGTGTGATGCATTCAGTGTGGTACATCCAGTGTGATACATTCAGTGTGATACATTCAATGTGTTACATTCAGTGTGATACATTCAGTGTGATACATTCAGTGTGATACATTCAGTGTGACACATTCAGTGTGGTGCATCCAGTGTGATACATTCAATGCGATGCATTCAGTGTGATACATTTAGTGTGATACATTCCGTGTGACGCATTCAGTGTCATACATCCAGAATGATACATTCAGTATGATGCATTCAGTTTGAAATATTCAGTGTGATGCATCCAGTGTGATACATTCAGTGTGTTGCATTCAGTGTGATACATCCAGTTTTATACATGCAGTGTGATACATCCAGTGTGATGCATTCGGTGTGATACATTCAATGTGTTACATTCAGTGTGATACATCCAGTGTGATACATTCAGTATGATGCATTCAGTTTGAAATATTCAGTGTGATACATCCAGTGTGATACATCCAGTGTGATACATCCAGTGTGATGCATTCTGTGTGATACATTCAGTGTGATACATCCAGTGTGATACATTCATTGTGATACATTCAGTGTGGTACATCCAGTGTGATACAACCAGTGTGATGCATTCAGTGTGATGCATCCAGTGTGATGCATTCAGTGTGATACATTCACTGTGATACATTCAGTGTGATGCATCCAGTGTGATACTTCTAGTGTGATGCTTTCAGTGTGATACATTTAGTGTGATACATTCAGTGTGATGCATCCAGTGTGATACATTCACTGTGATACTTCTAGTGTGATGCATTCAGTGTGATACATTTAGTGTGATACATTCAGTGTGATACTTCTAGTGTGATGCATTCAGTGTGATGCATTAAGTGTGATACATCCAGTTTAAAAGCATTCAGTGTGATACATTCAATGTGTTACATTCAGTGTGATACATCCAGTGTGATACATCCAGTGTGACACATTCACTATGATGCATTCAGTGTGATACATTCAGTGTGATACATTCAGTGTGATGAATCCAGTGTGATACATTCAGTGTGATGCATTCAGTGTGATATATTCAGTGTGATACATCAGTGTGATGCATCCAGTGTGATACATTTAGTGTGATGCATTCAGTGTGAATCATTCAGTGTGATAAATCCAGCGTGATATACCCAGTGTGATACATTCAGTGTGATGCATCCAGGGTGATACATTCAATGTGATGCACTCAGTGTGATACATTCACTGTGATACATTCACTGTGATACATCCAGTGTAATACATTCAGTATGATGCATTCAGTGTGATATATTCAGTGTGATACATTCAGTGTTATACATTCAGTGTGATGAATCTAGTGTGATACATTCAGTGTTATGCATTCAGTGTGATACATTCACTGTGATACCTTCAGTGTGATGCATCCAGTGTGATACATTCAGTGTGATACATCCACTGTGATACATCCAGTTTTATACATTCAGTGTGATTCATTCAGTGTAATACATCCAGTGTGATACATCCAGTGTGATACATTAAGTATGATGCATTCACTGTGATATATTCAGTGTGATACATTCAGTGTGATACAGTGTGATGCATCCAGTATGATACATTCAGTGTGATACTTCTAGTGTGATACATTCAGTGTGATACATCCACTGTCACATCCAGTTTTATACATTTAGTGTGATACTTTCAGTGTGATACATTCAGTGTGATGCATCCAGTGTGATACTCCTAGTGTGATACATTCACTGTGGTACATTCAGTGTGATACATCCAGTATGATGCATTCAGTGTGATGCATCCAGTGTGATACGTTCAGTGTGATGCATTCAGTGTGATACATTCAGTGTTATACATCCGGTGTGAAACATCCAGTTTTATACATTCAGTGTGATACATCCAGTGTGATGCATTCGGTGTGATACATTCAATGTGTTACATTCAGGGTGATACATTAAGTGTGATACATTCAGGGTGATACATTAAGTGTGATACATTCAGTATGATGCATTCAGTGTGATATGTTCAGTGTGATACATTCAGTGTGATGCACCCAGTGTGATACATTCAGTGTGTTGCATTCAGTGTGATACATTCAGTGTGATACATCCAGTGTGATACTTCTAGTGTGATACATTCACTGTGATACCTCCAGTATGATGCATTCAGTGTGATGCATCCAGTGTGATACGTTCAGTGTGATGCATTCAGTGTGATACATTCAGTGAATACATCCAGTGTGAAACATCCAGTTTTATACATTCAGTGTGATACATTCAGTGTGATACATCGACTGTGATACATTCAGTGTGATGCATTCCGTGTGATACATTCAGTGTTATACATCCAGTGTGATACATTCAGTATGATGCATTCAGTGTGATATATTCAGTGTGACACATTCAGTGTGATACATTCAGTGTGATACATTCAGTGTGATGCATTCAGTGTGATACATTCAGTGTGATAAATCCAGTGTGATATACCCAGTGTGATACATCCAGTGTGATGCATTCAGTGTGGTACATCCAGTGTGATACATTCAGTGTGATACATTCAGTGTGATACATTCAGTGTGATGCATCCAGTGTGATACTTCTAGTGTGATACATTCACTGTGATACATTCAGTGTGATACATCCAGTATGATGCATTCAGTGTGATGCATCCAGTGTGATACGTTCAGTGTGATACATTCAGTGTGATACATTCAGTGTTATACATCCGGTGTGAAACATCCAGTTTTATACATTCAGTGTGATACATTCAGTGTGATGCATTCAGTGTGATACATTCAATGTGTTACATTCAGTGTGATACATCCAGTGATATACATTCAGTATGATGCATTCAGTTTGAAATATTCAGTGTGATGCATCCAGTGTGATACATTCAGTGTGTTGCATTCAGTGTGATACATTCAGTGTGATACATTCACTGTGATACATTCAGTGTGATACATCCAGTATGATGCATTCAGTGTGATGCATCCTGTGTGATACGTTCAGTGTGATGCATTCAGTGTGATAGATTTAGTGTGTTACATCCAGTGTGATGAATTCAGTGTGATACATTCACTGTGATACATCCAGTGTGATACATCTAGTGCGATACATTCAGGGTGATACATCGAGTGTGATGCATTCAGTGTGATACATTCAATGTGTTACATTCAGTGTGATACATTCAGTGTGATACATTCAGTGTGATGCATTCAGTGTGATATATTCAGTGTGATACATTCAGAGTTATACATTCAGTGTGATGCATCTAGTGTCATACATTCAGTGTGATGCAATCAGTGTGATACATTCAGTGTTATACATCCAGTGTGATACATCCAGTGTGATGCATTCAGTGTGATACATTCACTGTGATACATTCAGTGTGATGCATGCAGTGTGATACATTCAGTGTTATACATCCAGTGTGATACATCCAGTGTGATGCATTCAATGTGTTACATTCAGTGTGATGCATTCAGTGTGATACATCCAGTGGGATGCATGCAGTGTGATAAATTCAATGTGTTACATTCATTGTCATACATCCAGTGTGATACATTCAGTTTTATAAATTCAGTGTGATACACTCAGTGAGATGCATTCAGTGTGATACATCCAGTGTGATGCATTCAGTGTGATACATTCAATGTGTTACATTCAGTGTGATACATTCAGTGTGATACATTCAGTGTGATGCATCCAGTGTGATACATTCAATGCGATGCATCCAGTGTGATACATTCAGTGTGATGCATTCAGTGTGATACATTCAGTGTGATAAATCCAGTGTGATATACCCAGTGTGATACATCCAGTGTGATGCATTCAGTGTGGTACATCCAGTGTGATACATTCAGTGTGATACATTCAATGTGTTACATTCAGTGTGATACATTCAGTGTGATACATTCAGTGTGATACATTCAGTGTGACACATTCAGTGTGGTGCATCCAGTGTGATACATTCAATGCGATGCATTCAGTGTGATACATTTAGTGTGATACATTCCGTGTGACGCATTCAGTGTCATACATCCAGAATGATACATTCAGTATGATGCATTCAGTTTGAAATATTCAGTGTGATGCATCCAGTGTGATACATTCAGTGTGTTGCATTCAGTGTGATACATCCAGTTTTATACATGCAGTGTGATACATCCAGTGTGATGCATTCAGTGTGATACATTCAATGTGATGCATCCAGTGTGATACATCCAGTGTGATACATTCAGTATGATGCATTCAGTTTGAAATATTCAGTGTGATACATCCAGTGTGATACATCCAGTGTGATACATCCAGTGTGATGCATTCTGTGTGATACATTCAGTGTGATACATCCAGTGTGATACATTCATTGTGATACATTCAGTGTGGTACATCCAGTGTGATACAACCAGTGTGATGCATTCAGTGTGATGCATCCAGTGTGATGCATTCAGTGTGATACATTCACTGTGATACATTCAGTGTGATGCATCCAGTGTGATACTTCTAGTGTGATGCTTTCAGTGTGATACATTTAGTGTGATACATTCAGTGTGATGCATCCAGTGTGATACATTCACTGTGATACTTCTAGTATGATGCATTCAGTGTGATACATTTAGTGTGATACATTCAGTGTGATACTTCTAGTGTGATGCATTCAGTGTGATGCATTAAGTGTGATACATCCAGTTTAAAGCATTCAGTGTGATACATTCAATGTGTTACATTCAGTGTGATACATCCAGTGTGATACATCCAGTGTGACACATTCACTATGATGCATTCAGTGTGATACATTCAGTGTGATACATTCAGTGTGATGAATCCAGTGTGATACATTCAGTGTGATGCATTCAGTGTGATATATTCAGTGTGATACATCAGTGTGATGCATCCAGTGTGATACATTTAGTGTGATGCATTCAGTGTGAATCATTCAGTGTGATAAATCCAGCGTGATATACCCAGTGTGATACATTCAGTGTGATGCATCCAGGGTGATACATTCAATGTGATGCACTCAGTGTGATACATTCACTGTGATACATTCACTGTGATACATCCAGTGTAATACATTCAGTATGATGCATTCAGTGTGATATATTCAGTGTGATACATTCAGTGTTATACATTCAGTGTGATGAATCTAGTGTGATACATTCAGTGTTATGCATTCAGTGTGATACATTCACTGTGATACCTTCAGTGTGATACTTCTAGTGTGATACATTCAGTGTGATACATCCACTGTGATACATCCAGTTTTATACATTCAGTGTGATTCATTCAGTGTAATACATCCAGTGTGATACATCCAGTGTGATACATTAAGTATGATGCATTCACTGTGATATATTCAGTGTGATACATTCAGTGTGATACAGTGTGATGCATCCAGTATGATACATTCAGTGTGATACTTCTAGTGTGATACATTCAGTGTGATACATCCACTGTCACATCCAGTTTTATACATTTAGTGTGATACTTTCAGTGTGATACATTCAGTGTGATGCATCCAGTGTGATACTCCTAGTGTGATACATTCACTGTGGTACATTCAGTGTGATACATCCAGTATGATGCATTCAGTGTGATGCATCCAGTGTGATACGTTCAGTGTGATGCATTCAGTGTGATACATTCAGTGTTATACATCCGGTGTGAAACATCCAGTTTTATACATTCAGTGTGATACATCCAGTGTGATGCATTCGGGGTGATACATTCAATGTGTTACATTCAGGGTGATACATTAAGTGTGATACATTCAGGGTGATACATTAAGTGTGATACATTCAGTATGATGCATTCAGTGTGATATGTTCAGTGTGATACATTCAGTGTGATGCACCCAGTGTGATACATTCAGTGTGTTGCATTCAGTGTGATACATTCAGTGTGATACATCCAGTGTGATACTTCTAGTGTGATACATTCACTGTGATACCTCCAGTATGATGCATTCAGTGTGATGCATCCAGTGTGATACGTTCAGTGTGATGCATTCAGTGTGATACATTCAGTGAATACATCCAGTGTGAAACATCCAGTTTTATACATTCAGTGTGATACATTCAGTGTGATACATCGACTGTGATACATTCAGTGTGATGCATTCCGTGTGATACATTCAGTGTTATACATCCAGTGTGATACATTCAGTATGATGCATTCAGTGTGATATATTCAGTGTGACACATTCAGTGTGATGCATCCAGTGTGATACATTCAGTGTGATGCATTCAGTGTGATACATTCAGTGTGATAAATCCAGTGTGATATACCCAGTGTGATACATCCAGTGTGATGCATTCAGTGTGGTACATCCAGTGTGATACATTCAGTGTGATACATTCAGTGTGATACATTCAGTGTGATGCATCCAGTGTGATACTTGTAGTGTGATACATTAACTGTGATACATTCAGTGTGATACATCCAGTATGATGCATTCAGTGTGATGCATCCAGTGTGATACATTCAGTGTGATGCATTCAGTGTGATACATTCAGTGTTATACATCCGGTGTGAAACATCCAGTTTTATAAATTCAGTGTGATACATCCAGTGTGATGCATTCGGTGTGATACATTCAATGTGTTACATTCAGTGTGATACATCCAGTGTGATACATTCAGTATGATGCATTCAGTGTGATACATTCAGTGTGATGCATCCAGTGTGATACATTCAGTGTGTTGCATTCAGTGTGATACATTCAGTGTGATACATTCACTGTGATACATTCAGTGTGATACATTCAGTATGATGCATTCAGTGTGATGCATCCTGTGTGATACGTTCAGTGTGATGCATTCAGTGTGATAGATTTAGTGTGATACATCCAGTGTGATGCATTCAGTGTGATACATTCACTGTGATACATCCAGTGTGATACATCTAGTGCGATACATTCAGGGTGATACATCGAGTGTGATGCATTCAGTGTGATACATTCAATGTGTTACATTCAGTGTGATACATCCAGTGTGATACATTCGGTATGATGCATTCACTGTGATATATTCAGTGTGATACATTCAGAGTTATACATTCAGTGTGATGCATCTAGTGTCATACATTCAGTGTGATGCAATCAGTGTGATACATTCAGTGTTATACATCCAGTGTGATACATCCAGTGTGATGCATTCAGTGTGATACATTCACTGTGATACATTCAGTGTGATGCATGCAGTGTGATACTTCTAGTGTGATGCATTCAATGTGTTACATTCAGTGTGATGCATTCAGTGTGATACATCCAGTGGGATGCATGCAGTGGTATAAATTCAATGTGTTACATTCATTGTCATACATCCAGTGTGATACATTCAGTTTTATAAATTCAGTGTGATACACTCAATGAGATGCATTCAGTGTGATACATCCAGTGTGATGCATTCAGTGTGATACATTCAGTGTGATACATTCAGTGTGATACATTCAGTGTGATACATTCAGTGTGATGCATCCAGTGTGATACATTCAATGCGATGCATCCAGTGTGATACATTCAGTGTGATGCATTCAGTGTGATACATTCAGTGTGATAAATCCAGTGTGATATACCCAGTGTGATACATCCAGTGTGATGCATTCAGTGTGGTACATCCAGTGTGATACATTCAGTGTGATACATTCAATGTGTTACATTCAGTGTGATACATTCAGTGTGATACATTCAGTGTGATACATTCAGTGTGATACATTCAGTGTGGTGCATCCAGTGTGATACATTCAATGCGATGCATTCAGTGTGATACATTTAGTGTGATACATTCCGTGTGACGCATTCAGTGTCATACATCCAGAATGATACATTCAGTATGATGCATTCAGTTTGAAATATTCAGTGTGATGCATCCAGTGTGATACATTCAGTGTGTTGCATTCAGTGTGATACATCCAGTTTTATACATGCAGTGTGATACATCCAGTGTGATGCATTCGGTGTGATACATTCAATGTGTTACATTCAGTGTGATACATCCAGTGTGATACATTCAGTATGATGCATTCAGTTTGAAATATTCAGTGTGATACATCCAGTGTGATACATCCAGTGTGATACATCCAGTGTGATGCATTCTGTGTGATACATTCAGTGTGATACATCCAGTGTGATACATTCATTGTGATACATTCAGTGTGGTACATCCAGTGTGATACAACCAGTGTGATGCATTCAGTGTGATGCATCCAGTGTGATGCATTCAGTGTGATACATTCACTGTGATACATTCAGTGTGATGCATCCAGTGTGATACTTCTAGTGTGATGCTTTCAGTGTGATACATTTAGTGTGATACATTCAGTGTGATGCATCCAGTGTGATACATTCACTGTGATACTTCTAGTGTGATGCATTCAGTGTGATACATTTAGTGTGATACATTCAGTGTGATACTTCTAGTGTGATGCATTCAGTGTGATGCATTAAGTGTGATACATCCAGTTTAAAGCATTCAGTGTGATACATTCAATGTGTTACATTCAGTGTGATACATCCAGTGTGATACATCCAGTGTGACACATTCACTATGATGCATTCAGTGTGATACATTCAGTGTGATACATTCAGTGTGATGAATCCAGTGTGATACATTCAGTGTGATGCATTCAGTGTGATATATTCAGTGTGATACATCAGTGTGATGCATCCAGTGTGATACATTTAGTGTGATGCATTCAGTGTGAATCATTCAGTGTGATAAATCCAGCGTGATATACCCAGTGTGATACATTCAGTGTGATGCATCCAGGGTGATACATTCAATGTGATGCACTCAGTGTGATACATTCACTGTGATACATTCACTGTGATACATCCAGTGTAATACATTCAGTATGATGCATTCAGTGTGATATATTCAGTGTGATACATTCAGTGTTATACATTCAGTGTGATGAATCTAGTGTGATACATTCAGTGTTATGCATTCAGTGTGATACATTCACTGTGATACCTTCAGTGTGATACTTCTAGTGTGATACATTCAGTGTGATACATCCACTGTGATTCATCCAGTTTTATACATTCAGTGTGATTCATTCAGTGTAATACATCCAGTGTGATACATCCAGTGTGATACATTAAGTATGATGCATTCACTGTGATATATTCAGTGTGATACATTCAGTGTGATACAGTGTGATGCATCCAGTATGATACATTCAGTGTGATACTTCTAGTGTGATACATTCAGTGTGATACATCCACTGTCACATCCAGTTTTATACATTTAGTGTGATACTTTCAGTGTGATACATTCAGTGTGATGCATCCAGTGTGATACTCCTAGTGTGATACATTCACTGTGGTACATTCAGTGTGATACATCCAGTATGATGCATTCAGTGTGATGCATCCAGTGTGATACGTTCAGTGTGATGCATTCAGTGTGATACATTCAGTGTTATACATCCGGTGTGAAACATCCAGTTTTATACATTCAGTGTGATACATCCAGTGTGATGCATTCGGTGTGATACATTCAATGTGTTACATTCAGTGTGATACATTAAGTGTGATACATTCAGGGTGATACATTAAGTGTGATACATTCAGTATGATGCATTCAGTGTGATATGTTCAGTGTGATACATTCAGTGTGATGCACCCAGTGTGATACATTCAGTGTGTTGCATTCAGTGTGATACATTCAGTGTGATACATCCAGTGTGATACTTCTAGTGTGATACATTCACTGTGATACCTCCAGTATGATGCATTCAGTGTGATGCATCCAGTGTGATACGTTCAGTGTGATGCATTCAGTGTGATACATTCAGTGAATACATCCAGTGTGAAACATCCAGTTTTATACATTCAGTGTGATACATTCAGTGTGATACATCGACTGTGATACATTCAGTGTGATGCATTCCGTGTGATACATTCAGTGTTATACATCCAGTGTGATACATTCAGTATGATGCATTCAGTGTGATATATTCAGTGTGACACATTCAGTGTGATACATTCAGTGTGATACATTCAGTGTGATGCATTCAGTGTGATACATTCAGTGTGATAAATCCAGTGTGATATACCCAGTGTGATACATCCAGTGTGATGCATTCAGTGTGGTACATCCAGTGTGATACATTCAGTGTGATACATTCAGTGTGATACATTCAGTGTGATGCATTCAGTGTGATACTTCTAGTGTGATACATTAACTGTGATACATTCAGTGTGATACATCCAGTATGATGCATTCAGTGTGATGCATCCAGTGTGATACGTTCAGTGTGATGCATTCAGTGTGATACATTCAGTGTTATACATCCGGTGTGAAACATCCAGTTTTATAAATTCAGTGTGATACATCCAGTGTGATGCATTCGGTGTGATACATTCAATGTGTTACATTCAGTGTGATACATCCAGTGATATACATTCAGTATGATGCATTCAGTTTGAAATATTCAGTGTGATGCATCCAGTGTGATACATTCAGTGTGTTGCATTCAGTGTGATACATTCAGTGTGATACATTCACTGTGATACATTCAGTGTGATACATCCAGTATGATGCATTCAGTGTGATGCATCCTGTGTGATACGTTCAGTGTGATGCATTCAGTGTGATAGATTTAGTGTGTTACATCCAGTGTGATGAATTCAGTGTGATACATTCACTGTGATACATCCAGTGTGATACATCTAGTGCGATACATTCAGGGTGATACATCGAGTGTGATGCATTCAGTGTGATGCATTCAATGTGTTACATTCAGTGTGATACATCCAGTGTGATACATTCGGTATGATGCATTCACTGTGATATATTCAGTGTGATACATTCAGAGTTATACATTCAGTGTGATGCATCTAGTGTCATACATTCAGTGTGATGCAATCAGTGTGATACATTCAGTGTTATACATCCAGTGTGATACATCCAGTGTGATGCATTCAGTGTGATACATTCACTGTGATACATTCAGTGTGATGCATGCAGTGTGATACATTCAGTGTTATACATCCAGTGTGATACATCCAGTGTGATGCATTCAATGTGTTACATTCAGTGTGATGCATTCAGTGTGATACATCCAGTGGGATGCATGCAGTGTGATAAATTCAATGTGTTACATTCATTGTCATACATCCAGTGTGATACATTCAGTTTTATAAATTCAGTGTGATACACTCAGTGAGATGCATTCAGTGTGATACATCCAGTGTGATGCATTCAGTGTGATACATTCAATGTGTTACATTCAGTGTGATACATTCAGTGTGATACATTCAGTGTGATGCATCCAGTGTGATACATTCAATGCGATGCATCCAGTGTGATACATTCAGTGTGATGCATTCAGTGTGATACATTCAGTGTGATAAATCCAGTGTGATATACCCAGTGTGATACATTCAGTGTGATGCATTCAGTGTGGTACATCCAGTGTGATACATTCAGTGTGATACATTCAATGTGTTACATTCAGTGTGATACATTCAGTGTGATACATTCAGTGTGATACATTCAGTGTGACACATTCAGTGTGGTGCATCCAGTGTGATACATTCAATGCGATGCATTCAGTGTGATACATTTAGTGTGATACATTCCGTGTGACGCATTCAGTGTCATACATCCAGAATGATACATTCAGTATGATGCATTCAGTTTGAAATATTCAGTGTGATGCATCCAGTGTGATACATTCAGTGTGTTGCATTCAGTGTGATACATCCAGTTTTATACATGCAGTGTGATACATCCAGTGTGATGCATTCGGTGTGATACATTCAATGTGTTACATTCAGTGTGATACATCCAGTGTGATACATTCAGTATGATGCATTCAGTTTGAAATATTCAGTGTGATACATCCAGTGTGATACATCCAGTGTGATACATCCAGTGTGATGCATTCTGTGTGATACATTCAGTGTGATACATCCAGTGTGATACATTCATTGTGATACATTCAGTGTGATACATCCAGTGTGATACAACCAGTGTGATGCATTCAGTGTGATGCATCCAGTGTGATGCATTCAGTGTGATACATTCACTGTGATACATTCAGTGTGATGCATCCAGTGTGATACTTCTAGTGTGATGCTTTCAGTGTGATACATTTAGTGTGATACATTCAGTGTGATGCATCCAGTGTGATACATTCACTGTGATACTTCTAGTATGATGCATTCAGTGTGATACATTTAGTGTGATACATTCAGTGTGATACTTCTAGTGTGATGCATTCAGTGTGATGCATTAAGTGTGATACATCCAGTTTAAAGCATTCAGTGTGATACATTCAATGTGTTACATTCAGTGTGATACATCCAGTGTGATACATCCAGTGTGACACATTCACTATGATGCATTCAGTGTGATACATTCAGTGTGATACATTCAGTGTGATGAATCCAGTGTGATACATTCAGTGTGATGCATTCAGTGTGATATATTCAGTGTGATACATCAGTGTGATGCATCCAGTGTGATACATTTAGTGTGATGCATTCAGTGTGAATCATTCAGTGTGATAAATCCAGCGTGATATACCCAGTGTGATACATTCAGTGTGATGCATCCAGGGTGATACATTCAATGTGATGCACTCAGTGTGATACATTCACTGTGATACATTCACTGTGATACATCCAGTGTAATACATTCAGTATGATGCATTCAGTGTGATATATTCAGTGTGATACATTCAGTGTTATACATTCAGTGTGATGAATCTAGTGTGATACATTCAGTGTTATGCATTCAGTGTGATACATTCACTGTGATACCTTCAGTGTGATACTTCTAGTGTGATACATTCAGTGTGATACTTCCACTGTGATACATCCAGTTTTATACATTCAGTGTGATTCATTCAGTGTAATACATCCAGTGTGATACATCCAGTGTGATACATTAAGTATGATGCATTCACTGTGATATATTCAGTGTGATACATTCAGTGTGATACAGTGTGATGCATCCAGTATGATACATTCAGTGTGATACTTCTAGTGTGATACATTCAGTGTGATACATCCACTGTCACATCCAGTTTTATACATTTAGTGTGATACTTTCAGTGTGATACATTCAGTGTGATGCATCCAGTGTGATACTCCTAGTGTGATACATTCACTGTGGTACATTCAGTGTGATACATCCAGTATGATGCATTCAGTGTGATGCATCCAGTGTGATACGTTCAGTGTGATGCATTCAGTGTGATACATTCAGTGTTATACATCCGGTGTGAAACATCCAGTTTTATACATTCAGTGTGATACATCCAGTGTGATGCATTCGGTGTGATACATTCAATGTGTTACATTCAGGGTGATACATTAAGTGTGATACATTCAGGGTGATACATTCAGTGTGATACATTCAGTATGATGCATTCAGTGTGATATGTTCAGTGTGATACATTCAGTGTGATGCACCCAGTGTGATACATTCAGTGTGTTGCATTCAGTGTGATACATTCAGTGTGATACATCCAGTGTGATACTTCTAGTGTGATACATTCACTGTGATACCTCCAGTATGATGCATTCAGTGTGATGCATCCAGTGTGATACGTTCAGTGTGATGCATTCAGTGTGATACATTCAGTGAATACATCCAGTGTGAAACATCCAGTTTTATACATTCAGTGTGATACATTCAGTGTGATACATCGACTGTGATACATTCAGTGTGATGCATTCCGTGTGATACATTCAGTGTTATACATCCAGTGTGATACATTCAGTATGATGCATTCAGTGTGATACATTCAGTGTGATACATTCAGTGTGATACATTCAGTGTGATACATTCAGTGTGATGCATTCAGTGTGATACATTCAGTGTGATAAATCCAGTGTGATATACCCAGTGTGATACATCCAGTGTGATGCATTCAGTGTGGTACATCCAGTGTGATACATTCAGTGTGATACATTCAGTGTGATACATTCAGTGTGATGCATCCAGTGTGATACTTCTAGTGTGATACATTAACTGTGATACATTCAGTGTGATACATCCAGTATGATGCATTCAGTGTGATGCATCCAGTGTGATACGTTCAGTGTGATGCATTCAGTGTGATACATTCAGTGTGATACATCCGGTGTGAAACATCCAGTTTTATAAATTCAGTGTGATACATCCAGTGTGATGCATTCGGTGTGATACATTCAATGTGTTACATTCAGTGTGATACATCCAGTGATATACATTCAGTATGATGCATTCAGTTTGAAATATTCAGTGTGATGCATCCAGTGTGATACATTCAGTGTGATGCATTCAGTGTGATACATTCAGTGTGATACATTCAGTGTGATACATTCAGTGTGATACATCCAGTATGATGCATTCAGTGTGATGCATCCTGTGTGATACGTTCAGTGTGATGCATTCAGTGTGATAGATTTAGTGTGTTACATCCAGTGTGATGAATTCAGTGTGATACATTCACTGTGATACATCCAGTGTGATACATCTAGTGCGATACATTCAGGGTGATACATCGAGTGTGATGCATTCAGTGTGATACATTCAATGTGTTACATTCAGTGTGATACATCCAGTGTGATACATTCGGTATGATGCATTCACTGTGATATATTCAGTGTGATACATTCAGAGTTATACATTCAGTGTGATGCATCTAGTGTCATACATTCAGTGTGATGCAATCAGTGTGATACATTCAGTGTTATACATCCAGTGTGATACATCCAGTGTGATGCATTCAGTGTGATACATTCACTGTGATACATTCAGTGTGATGCATGCAGTGTGATACATTCAGTGTTATACATCCAGTGTGATACATCCAGTGTGATGCATTCAATGTGTTACATTCAGTGTGATGCATTCAGTGTGATACATCCAGTGGGATGCATGCAGTGTGATAAATTCAATGTGTTACATTCATTGTCATACATCCAGTGTGATACATTCAGTTTTATAAATTCAGTGTGATACACTCAGTGAGATGCATTCAGTGTGATACATCCAGTGTGATGCATTCAGTGTGATACATTCAATGTGTTACATTCAGTGTGATACATTCAGTGTGATACATTCAGTGTGATGCATCCAGTGTGATACATTCAATGCGATGCATCCAGTGTGATACATCCAGTGTGATGCATTCAGTGTGGTACATCCAGTGTGATACATTCAGTGTGATACATTCAATGTGTTACATTCAGTGTGATACATTCAGTGTGATACATTCAGTGTGATACATTCAGTGTGACACATTCAGTGTGGTGCATCCAGTGTGATACATTCAATGCGATGCATTCAGTGTGATACATTTAGTGTGATACATTCCGTGTGACGCATTCAGTGTCATACATCCAGAATGATACATTCAGTATGATGCATTCAGTTTGAAATATTCAGTGTGATGCATCCAGTGTGATACATTCAGTGTGTTGCATTCAGTGTGATACATCCAGTTTTATACATGCAGTGTGATACATCCAGTGTGATGCATTCGGTGTGATACATTCAATGTGTTACATTCAGTGTGATACATCCAGTGTGATACATTCAGTATGATGCATTCAGTTTGAAATATTCAGTGTGATACATCCAGTGTGATACATCCAGTGTGATACATCCAGTGTGATGCATTCTGTGTGATACATTCAGTGTGATACATCCAGTGTGATACATTCATTGTGATACATTCAGTGTGGTACATCCAGTGTGATACAACCAGTGTGATGCATTCAGTGTGATGCATCCAGTGTGATGCATTCAGTGTGATACATTCACTGTGATACATTCAGTGTGATGCATCCAGTGTGATACTTCTAGTGTGATGCTTTCAGTGTGATACATTTAGTGTGATACATTCAGTGTGATGCATCCAGTGTGATACATTCACTGTGATACTTCTAGTGTGATGCATTCAGTGTGATACATTTAGTGTGATACATTCAGTGTGATACTTCTA
This sequence comes from Melopsittacus undulatus, assembly GCF_012275295.1. Lineage (NCBI taxonomy): Eukaryota > Metazoa > Chordata > Aves > Psittaciformes > Psittaculidae > Melopsittacus > Melopsittacus undulatus. The sequence continues at coordinate 4,565,240 of NC_047542.1, read as the reverse complement.
GTGTGATGCATTCAGTGTGATGCATTAAGTGTGATACATCCAGTTTAAAGCATTCAGTGTGATACATTCAATGTGTTACATTCAGTGTGATACATCCAGTGTGATACATCCAGTGTGACACATTCACTATGATGCATTCAGTGTGATACATTCAGTGTGATACATTCAGTGTGATGAATCCAGTGTGATACATTCAGTGTGATGCATTCAGTGTGATATATTCAGTGTGATACATCAGTGTGATGCATCCAGTGTGATACATTTAGTGTGATGCATTCAGTGTGAATCATTCAGTGTGATAAATCCAGCGTGATATACCCAGTGTGATACATTCAGTGTGATGCATCCAGGGTGATACATTCAATGTGATGCACTCAGTGTGATACATTCACTGTGATACATTCACTGTGATACATCCAGTGTAATACATTCAGTGTGATACATTCAGTGTGTTACATTCAGTGTGATACATCCAGTGGGATACATTCGGTATGATGCATTCACTGTGATATATTCAGTGTGATACATTCAGAGTTATACATTCAGTGTGATGCATCTAGTGTGATACATTCAGTGTGATGCACTCAGTGTGATACATTCAGTGTTATACATTCAGTGTGATGAATCTAGTGTGATACATTCAGTGTGATGCATTCAGTGTGATACATTCAGTGTTATACATCCAGTGTGATACATCCAGTGTGATGCATTCAGGTGGATACATTCAGTGTGATACATTCACTGTGATGCATTCAGTGTGATGCATCCTGTGTGATACGTTCAGTGTGATGCATTCAGTGTGATACATTTAGTGTGATACATCCAGTGTGATGCATTCAGTGTGATACATTCACTGTGATACATCCAGTGTGATACATCTAGTGCGATACATTCAGGGTGATACATCGAGTGTGATGCATTCAGTGTGATACATTCAATGTGTTACATTCAGTGTGATACATCCAGTGGGATACATTCGGTATGATGCATTCACTGTGATATATTCAGTGTGATACATTCAGAGTTATACATTCAGTGTGATGCATCTAGTGTCATACATTCAGTGTGATGCAATCAGTGTGATACATTCAGTGTTATACATCCAGTATGATACATCCAGTGTGATGCATTTAGTGTGATACATTCACTGTGATACATTCTGTGTGATGCATGCAGTGTGATACTTCTAGTGTGATGCATTCAATGTGTTACACTCAGTGTGATGCATTCAGTGTGATACATCCAGTGTGATGCATTCAGTGTGATACATTCAATGTGTTACATTCAGTGTGATACATTCAGTGTGATACATTCAGTGTGATGCATCCAGTGTGATACATTCAATGCGATGCATCCAGTGTGATACATTCAGTGTGATGCATTCAGTGTGATACATTCAGTGTGATAAATCCAGTGTGATATACCCAGTGTGATACATCCAGTGTGATGCATTCAGTGTGGTACATCCAGTGTGATACATTCAGTGTGATACATTCAATGTGTTACATTCAGTGTGATACATTCAGTGTGATACATTCAGTGTGATACATTCAGTGTGACACATTCAGTGTGGTGCATCCACTGTGATACATTCAAGGCGATGCATTCAGTGTGATACATTTAGTGTGATACATTCCGTGTGACGCATTCAGTGTCATACATCCAGCGTGATACATTCAGTATGATGCATTCAGTTTGAAATATTCAGTGTGATGCATCCAGTGTGATACATTCAGTGTGTTGCATTCAGTGTGATACATCCAGTTTTATACATGCAGTGTGATACATCCAGTGTGATGCATTCGGTGTGATACATTCAATGTGTTACATTCAGTGTGATACATCCAGTGTGATACATTCAGTATGATGCATTCAGTTTGAAATATTCAGTGTGATACATCCAGTGTGATACATCCAGTGTGATACATCCAGTGTGATGCATTCTGTGTGATACATTCAGTGTGATACATCCAGTGTGATACATTCATTGTGATACATTCAGTGTGGTACATCCAGTGTGATACAACCAGTGTGATGCATTCAGTGTGATGCATCCAGTGTGATGCATTCAGTGTGATACATTCACTGTGATACATTCAGTGTGATGCATCCAGTGTGATACTTCTAGTGTGATGCTTTCAGTGTGATACATTTAGTGTGATACATTCAGTGTGATACATCCAGTTTTATAAATTCAGTGTGATACACTCAGTGTGATGCATTCAGTGTGATATATTCAGTGTGATGCATTCAGTGTGATGCATCCAATGTGATACATCCAGTGTGATGCATTCAGTGTGATAGATTCAGTGTGATACATCCAGTGTGATGTATTCAGTGTGATACATTGACTGTGATACATTCAGTGTGATGCATCCAGTGTGATACATTCAGTGTGATGCATTCCGTGTGATACATTCAGTGTTATACATCCAGTGTGATACATCCAGTTTTATAAATTCAGTGTGATACATTCAGTATGATGCATTCTGTGTGATATATTCAGTGTGACACATTCAGTGTGATGCATCCAGTGTTATACATTCAGTGTGAGGCATTCAGTGTGATAAATCCAGTGTGATATACCAAGTGTGATACATCCAGTGTGATGCATTCAGTGTGATACATCCAGTGTGATGCATTTAGTGTGATACATTCAATGTGTTACATTCAGTGTGATACATTCAGTGTGATACATTCAATGTGTTACATTCAGTGTGATACATTCAGTGTGATACATTCAGTGTGATACATTCAGTATGATGCATTCAGTTTGATATATACAGTGTGATACATTCAGTGTGATGCATCCAGTGTGATACTTCTAATGTGATGCATTCAGTGTTATACATCCAGTGTGATACATCCAGTTTTATACATTCAGTGTGATACATCCTGTGTGATGCATTCAGTTTTATACATTCAGTGTGATACATTCAGTGCTATACATCCGTTGTGATACGTCCACTGTAATACATTCAGTATGATGCATTCAGTGTGATATATTCAGTGTGATACATTCAGAGTTATACATTCAGTGTGATGCATCTAGTGTCATACATTCACTGTGATGCATTCAGTGTGATACATTCAGTGTTATACATCCAGTGTGATACATCCAGTGTGATGCATTCAGTGTGATACATTCACTGTGATACATTCAGTGTGATACTTCTAGTGTTATACATTCAGTGTGATACATTCAGTGTTATATATTCAGTGTGATGCATCCAGTGTGATACATTCACTGTGATACATTCAGTGTGATGCATCCAGTGTGATACTTCTAGTGTGATGCATTCAATGTGTTACATTCAGTGTAATGCATTCAGTGTGAAACATCCAGTGGGATGCATGCAGTGTGATAAATTCAATGTGTTACATTCAGTGTCATACATCCAGTGTGACACATTCAGTATGATGCATTCAGTGTGATATATTCAGTGTGATACATTCAGTGTGATGCATCCAATGTGATACATTTAGTGTTATGCTTTCAGTGTGATACATCCAGTTTTATACATTCATTGTGATACATCCACTGTGATACATCCAGTGTAATACATTCAGTATGATGCATTCAGTGTGATATATTCAGAGTGATACGTTCAGTGTTACACATTCAGTGTGATGCATCTAGTGTGATACATTCAGTGTGATGCATTCAGTGTGATACATTCAGTGTGATGCATTCAGTGTGATGCATCCAGTGTGATACATTCAATGCGGTGCATTCAGTGTGATACATTCAGTGTGATGCATATAGTGTGATACTTCTAGTGTGATACATCCATTGTGATGCATTCAGTGTGATACATTTAGTGTGATACATTCAGTGTGATGCATTAAGTGTAATACATTTAGTGTGATACATCCAGTGTGATACATTCACTGTGATACATTCAGTGTGATACATCCAGTATGATGCATTCAGTGTGATGCATCCTGTGTGATACGTTCAGTGTGATGCATTCAGTGTGATACATTTAGTGTGATGCATTCAGTGTGATGCATTCAGTGTGATACATTCAGTATGATGCATTCAGTTTGATATGTTCAGTGTGATACATCCAGTGTGATACAACCACTGTGATACTTTCAGTGTGATATATTCAGAGTGATGCGTTCAGTGTTACACATTCAGTGTGATGCATCTAGTGTGATACATTCAGTGTGATACATTCAGTGTGATACATTCAGTGTGATGCATTCAGTGTGATACATTCAGTGTGATGCATATAGTGTGATACATCCAGTGTGATGCATTCAGTGTGATACATTCAGTGTTATACATCCAGTGTGATACATCCAGTTTTATACATTCAGTGTGATACATCCAGTGTGATGCATTCAGTGTGATACATTCAATGTGATACATTCAGTGTGATGCATTCAGTGTGATACATTCAGTGTGATGCATATAGTGTGATACATCCACTGTGATACATCCACATCTCTAATGTGTCTCTATGGTGCCTCTATGGTATCTCTATGGTGCCTCTATGGTATCTCTATGATGTCTATATGGTGCCTCTCTGTTGTCTCTATGGGGTGTCTATGGTACCTCTATGGTGTCTCTGTGGTGCGTCTATTGTGTCTCTATGGTATCTCTATTGTGTCTCGATTGTGTAACTTTTGTATATCTATGGTGCCTCTATGGTGTCTCTATGCTATCTCTATGGTGCCTCTATGGTATCTCTATGGTGTCTATATGGTGCATCTCTGGTGTCTCTATGGGGTGTCTATGGTATCTCTATGGTGTCTCTGTGGTGCGTCTATTGTGTCTCTATGGTATCTCTATTGTGTCTCGATTGTGTAACTTTTGTATATCTATGGTGCCTCTATGGTGTCTCTATGCTATCTCTATGGTGCCTCTATGGTATCTCTATGGTGTCTATATGGTGCATCTCTGGTGTCTCTATGGGGTGTCTATGGTATCTCTATGGTGTCTCTGTCGGGCCTCTATGGTGTCTCTATGGTGTCACTATGGTATCTCTATGGTGTCTCTATGGTGTCACTTTTGTATATCTATGGTGCCTCTCTGTTGTCTCTATGGTGTCTCTATGGTATCTCTATAGTGTCTCTATGGTGTCACTTTTGTATATCTATGGTGCCTCTATGTTGTCTCTATGGTGTCTCTATGGTGTCTCTATGGTATCTCTATGGTGTCTCTATGGTGTCTCTGTGGGGTCTCTATGTGGTCTCTATGGTGTCTCTATGGTGTCTCTATGGTATCTCTCTATGATGTCGCTATGGTATCTCTACGGTGTCTCTAAGGTATCTCTAAAGTGTCTCTATGGTGCCTCTATGCTATCTCTATGGTGTATCTATGGTGCCTCTATGGTATCTCTATGGAATCTCTATGGTGTCTCTATGGAGTCCGTATGGGGTCTTTATGGTGCCTCTTTGGTATCTCTATGGAATCTCTATGGTGTCTCTATGGTGTCTCTATGGAGTCTCTATGGGGTCTCGATGGGGTCTTTATGGTGTCTCTATGGTATCTCTCTATGGTGTCTCTATGGTATCTCTATGTTATCCCTACGGTGTCTCTATGGTGCCTCTATGGCATCTCTATGGTGTGTCTCTGGTGTCTCTATTGTATCTCTATGGTGTCTCTCTGGTATCTCTCTATGGTGTCTCTATGGTATCTCTCTATGATGTCTCTATGGCATCTCTATGGTGTCTCTATGGTATTTCTATGGTGTCTGTATGGTATGTCTAATGTGTCTCTATGGTGCCTCTATGCTATCTCTATGGTGCCTCTATGGTGCCTCTATGGTGTATCTATGGTATCTCTATGGTGTCTCTATGGTGTCACTATGGTATCTCTATGGTGTTTCTATGGTATCTCTCTATGATGTCTCTACGGTATCTCTATGGTGTCTCTATTGTGTCTCCATGTTGTCTCTATGGTGTCTCTATGGTGTCTGTATGGTGTCTCTATGTTATCTCTTTGGTATCTCTATGGTGTCTCTGTGTGTATCTGTATGGTGTCTCTGTGGTGTCTCTATGGGGTCTCTATGGTGTCTCTATGGGGCCTATATAGTGTCTCTATGGCGCCTCTATGGGGCCTCTATGGTATCTCTAAGTGTCTCTATTGTGTCTCTACGGTATCTCTATTGTGTCTCTATGGTGTCTCTATGGTGTCACTATGGTATCTCTATGGTGCCTCTATGCTGTCTCTATGGTGCCTCTCTGGTGTCCCTATGGTGCCTCTATGGTGCCTCTATTTTGTCTCTATGGTATCTCTATGGTGTCTCTATGGTGTCTCTCTATTGTCTCTATGGGGTGTCTATGGTATCTCTATGGAGTCTCTATAGTGCCTCTATGGTGCATCTATTGTGTCTCTATGGTGTCTCTAAGGTATGTCTAATGTGTCTCTATGGTGCCTCTATGCTATCTCTATGGTGCTTCCATGGTGTCTCTATGGTGCCTCTATGGTATCTCTATGGTGTCTGTATGGTGCATCTCTGGTGTCTCTATGGGGTGTCTATTGTATCTCTATGGTGTCTCTATGGTGTCATTATTGGATATCTATGGTGTCTTGTCATGGTTTGAGCATGTTTTGAGGGTGTTTTTGTTCAAGGTTTTTCCAGCCAGGTGGAGGAGGGGTGGCCGGGAGGAAGGAGAGACAGGACACCTGACCCAGGCTAGCTAATGAGGTATTCCATACCATAGCACGTGATGCCCAGGATGCAACTGGGAGAGAGAGAGGAGGAGGGATGGAGCTCGAGGGGAAAATGGAGGAGGGAGCATGCGGTGCTCGGCCGGGTAGGATGGAGTGAGTTATGGGTTGGTGGCTGGTGGGTGTTGTATTCTTTTCACTTGTTATTGGCTGTATCATTATTATTGTGTTAGGCCTTAGCTATTAAACCGTTCTTATCTCAATCCGTGGGGGCTACATTCTTTGGATTCTCTTTCCTAACTCTCTGGGTGTTGGGGGCTTGGTTTAAACCACGACATTTTTGGCGCCCAACGTGGGGCCCGAGGGTTTGAGATAAGAACAGATCTGAGCGGATTTATGGTCTCTTGTCACAATGCTGATTTATTGGCTCTTAGAGGTTTTTCTCTGGATCTCGTAGTTTCGGGATTTTGCTGGGTACTTTGTGTATGGATTGGATGTGTTTGTGTTTGTCGATCATGGGGCTTGGGCTAGGTTTCTTGTTTCACTGTACTTTGTGTCAGAGGCTTGTAATACAGTGGGGCTCCGGCAGCAGGGGGGGATGGACGTGGCCGTGGACTCGGACTTGTACCAGGCCGTCCCGCTGCTCTTCGCCGTACTTGTCCTTGTCCTCGCCTTCATCTGCGTGAGGCTGCATGAAGCCAGGAAGGAGCGGCCCCGGGAGCTGCCGGCAGCTGAGGCTGCCAGGGAGAGCGGCACGGGGAGCCAAACGGCTGTGGCAGAGCAGTGGGAGCAGGCGGGGGAGGAGCGGAGCTGGGCGGTAGCTGAGCAGCAGGACCAGGCAGCGGGGGAGGTGAGTCCCGCGGCCGTTCCCGACCCCCCGACGGCCGAGAGTGTCCCCCGGAAGTCGCCCGCCGACCCCCAGCAGGATGCAGGAGACCACGCAGCACTTCCCAGCAAGGCAGTGGAGGAAGATCCGGACTCAGGAGAAGAGAAGCTGATAGTGGGAGAACTGGCAAGCACGGCAGCTACATCAGCCCCAGTGACAAGTGCAGCAGCAGCACCTGAGAGTTCTGACGGTTATGAATTACTTTTGGGTGCCCTTGGGACCTGCCTGCTGATTGTGATAGGGATCAGCATGGTGGCACACACACAGAGTGTGTTCTACCCACGGCCATTTTGTCTGATCCCAAAAGTTAAGCAGAGTCAGGTTTGGGTCTTGTCTAGGGTTAGACAAGGATATAGGAGCACCAGGAGACTGTTGCCAAGGCTGGACAGTCATGAGTGGCAGGGCATGTGGGACAGTATGGCCAGGTATCTAATCCACTGGGCCCCTCCAGTGCTTTGGAAGCATTGGAAGTGGAAGGCAGCTGTATGGAGTCCCCAGCAGCAAGGTGTAGAACTGCTGAAGGGGACGGTGAATGATTTTGAGCCTGGTGGGCCCAGATACTTCAGGCTATCAGTCCAGAGATGCAACATAGAGATGTCTCATGATCGAGGGGTGGACTTAAGAGTGAGGGTGTATTGAAAATGTGGGATCTGGTCATGACGTGAATGGTACGGAATAAGGGGTGGATAATGTCATGGTTTGAGCATGTTTTGAGGGTGTTTTTGTTCAAGGTTTTTTCCAGCCAGGTGGAGGAAGGGAGTCCGGGAGGAAGGAGAGACAGGACACCTGACCCAGGCTAGGCAATGAGGTATTCCATACCATAGCACGTGATTCCCAGGATGCATACTGGGAGAGAGAGGGCTGGAGAGAAAAATGGAGGAAGGAGCATGCTGTGCTCAGCCGGGCAGGGTGGGGTGAGTTATGGGTCGGTGGCTGGTGGGGTGTTGTATGCTTTTCGCTTGTTATTGGCTGTATCATTATTATTTGTAGTAGTAAATGGCAGTAGGGGTTTTGTGTTATGCCTTAGCAATTAAACCGTTCTTATCTCAATCCGTGGGGGCTACATTCTTTGGATTCTCCTTCCTAACTCTCCGGGAGTTGGGGGACTTGGTTTAAACCACGACACCTTGGCACAACTAACTCGGCTCAGAGAGGTTGGATGGATTTAACTGTTTGATTAATTCATTGATTGATTGTTTTCCCTCTCACCTGTACCAGCAGGAGCACCGTCTGTGTCACCCCCAGGACAAGCAGAAGACAGCAGTACAAACTCGTGTCAGCAGCCTCTTTGCAGGCACCAGGAACGTTCCAGTGGTACCACTTTTCACTCTGGGGCCCAGGAGGAGACACACACCAACTGTGTCAGGCACAGAAGAGGAGAACACAATGTGTACCACCCATGTCCTAACAGAATTCAAAGCTCTACAGGGTCTTGATTATTAACTCCCCTCTCTGGAACTTTCCCCCATTGCGAGTGAAATTCTCAGGAAAATAAAGGCCAAGTAATAAACACAACAGGGAAGAAATTTTTTTTTTCCCCTTTTCCATCACGAAATGGACTCATTGCTCTCTCCTATTCCTAAGAGGTTTGAGAAAGCCTTGCCAACAAATGAAAAGCCCAGAAGCCTTCAAATGCCTGGTTGCAGTTAAGCCTGCTGAGGGGAATCAAGAGCCTTAATCCAGACACCCTTGTCCAAAAATGAAGTTCCACAAGGTAAAACTCAGGTTTCACAGCCAGGGCTGCTCCAAAACAATGGGCCTCCAAGTTCAGTTTCTTAGCAAACCTCTGCAACTATACGGAAGGAAAAGGACAGAAAGAAGGTCATAAAAATCCAAAGTATTTCTACAGTATACACATTTGTTCCTAACATGCACTTTGTCACCCAAACTGCTTTGCTAAGAGAGCTCCTATGCCTGTTTCCAGCTACTGGCAGCACCCGAAGTCAAAAGCTTCCTGCAATGTCATGGTGCTCAGTGGGTTCAAACAACTTGAAGATGTCATCCTTCAGCTCACCAGCATTTGCTCCTGTGTTATCAAAACCAGGCCTAGGAGAGAACAGAGACTGAAGCTCTCAGTCAACTGAGTGAGGTTTTTTCAGCTGTACTCTGTGGCAACACCTGGAGACAAGGCACGGGCACACACTCCTTACCTGAGCACTTGTGTAGCAGGGAGAAGAGATAAGCCTATCTGCTGGGCTTTTACCAATGTGCTTCCTGTGGAAAGTAAGAGAAGGCAGGAAGAATGTAAGTGAAAGTTGTGCAGAACAAGGACTGTGCTGGAACAGAATCCAGAGCAAAATTTGCTTCCAGTCACTGAGTGAATGCTTTGACCAAAGGGTGGGAAAAAAAGGTCAAGCAGCAGAAGAGCAGATGAGCCTGCTTTCAAGAAACAAATGCAAGAGCAGCACCTCAGAGCAAACAGGCTGGGACAGGAAAACAATTGTCTTTTCTTCCCACCCATCTCAGGAATATCTACATAGAAGTGTCATTAGTTTCTCTTGAGAGTCCAAAACACCATCAATAGCCTACGCATCTGCACTTGGAAACACAGCATACTCACCTGGACGTTCCAAGTCATTCTACTTCTGTGGAGACCCACGGAAGCTGAGTCGATCCTGCTGGAAATCACTGCTGCTGGACATGAGCAACTCTTCACAGCCCTCTTATGTATTACACTGAAAGTCAAATTTGATGGAGAGGTAGATAGCACCAGGAATGTGAACTTTATCCTGAGAAATAAACACATGATCTTTGCATCCTGCAATATTATTTTACCAAAGAGCTGTTTCACTTTCACCACACCAACAACAAATCCCCCCAAAACCAAACAACCCTCTGTAATATTTTTATCCAGAGCTAATTTAACAATGGCCTATTGTTTGCATTAGCTCTTAAGCATGTAAAATTAATGGCTAGGGTTTTATTAGAAGTGGTAATTGTTGCTGATACTGATCTCCACTGCCACAACCTAAAGGTTTCTATGCATTTTGAACAACAAAAATCAGAAGAGTCAGAGCTGCAGATAAATGACAAACCCCAAGGCTGCCCAGAGGCAACAATTACTCACTAAACTGTATTAGGAAAAGGCTTTCAAACAATATCAAGAGAAGAAAATAAGAATTGTTTGTGTCAGGATAAGATAGCTTAAAATGAGAAGACAAGAAAAATGAGACTCCACTCCCAGCTTTCATCTGACAGCACAAGGAAGTAACAGGCAAATGGAAATGAACCTTGGGTTGAAAGGGTAGAAATATTTGTTCATTAAGGCCCTGAGACCATTTAAGAATATGATCTGCTGCAAACACACACACAGCAAAACCACTGAAGTTATGCACTTATCACATGATTGAAGGAGATTAAATAAATGTGACTTATTGAACCTATTTCTTTACAGGGCAAGGCCCCACTCATCCAGCAGCAGCCCTTCCAAAAGCAAGGCTGAATGGGTATTTCACAGGGGCTTCAAGCACAAAGTCCCACAGGTAAACACATGGATCACTGACATTTCTGCTCCAACCACCTTGATGGTTTAGAACTCTTCAAGCCATGCAAATGCACTGTACTACACTGCAGGTCTAACTTACCTCAAACTTGCTATTGTTGTTAGAAGGATGTTTAGATTAATGCCTCTGCACTGCCATTCCGGGTTCTTCCATGAACTGGCAAGCTGGCAGTGCCATTGTCCCTAGCATGCTCTCACTGCACCCATGCACCACCTGCTGCAGAATCTGGGAAGAAGCAACACGTCATGTAAATACAATCTGCTATCAAAACTATTACAAACTTATACACCGATGACTGACAGGAGGCATTTCTAGCCACACAACATTTTGCAAGTGCAAGAAACAAGACATCACAAATGATGTCTACAAGTGTTATTTCCATAAGTGCAGAAGATTTTTCTTTGCCCTCTGTTCCAGATCTTTCAGTTCTTATCTAATGGAAATGTGACAGCTGTTAGCTCCATCTCTTTCCACAAATGCCAGGGACAAGGATTACCCATAAAGCAGTTAACAGTAAACTAAAGCTGTAAACAAGGAAGATAAACAACTAAATACTAAAGACACCTTTACCTTCTGTTACTTACACGTTTTGATTTTAATAAAATATGTTCTGTTTTAGCTTTCAAAAGGTACAACCTCACATACAAGGAAGCCATCAGTTAGTGGCTACAGTGTTTGAAAGCACTAGACACGAGCTGTGTCTTTAAGACTACAAAGAAATGCCATTTAGTCTATCGGGACACACTAAAGGATAATTAAGAACAACCTCAATCTCCACTTTCTCTTATTTTTCAGAGCTTTTGTGTGCTTTTGAATTAGGATTCCTGCTGCTCAAGGCCCTTTATTATCGTAACCTATGACATCTCTTCACGTGCACTTTCCTAGCTCTTCTTATAAAATGGGATACTAGCTCAGACCAAACGTTCACCTCCACATCAGTCAAAGAAATAAAATTCTTGGGAAAAAAAAGAGTTTACTAAGCAAAGGCAGTATGTAGCACAGCTCCCTGAATGTCTTCTTTGCCTCCATGCACTTGCAGAACTGCCTAACACAAAGGTTTCTCTATTTAATACACCCAACATATTGTTATTCTATCAGTTCATCCTGATTTATTCTGAACCTGCAGAAACACCCTGTGGCAACAACGTCAATGACATACTCTGTCAAGAACCAGTTCTTTGGGTTTGTTTTGCACCCACCACTTATTACCTGCATCCCACACTCCTTTGTTTTCTTACTGGGAGGGCCAGTGAATAATAGTTGCTGTTAACTTTTGTATGCTGCTTATTGCTTTAAAACTACAGAGAAAGAGGAACAGACTTTTTCATTCCTCCTTCTCCCTCAAGGTCAAATGGGGCAAAGATCCAGGATGAAGAAAACAAGTTGGTTCCTCCTACTGAAGTTATTCCATGGCTAAAATAACCCCTGCCACTCTTTTCCAGACTTCTTCCAGTTGTACTGCCTTTCCATCTCCTTTAAGCGAGACGAGGGAGTCAAGTGACATGCTGCACTCCAGCTGAGAGCACACTATTGGTTTGGTGGCATACCAGTGCCTTCTGTTTTATCTTGAATTCCTGCTTTGAAGATTACCAGCACCTCATTTGCTTCAGCTGCTCTTGAAGCATTGAGCTGACGCTTTCAGGACATTCCATTATCATTCCAAGATCACTTCAACCACGGTAAGAGTCAGCTCATCAGTGGAGTAGCAGGTATTACAATATACACATTGAGATCTGCAGCTTTCAGTCCTATTGCTGCCGGCCCTGATCAAGAGTCCCTCCCCAGCATCCCGGTAGGCCCCCTTCAGATACTGGAAGGCTGCTATGAGGTCTCCACGCAGCCTTCCCTTCTCCAGGCTGAACAGCCCCAACTTTCTCAGCCTGTCTTTGTACAGCAGCTGCTCCATCCCCCTTAGCATCCTCATGGCCCTCCTCTGGATTTGCTCCAACAGCTCTACGTCCTTCTGGTGAGGACACCAGAACTCTACCCAGTGCTCCAAGTGGGGGTCTCATGAGAGCAGAGTGGAGGAGCAGGATCACCTCCCTTGACCTGGTCATGCTGGTGGTGATACAGCCCAGGACACAGAGGGTTTCTGGGCTCAAGCCCATGCTGAAGCCAGCTCATGTTCTGACCCCCAGGCCCTTCTCCTCGGGCTGCTCTGAATCACTTCTCCCTGCAGCCTGTAGCTGTGCTTGGGATTGCCCTGACCCAGGGGCAGGAGCTGCACTCGGCTTTGATGAACTTCAGGAGGTTGGTCTCCTCTCCAGCATGTCCAGGTCCCTCTGGATGCCATCCCTTCCCTCCAGCACGCTGACTGCACCACACAGCTCGGTGTCGTCAGCAAACCTGCTGAGGGTGCTCGAGCCCACTGTCTGTGTCACTGACAAAGATGTTGAACAGGGTCTGCCCCAACACCGACCCCTGAGAGACACCATTTCTCACTGGTCTCCAGTTGGACATAGAGCCACTGACCGCAGCTCTCTGCGTGCAGTCATCCAGCCAATTCCTTGTCCACCGGGTGTCCATCCAGCAAATTCACGTCTCTCCCATTTAGAGACAAGGACGTCGTGTGGGAGGATGTTAAATGACATTTATTTGCTCCAGAGAGCACGAACGTGGCAGGAAGGGCCGGGGGCAGCTTGCAGGGGGAGGGCAGGCCCCGGAGGTGGTAGATCCAGGAGCCCCCAGGGCAGGAGACCACCAGCCTGCTGGTGACAGGAGCCGGGCCGCCCGCGAAGGAGACGGTGATGGTGGTGCTGCTCTTGGCGCGCAGCACCTCGGGGGCCCTGACGGTGAAGCCCGGGTGCTTCACTGCGTATTGGAACGCCGTGGCCTTCCGGAAGACGTTCCTGAAGGAGATGGAGGTGGTGCCGCCGGCTGGGATGAGGAAGGGGCCCTGGGCTTCAGGGGGCAGCGCAAGGCCGATGAGTGGGATGCAGTACTGCCCACCCAATGCAGAGCTGAGCTGCAGCGTGGCCTTGGCTTCGCCCAGGTGGCAGGGCTCAAAGGTCACTTCCACGCTCAGGTCCGAGCCCCCAGCACTGGCAGGTGCCGCACTGATGGATTTTGCCGTCTGGAAGTCAGCACAGTCGGTCTGTGCAGGGGAGACAAGAGACCATGGGGGGTGGGTCACAACAGCAGAGCCAGCACCTCGGGAAGAACACGATGGTGCCCTGGCCCTGGCCTGGCCCACCCACACCACACTCCTGGTGAGTGCCTGCGGGGAATGGGCACGAGAACTGTGCAAACATGCCCAGCAGGGACAACCCTGCACCCAAGCCCCAAGACGCCCGACTGCCAGACCTGGGCTGCAAGGGGGAAGCAAGCCCAGGCACCGTGGCACCTGCAAAAGCAGCTCCAACCAGGGCAGCAGACACGGGCCCGCAAGGGAGGACAGTGCAGATGGTGACAAGCCCACACCAGTGGGAAGACCCCTGGGCTCACATGGCCACCCTGGCTCTGCCACGCCAAGCCAGAGGCACTTGGAGCCCTTGGTGGAGAGGGCTGGTGCTGGCCAGAGGAGCTGCCTCCCAGCCAGAGCCCCGGCAGCCGCGCTCACCTGTACGAGGTACTCGGTCTTCTGCTGGGCAAAATGCCGTATTTTGGTGGTGATGGTCTGACGGGAGCCCAGCCTGGTGCGGAAATACACGGGCTTCTCTGGCCTGCTCCAGGTGGCTTTCAGCTGCAGGGTGTAAAACAGAGAGCCCAAGTCGCTGCTCTGGAGCACCAGCTGCCCGCTGCTCTCACCCGTCTGCAGGGGCTGATACTCCAAGACAAGATCCGCCTGGGAGGAAGGAAGGAAAAAGCCACTTTGTCAGGCAGAGGCAGGGAACACGTGTGCCTGACAAGGGGCAACTGGTCCCTGCTGTGCTCAGGCAGTGCCAGAAGGCTGGGCTGCCTTCCCCGCTCTGACTCCCCTCTCTCGGGCACAGCCTTGCTCCTTCTGTTCCCATGGCACGGGTGCTGCAGTGCAGAGCCAGGACAGCTGAGCTGCTCACTGGAGGAGCAGCACCTTGAACAGGGGAGAAAGGCAATGACAGGGCTCAGGAATTCTGGCAATCCTGCCCAGCAGTTTCTCTCTGGGATACCCCAGCACCAGCAAGTCTGTGCTCACAAGTGTCCTTCAGTTCCTGCCCTGGGAGAGATGTGGTGCAGATGCTGGGGTCCAGGGGCCCATCCTGTCCCTGCTGCGTTACCTCTTTGGGGCCAGGGGCCTCCACGCAGGATCCTGCCAGTGTAAGCCGCAGCGCCTCACTGCCCTGGATGAAGCACCGCAGCCCCTCGTACTGGACAGCCTGGCTCAGCTTCGAGGGGCGGAAGGTCACAACCAAGGGCACATCCATCCCTGGGCTGATGTAACCCTTTGTGGGGCTGATGGAAAAGTCTGGCTTGAAGCTCTCCACGTCCCACATAAACCTTGCCGAGGAAAGCACAAGGACAGGAAAGGATTAGCCACGGGGAGCTGTGAAGGCAGTGTAAGCCTCAGTGTGAGGCTGCAAGTCTCTTGTGGGCTTTCCCACCACATCTCAGGCCTGACCCTGAGCCACCTGGCAATAAGGCTTCAGGCTGGGCAGGACCTACTGCTTTACCTGACTCTCGTGTCGCCCGCGTTCCGCATGACGACGCGCCGGCACGTGTAGCTCTGCTGCACCACGGCTCCAAAGCTGAGCTGGTCCTGGTCCAGGCTCACGAGGCTGCCCCTGGCAGGAGCCCCGCACCACACAGAGGGAGCGCACCAGCCCGCGGCACTCCAGCAGCACTTCCCCGCTGAACGGCTGCATGCGGCGCTTCGGGGAGAAGGTCACCTCCACTTTGCAGGTGTCTCCTCTGCCCTTCAGCTTTAGATCCTTGCTGGGCTTCAAGCACAGAACCTACCCGAAGAAACGAGTGGAGACTATTTCATCTGGCAAGCGAACTGTGGAGCCTCCCTCACCACACTCAGGGAAGAGGCTTCCAATTCCTCTTCTGTCCCCACCAGCACTGCCCCAGTCCCACTCATTCCCTCCTAGGCATTCCTAGGGAATACCAAAGGTGTTTTCTACCATGTGTCCACCTGGTCACGGCGAGGTCAACTCTGTCTTCTAAAGCTTTCACATACGTTCCAACAGAGCTGCAACTCTCCCGCTTTCAAGATTCACCTCCCTCACCTTTCCAGATCTAAAACACATGGCTGCATCCTGATGGATGTGTCTAAAACAGGCTAGAGGAATTGTGCTGCCTTCTCACTTCTGGCTCTCGGGGAGTCCTGGCACCCAGCTCAGCTGAAGCATTCGCACTGCAGGCATCTGCTGCCAGAGCAGTGCCAGCAGGGAGGACAGGGCAGGCACAGGCAGCCAGGGCAGCCCACACCTGAGTCATTACCTACTAGCTCCCACCCACAGCAGCTCAGCGCTCCCTGCAGGCACACCAAAATGCTCTGCAGAGAAGGAACGGGCCTTACCCCAGCTTCCTGCAACTCTGGCACGGTGGACGTGACCCTCAGCTTAAAGGTGAGAGGGGCTGCACTCTTGTTGGCTACAGTGACCATCTTCTTCACCGTCTGTCCAATGCAGACGTTTCCCAGCTTCACCACCTTTCCTGGTGGATCCACAACGTCAACCTGAGGCGGTAGGGATTGATATCAAGCCAAAGGAAAGAAGGAGAAAAGGCTTTTGTGGCAGAAACCCAAACCATGGGAGGCTGGGGAAGAGAGGAAGAAATGAGAAAACCATGCCGGTTGCCACCTGGAGTAGCCTTTAGATTTCATCTCACCTTCATCTTTATGCCCCTTCCTTGGGCCTCAGCATTCAGCTTCTCTCCCGGGGAACATGGAGGCAGCAACAAGCTGTTGGGGCTGTTGTCATCTTTCGGTGTCCGTAGGGGCTGTGCACAGAGGGAAGAGAAACCATAGACAGGATGAGTTTCTTGACCTTCCCCATGTGAGCAGGCTCCCCAGCCGAGCCATCCCCTCCCACATTGTGCACAGAAAGCTCCTCCGTGAAGCCCCAGCTGACAGCACCTCCAAGTCAACAATCGCCCAGGGTCAGGGGTCTTGTCAGCACCTCCAAGCTGAACCCAAAACAGGTATTTACTTAGAGCAGGGGCTACAGCATCTGCGTGGCTCTCAGGAACTGCAGCGAGTCCTGCTGTGGAGCATAACTGGACAGTTGGCTCCCAGGTGGATCTAAAATGGGCTCTCAGAGGTTTTCACCTGGGCATGGGGGAGCGCAACGCTCATGAGAAAGGTTCTGCTTCCTCAGACACAGTCCTGGCACTGCAGCACCAGGCAAACATCAGCTGTGTGCAAGAGGCACCTGAGCTCTCACTGGACACAAATAAGGATCATCTTCTCTGCTCAGTGCTTGCCTCTGGTCAAAGCCAGACACGAGACGCTGAAATCTCCACGAGCAATTGAGATCCCTGGGACTGTCCCCAGGCATGGAAGCACTTGTGTCCATGGGTTCCAGCTGGTGTCAGGCTTCCAGCTGAGGGCAGCACCTCAAAGCCACAGGGCACAGACTTCATCTCCTCCAGCAGCTTCTGATGCTCACTCCCTGGCAGATGTTTGTCCACCTGCGCACACAAACCAGTGGCGTGAGGTCTCCTTGGTCTGTGAGGACAGACCCTCAGTTCCTGCAGTGCTCCGAGATGCTGGCACGGTGCAGGGAGCACCTTCATCCCACCCAGACGTGGCCACCACTGCCTAGAACTGGAGGGCAAACATGCTGGCAGGGCAGGCAGATGGGGAGGCAGTGTCCTCAGAGGAGGAGGAATGGGTGAAGACGGCAGAGAAGTGAAGCATCAGCTAGTGAACAGGCCCAGGTGAACCAGCCTTGCTCTGTACCCTCAAAAGCTTCCTCAAGCGAGCTGCAGCCCAAGTGCTCAGGCAGCCAGAGGGGCACAAAAGGCAGGAAAGGCAAAGAGAACCCAACCGAGAGGTTGTGTGTTACACGTTGTCTGTGCTTTACCTCCTGAACAGGATCAGTCATGCTGATGGACCATTTACAGGGGACCTGGAACGTGTTGTGGAGCTGGATGGTTTCTTCCTGGCACTGCCCACACTGGACAGTGCAGAACTCCAGCCTGTCCCTGGACACGCAGAGGGATGGCTCAGCCACCATGGCACGGAGGCGGACCTGGAATGTGGGGCCTCCTCTGACCTAGAGAAGGACAGAGCATCCAGTTGAGAGCCCACCCGACACTCGCTGCTGTGCCCAACCTGCTGCCTGCCCCAGAACCTGGAGTACCTTGATGGGCAGGAGCACATCCACTTTTCCCAGGGGCAGGTTGGCACTTTGTGGGTCGAAGCACACTTCAAATGTCTTGCTCTCACAGGAGGGCAGGCGCTTCACATGCTCCAGGCACACGCTGAAGCCTGAACACAGCAAAATAAAGCAGCTGAGATACGCAAGCAACAGGAAATGGCTCAGAAGCACGGTAAGGACACAGGGATGTCCTGGCTGGCAGCTCTGGGAAAGACCCCTTTGCATCTCCAGAGAAGCTGCTCTTCTCGTCTATAATGCCAAAATGGGGCTTTACAGGGTCATAATGGGGCTCTATGTGGTCATAATTGGGGTATAATGGGGCTCTATGAGGCAACAATGGGGCTTTATGGGGTAATAATGGGGCTCTATGTACCCACTAATACAGCAGCTATTGGTGATGTGTCCGATCTTAATACAGCCACTGGTTGTGTATGGATCCAAGTATAATACACTGAGCTATTGTAAGCAGAGACTAACATGGTAATTCCAGCTTAGCCAATAGCTATGTGTAGATAGGCACAAGCCAATGTAACCAATGAAAGTGTTTAGGAGCACGTGGGGTATCAATAACTATATCAATACAGGTGATCGTGATCAATAAAGCAAGATCTGTAACTCATACTGAGCTCGTTTCTGACTTAGGCTGAGTCTTCTCCAACAAGAGAAATGGAAACACTCAAGGCACATGAGAAGATGCTTTTGGGGTCGTAGAATAGGGACCCCTAATAATAGGGTCTGGCCTAAGCAGTGTGCTTGTTGTAACCAGTAAGGGCACTGGGAAAGGAGGAGGGACACGTCCCACACCTTGTCAGAGATAGAATAGGGGGGACCAGAGGGTCGAACCCACAACCCCCTGGTTATAATGATGGGGAAAGGAGACACAAACAGAGCATTTCCAGTCTATTTCCAGTCCCATCTCCAGTCCATTTCCAGTACATTTCCAGTCCATTTCCAGTACATTTCCAGTACATTTCCAGCATTCCCAGTAGACACCAGAGCTACGTTTGCTGTGTTAAATCAATGAGCTTTGACTGACAATGACTCTTTAAGTGGCATTGGGGTGACAGAAGGTTCCATACATGCAACCTTGCGCCATACAATGGGTTAAATGACAGGAACGTATATGCCAGATGCCCCAAATCATGATGAGAAGGGATCTATTAGAATACAAGGAAGCAGAGATCAAGTTTAACAAATTCAAGCTTAGAGACCATCACTTAATCTAAATGTTAGGTTTAGCTCGAATCCAGCCACAGGTAAAAAAACAGGTCCCCTTGGATGTCCTGGATCAAGCCTATCCATGAGTGTGTGCAGTCGGAATACCAGGTAAGGCAAAGCACTACCCTAACCCTAACCCCTAACCCTAAACCCTAACCCCTAACCCTAACCCTAACCCTAACCTTTATCCTGGAATTTGCCAACCCTTAGACTTGGTTAACCAAACTAAGAGAAGATCTTGTTGGGTTTAGTGGTTTAGACTCAAAAGATGCTTCTTGTGCCTGTCCTTGGGGCCAGAGAGCCTAAAATTGTGTGTTTTTAATGGGAAAACCCAAAGTCAGGTCAGAAATCCCAAACCCTTTGGGTTATGTTCACATAAGAGACAAGGCAAAGCCCTTGTGGTCCTAGCTTAAAATGTAGGACCCTATAACAGGGCTCAGCTTAGTTCTCAAAGCAACCAGATGCAGGAAGCACAGGATGGGCTGGATGCTTATAGGGCAGAGCAGCCACAGTCCTAAATATACAGGAAGCCCTAAAATGTACTATGGGACTAAAGATGGTCCTGGTATCACATCCCCTATTGCACTACTGGAGGTAGTGGAAGGTACTGGAGGTACTGGAGGTACTGGAGGTGGAGGTACTAGAGGTACTGGAGGTACTGGAGGTAGTGGAAGGTACTGGAGGTACTGGAGGTAGTGGAAGGTACTGGAGGTACTGGAGGTACTGGAGGTAGTGGAAGGTACTGGAGGTACTGGAGGTACTGGAGGTACTGGAGGTACTGGAGGTAGTGGAAGGTACTGGAGGTAGTGGAAGGTACTGGAGGTACTGGAGGTACTGGAGGTACTGGAGGTGGAGGTACTGGAGGTACTGGAACTGGGGGAACTGGTTGTCTCCCTATCGGTTCCTTATGTACCAAGTGATATTGCTAGAACCAGATGATGTAGATCCAGTCACTACTAATATAGAATCATAGAATAGTTAGGATTGGAAAGGAGCTTAAGATCAGCCAGTTCTAACCCCCCTGCCATGGGCAGGGACACCTCACACTAAACCAGGTCACCCAAGGCTAGGTCCAGCCTAGCCTTGAACCAGGGATGGATCATTCACAGCCTCCCTGGGTTAACCCATTCCAGTGCCTCCATCCCCTCACAGTAAAGGATTTCCTCCTTAGACCCAGTCTAAACCTCCCCTGTTTCAGTTTCAACCTGGTTCACTGATGGAAGCAGCTTTGGTTAAAGGCAGTTCAGAAGCAGGAGATGCTGGAACCACTGCTCAGAGTCCATCCCAGTTTATCCCAGTTTACCCCAGCCTATCCCAGTTCACCCCAGTTTATCCCAGTTCACCCCAGCCCATCCCAGTTTACCCCAGTCCATCCCAGTTCACCCCAGTTTATCCCAGTTTATCCCAGTTCACGCCAGCCCATCCCGGTTTACCCCAGTCCATCCCAGTTCACCCCAGTTTATCCCAGTTCACCCCAGTCCATCCCAGTTCACCCCAGTCCATCCCAGTTCACCCCAGACCATCCCAGTTTACCCCAGATTATCCCAGTTCACCCCAGCCCATCCCAGTTTATCCCAGTTTACCCCTGTCCATCCCAGTTTATCCCAGTTCACCCCAGTCCATCCCAGTCCATCCCAGTTTATCCCAATTCACATCAGTCCATCCCAGTTTATCCCAGTTCACCCCAGTCCATCCCAATTTATCCCAGTTCACCCCAGTCCATCCCAGTTTACCCCAGTCCATCCCAGTCCATTCCAGTTTACCCCACTTTACCCCAGTCCATCCCAGTTTACCCCAGTCCATCCCAGTTTACCCCAGTCCATGCCAGTCCATCCCAGTTTACCCCAGTCCATCCCAGTTTACCCCACTTTACCCCAGTCCGTCCCAGTTTATCCCACTTTACCCCAGTCCATCCCAGTTCACCCCAGTTTACCCCAGTCCATCCCAGTTTACCCCAGTTTGATTCCATCCCCCTTTCCCACTATGGTTTCAAGACAAACCCTGAGCCAATCCCAGCTTCTCCCATAGGAAAACCGAGCACAGCCCAAGGGGGCGTGGCCTCGGGACGGGGGCGTGGCCTCGGGAAGGGGGCGGGGCCTCCGGAGGGGCGTGGCCTCCATTAGGGAAACGGGTGCCTCCAAGGGGGTTAAAGAGGGGCCGATGCCCCCCCATTGCCCCCTATTTACCCCCCATTTACCCCCAATTTACCCCCATTTACCCCCTATTTACCCCCCATTTACCACCATTACGCCCCCATTTACCCCCTATTTACCCCATTACCACCTCTTTACCCCCATTACCCCCCTATTTACCCCCATTTACTCCCATTTACCCCCATTACCCCCATTTACCCCCTATTTACCCCCATTAAACCACTATTTAACCCCATTACCCCCTATTTACCCCCATTTAGCCTCCATTTACCCCCATTACCCCTATTTACCCCCATTACCCCCTACTTACCCCCATTACACCCCCATTACCCCTATTTACCCCCATTACCCCCTATTTACCCCAATTTACCCCCATTACCCCCTATTTACCCCAATTTACCCCCATTACCCCCCTATTTACCCCCATTACCCCCCTATTGTGCCCCCATTATCCCCCATTTACCCCCATTAGGCCCAATTGGACCCCATTACCCCCCTATGACCCCCCCACTGCCCCCCTAAGCCCCGCCCCCGGCCCCGCCCCCAGCCCCGCCCCCGGTCAGAGGTCACTGTGGGGCAGCTCCAATGGCGCTGATGGGGAAAGTGGCAGCAGTGACAGCAGCGACTGACGGGTGAGACCCATAGAGACCCATAGAGACCCATAGAGACCTATAGAGACACATAGAGACCTATAGAGACCTTCTAGAGCCCCATTGAGACCCATAGAGCCCCATAGAGACCCCATAGAGACCCCATAGAGACCCCATAAAGACCCCATAGAGCCCCATAGAGACCCCATAGAGACCCCATAGAGACCCATAGATCCCCATAGAGACCCCATAGAGCCCCATAGAGCCCCATAGAGACCACATAGAGCCCCATAGAGACCCCATAGAACCCCATGGAGCCCCATAGAGGCCCATAGTGACCCCATAGAGACCCCATAGAGCCCCATAGAGCCCCATAGAGACCCCATAGAGAGCCCATAGATCCCCATAGAGCCCCATAGAGACCCCATAGAGACCCCACAGAGCCCCATAGAGACCCCATAGATACCCCATAGAGCCCCATAGAGCCCCCATAGAGACCCAATAGAGACCCCATAGAGACCCCATAGAGATCCCATAAAGACCCCATAGAGACCCCATAGAGACCCCATAGAGCCCCATAGAGACCCCATAGAGACCCCATAGAACCCCATGGAGCCCCATAGAGGCCCCATAGAGCCCCATAGTGACCCCATAGAGCCCCATAGTGACCCCATAGAGCCCCATAGAGACCCCATAGAGCCCCATAGAGCCCCATAGAGACCCCATAGAGAGCCCATAGATCCCCATAGAGACCCCATAGAGCCCCATAGAGACCCCATAGATACCCCCATAGAGCCCCATAGAGACCCCATAGAGACCCCATAGAGACCCCATAGAGCCCCATAGAGCCCCATAGAGACCCCATAGAGACCCATAGATCCCCATAGAGACCCCATAGAGCCCCATAGAGACCACATAGAGCCCCATAGAGACCCCATAGAACCCCATAGAGCCCCATAGAGACCCCATAGAACCCCATGGAGCCCCATAGAGCCCCATAGTGACCCCATAGTGACCCCATAGTGACCCCATAGAGCCCCATAGAGCCCCATAGAGCCCCATAGAGACCCCATAGAGCCCCATAGAGACCCCATAGAGACCCATAGATCCCCATAGAGACCCCATAGAGCCCCATAGAGACCACATAGAGCCCCATAGAGACCCCATAGAGACCCCATAGAACCCCATGGAGCCCCCGTAGAGCCCCATAGTGACCCCATAGTGACCCCATAGAGCCCCATAGAGACCCCATAGAGCCCCATAGAGACCCCATAGAGACCCCATAGATCCCCATAGATCCCCATAGAGCCCCATAGAGACCCCATAGTGCCCCATAGAGACCCCATAGAGCCCCATAGATCCCATTGCCCCTCCCCCAGCATCGGTCTGGCAGTGGCAGCTGCGCTGGGCGGGGCCGGAGCTCACGTGGTCCTGAGCTCGAGACGGGCGGATCACGTGGACGCGGCCGTGGGGCGGCTCCGGGCGCTGGGGCTGGAGCACGTGACCGGCTGCGTGTGTCACGTGGGGCGGGCACGGGACCGGCAGGCGCTGGTGCAGAAGGTGAGTGGGGGGGCGGGGGGGGGGAGGGGAGGGGCACTTGGGGGTCCTGACCCACACTTATGGGTCCTGACCCACACTTATGGGTTCCAGCCACACACTTATGGGTCCCAGCCACACACTTATGGGTCCCAGCCCTACACTTGTGGGTTCCAGACCCACACTTGTGGGTCCCAGCCCTACACTTATGGGTTCCAGCCTCACACCTGTGGGTCTCATCCCCACACTTGTGAGTCACAGCCCCACACTTATGGGTTCCAGCCCCACACTTATGGGTTCAAGGCCCATACTTGTGGGTCCCAGCCCCACACTTGTGCGTCTCAGGCCCACACTTATGGATCCCAGCTCCGCACTTGTGGGTCTCAGCCCCACACCTGTGGATCCCAGCCCTACACTTATGGGTTCTGACTCACACTTATGGGTCTCAGCTCCACACTTGTGGGACCCAGCCGCACACTTATGGGTAGCAGCCCCACACTTGTGGTTTCCATCCCCACACTTGCCCCACATCTGTGGGTCTCAGCCCCACACTTATGGGTTCCTGCCCACACTCATGGGTTCCAGCCCCACACTTATGGGTTCCACCCGCAAAATTATGGGTCCCAGCCCCACACTTGTGGGTCTCAGCCCCATACTTATGGGTCCTGACCCCCTCCCCCCCAGGCTCTGGACACTTATGGGGGCATCGATATCCTGGTGTCAAATGCGGCCACGAACCCTGTCATGGGAAACACCCTCGATGCCGAGGAGGAGGCTTGGGAAAAGGTGAGCCCTATAGATCCTGCCCCATAGATCCTGCCCCATAGATCCTGCCCCATAGATCCTGCCCCATAAATCTGAGCTAGAGATCCTGCCCCATAGATCCTGCCCTATAGATCTGAGCCAGAGATCCTGCCCTATAGATCCTGCCCTATAGAGCTCAGCCAGAGATCCTGCCCCATAGATTCTGTCCTATAGATCCTGCCCTATATTTCTGAGCCAGAGATCCTGCCCCATAGATCCAAGCCAGGGATCCTGCCCTATAGATCCTGCCCTATAGATCTGAGCCAGAAATCCTGCCCCATAGATCCTGCCCCATAGATCCTGCCCTATAGAGCTCAGCTAGAGATTCTGCCCCATAGATCCTGCCCCATAGATCCTGCCCTATAGAGCTCAGCTAGAGATTCTGCCCCATAGATCCTGCCCCATAGATCCAGCCCTATAGATCTGAGCCAGAAATCCTGCCCCATAGATGTGAGCCAGAGATCCTGCCCCATAGATCCTGTCCTATAGATCTGATACAGAGATCCTGCCCCACAGATCCTGCCCTATACATCCTGCCCTATAGATCTGAGCCAGAGATCCTGCCTTATGGATCTTCCCCCTTCTATCTGCCCTATAGATCCTGCCCCACAGATCCTGTTCTATGGATCTTCCCCCTTATATCTGCCCCATAGATCCTGTCCTGTACACCTGACCCATAGATCCTGCCCCATAGGTCTGAGCCAGAGATACTGCCCTATGGATCCTCCGCCTTCTATCTGCCCTATAGATCCTGCCCCACAGATCCTGTTCTATGGATCTCCCCGCTCACATCTGCCCCATAGCTCCTGCCCTATAGCTCCTGCCCTATACACCTGACCCACAGATCCTGCCCTATGGATTCTCCCCCTCATATCTGCCCCATAGATCCTGCCCTATAGATCCAGCCCTATAGCTCCTGCTCTATAGATCCTGCCCTATACACCTGACCCATAGATCCTGCCCCACAGATCCTGCTCTATGGATCTTCCCCCTCATATCTGCCCTATAGCTCTGGCCCTATAGATCCTGCCCTATAGCTCCTGCCCTATAGATCCAGCCCTATAGATCCTGCCCTATAGATCCTGCCCTATACACCTGACCCATAGATCCTGCCCCACAGATCCTGCTCTATGGATCTTCCCCCTCATATCTGCCCTATGGCTCTGGCCCTATAGATCCTGCCCTATAGATCCTGTCCCATAGCTCCATCCCTATACCCCTGACCCATAGATTCTGCCCCACAGATCCTGCCCCATAGCTCCTGCCCTATAGCTCCTGCCCTATACCCCTGACCCATAGATCCTGCCCCACAGATCCTGCCCCATAGCTCCATCCCTATACCCCTGACCCATAGATGTGCCCCACAGATCTTCCAGGTGAACGTGACCGCGGCCGCCATGTTGATCCGCCTCGTGGTGCCCCACATGGAGAAGAGGGGGTGAGGAGGGGGCGGGGCTTGGGGAGGAGGGGGCGGGGTCATGCATTGGCCCCGCCCACCCCTATGTGGCTCCTCCCCCTATAGGGGCGGCTCCATTGTGTTGGTGTCATCCCTGGCTGGGTACATGCCCTTCCCGGTGAGCTATGGGGCAGGGTATGGGGTATCTATGGGGTGTCTATGGGACGGGATATGGGGTGGGGTATGGGTTGGTTACAGAGCATGCTATGGGGTGAGATATATGGGGTGGGGGTTCATGGCATGGGATCTGTGGGGCAGATCTATAGGGCAGATCTAGGGGGAAGAGACATAGGATCTATGGGGCAGATCTGTGGGGGAGAGACATGGGATCTATGGGGCAAATCAATGGGGCAGAAACATAGGATATATGGGGCAGATCTGTGGGGGAGAGACATGGGATCTATGGGGAAGACCTATGGGTCAGACATGGGATCTATGGGTCAGATCTATGGGTCAGATCTATGGGTCAGACATGGGATCTATGGGTCTGATCCATGGGTCAGATCTATGGGTCAGATCTATGGGTCAGATCCATGGGTCACACACGGTATCTATGGGTCAGATCTCTGGGTCAGACCTATGGGTCAGATCCATGGGTCAGATCTATGGGTCACACACGGTATCTATGGGGCAGGCTCTGGGCCCCTACAGTGTGAGCAAGGCAGCTCTGTTGGCCCTGGTGAAGGTTCTGGGTCCGGAGCTCCTGCCCCACAGGATCCGGATCAATGGGGTGGCCCCAGGACTGATCCAGACCCGGTTCAGCAGAGCCGTGAGTGACGGGGGGGCTATGGGGTGTCTATGGGGTGTCTATGGGGGGTCTGTGGGGTGTCTATGGGGGGTCTATGGAGTGTCTATGGGGTGTCTGTGGGGGTCTATGGGGTGTCTATGGGGTGTGTATGGGGTCTATGGGGTGTCTATGGGGTGTCTATGGGGGTCTATGGGGTGTCTATGGGGTGTCTGGGGGGGTCTATGGGGTGTCTATGGGGTGTCTATGGGGTCTATGGGGTGTCTATGGGGGTCTATGGGTGTCTATGGGGTATCTATGGGGTATCTATGGGGTGTCCATGGGTGTCTATGGGGTCTCTATGGGGTCTATGGGGTTTCTATGGGGTCTCTATGGGGTCTCTATGGGTGTCTATGGGGTCTCTGAGGTCTATGGGGTCTCTATGGGTGTCTATGGGGTCTCTATGGGGTCTCTATGGGTGTCTATGTGGTGTCTATGGGGTCTCTATGGGGTCTATGTGGTCTCTATGGGGTCTATGGGGTGTCTATGGGGTCTCTATGGGGTCTCCATGGGGTCTCTATGGGGTCTTTATGGGGTCTATGGGGTGTCTATGGGGTCTATGGGGTCTCTATGGGGTGTCTATGGGGTGTCTATGGGTGTCTATGGGGTCTATGGGGTGTCTATGGGGTCTCTATGTCTCTCTATGGGTCTCAGCTCTGGGAGGATGAGTCCGTTCGCACCCGTGTGATGTCATCTATGGGCATCGACAGGTGGGTGATATCACATGACCCCTCCCTCATCACATGACCCTCCCCCCTCCCATCCCTCATCTCATGACCCCCCTCCCCTCCCTCATCACGTGACCCCGCAGGATGGGCACCCCCGATGACGTCGCCGGGGTCGTGACCTTTCTGTGCTCTCCGGCTGCCGCTTACGTCACCGGCGAGACCCTGGTGGTGGCAGGGGGGGCTCCCTCCCGGCTCTAGTCACGTGATGGGGGTCACGTGTGCGCGGCAACATGGCGGCTTCCATTGGGGGCCGCCATATTGGATGGGGCTATAGCCTTATAATAGAGAAACATCGATATGCAAATGAGATACAAAATGTGACACAGATAAGATGCAAATGAGATGCAAACGAGAGTCAAACGATACAAATGCGATGTAAATGAGATGCAAATAAGATTCAAATGAGATGTGAACAAGTCAAATAATATATAAGTGCGATGCAAATGAGACGCAAATAAGATTTAAATGAGATGTAAACGAGAGTCAAATGAGATACAAATGTGATATAAATGAGATGCAAAAAAGATTCAAATGAGATGTAGACGATATTCAAATGAGATTCAATGTGGGGCTCAGCTTCGCCTATGGGGGAAGAGATGGGAGTCAGTGACACACAAGTAGCAAATGAAATGTAAATGAGATGCAAATGAGCTTTAATGTGGGGCTATTGCCGCCTATGGGGGAAGGAAAGAGATGGGGTCAGTGACCCATAAGTGGGGTCTCTATGGAGCGCCGGGCACCAATGGGAGCTCGCAGGCGGGTCACATGGAGCAGGTCAACATGGCGGCCTCCACTGGGGGCGACCATATTGAATAGGTCTATACCCTTATAATAAAGAGACATCGATATGCAAATGAGATGTGAATGACATGCAAATGAGGTGCAAATACTGGACGCAGCCATATTGGATGGGTCTATACCCTTATAATAAAGAGACAGCGATATGCACATGAGACGCAAATAAGATGCAAATGAGCTTTAATGTTGGTCTCAGCGCCGCCGACGGAAACCTATGGGGGAAGCAAAGAGATGTGGGTCAGTGACCCACAAGTGGGGCCTCTATGGGTCACGTGGCCCCAGGGCATGCTGGGATAGGGGGCGTGGCCTCAACCTACCTCCTCCTCTTCCCATTGGCTGCCTTCCTCCTCCTCTTGGCCGGAGCCGCCTCCTGATTGGTCGGCTCCCAGAGGGTGGCCGAGGCCCCGAAGAGGGTGATGGAGGCCAAGGCCCCACCCCCCCACCCCCCCCCCCCCCATGACGTCATCAACCGGCACTGCCGCCGAGCCCCACGGGGCTCACTCAGGCGCACGAGGAGGGACTCCTCCAGCAGGGTCCTGCCCCATAGAGACCCATAGAGACAGAGACCCCATAGAGACACATAAGGACCCATAGAGACTCCAGAGACCCCATAGAAAGCCCATAGGGACCCATAGAGACTCACAGAAACCCCATAGAGACCCATAGACAACCCATAGAGACCCATAGAGCCCTACAGAGACCCATAGAGACCCCATAGAGACCCATAGATCCCCCTAGAGCCCCATAGAGACCCATAGAAACCCATAAGGACACCATAGAGACCCCAGAGACCCACAGAGCCCCCGTAGAGACCCATAACCCGCCCCACAAGTGCCCCCCATACCCACCTCTCCCTTGCTGGGCCTCTATCCCCCTCCCCCACGGCTGCCCCATAGCTCCTGTGGGGCATCACTGAGCTCATCCCTCAGCTCCCTCAGCACTGAGCTGCTGAGCGCCCTGCGCCGCGCGGCCTCCTGCACCCGCTGCTCGCACCCCATAGGATCTATGGGGCAGAGACACCCGTCAGCCCCTATGGGGCTAAGGGGGGGGATTTGTGGGGCAGGATGTGTGGGGCAGGATGTGTGGGGCGGGATGTGTGGGGCAGGATGTGTGGGGCGGGATGTGTGGGGCAGGATGTGTGGGGCAGGATGTGTGGGGCAGGATTTGTGGGGCAGGATGTGTGGGGCGGGATGTGTGGGGCGGGATGTGTGGGGCAGGATGTGTGGGGCAGGATGTGTGGGGCAGGATTTGTGGGGCAGGATGTGTGGGGCAGATGTGTGGGGCAGGATTTGTGGGGCAGGATGTGTGGGGCAGGATGTGTGGGGCAGGGTCTGCACTCACCATACTGCACCGGGATGATGTGGGGTGGGACATAGCGGCGCCCGCCCCCTAAGCCAGGGGGCTTCAATGGGGCTGGGTCTGGTTCCTATGGGGCAGAGGTGTGAGACCCCCATAGCGCTGCCCCATTGCTGCCCCATAGCTGCCCCATAGCTCACCTGGGCCATGTTGGAGGGCTCCAGATGGAAGGTCAATGGGTGCTCGGCTCCCATGGGGCGATAAGGAGGTGTCTATGGGGCAGCAGGAGCCATAGGGGGCACTTATGGGGCACACTTATGGGGCAGTGATCACCTGGAGCCCCCGTCATGGAGGCCGGAGCAGCTTCTCCACCTGGTACTTGATGCGGTTCTCTATGGGGCGCAGCTTCTCCAGCACCTATGGGGCAGCCCCATAGAGAACAGCCCCATAGAGCCCAGCCCCATAGATCTCTCCTCCACACTCTCCTTATAACAACCCCATAGAACCACCACTGAAGCCCATAGAACCCCCCCCCAGCAGCGGCTATGGGGCAGCCCCATAGAGCCCAGCCCCATAGATCTGCACCCCCACTCCCCTTATACCAACCCCATAGACCCCGCAGAGAACCCCATAGACCCCCCATAGAACCCAATAGATCCCCATAGATCCCCCATAGAGCCCCCACAGACCCCCCATAGAGCCCCCATAGAACCCCACAGCCCCCCATAGAACCCCCATAGACCCCCATCTCCCCCCATAGACCCCCTATAGCCCCCCATAGACCCCCATGTCCCCCCATATCCCCCCACAGACCCCCCATATCCCCCATAGACCCCCATATCCCCCCATAGATACCACATATCCCCCCATAGACCACCCATAGACCCCCATATCCCCCCATATCCCCCCATAGACCCCCATATCCCCCCATTGACCCCCATAGACCCCTCATAGACCCCCATAGACACCCCATATCCCCCCATAGACCCCCCCATAGACCCCCCATAGACCCCCATAGACACCCCATAGCCCCCCCCACCCCTGCTATGGGTCAGCCCCACACATGTGGGTCAGCCCCTCCCCCCTCACCACTCGGGTCTCCAGCAGCCGGGGCAGGGCCGGGCCCCCCTCAGGGCCCTCCCGTGAACTTTGACCCCCAGCAGCAGCTGCAGCGCCCCCAGCTGGAGGAGGGACAGCCCCTGCGGGACGGGCCAGGAGACCCCGTGGGGACACAGTGAGACACATGGAGAGCCCATTGAGATCCATAAGGACCCATAGGGATCCATAGAGACCCCATTGAGATACAGTGAAATACATAGGGACCCCATAGGGACACACAGAGACCCCATAGAGACCCCATTGAGAGCCATAGGGAACCATAGGGACCCCATAGACCCCATAGGGACCCCATAGTGACCCATAGGGACCCATATACACCCCACAGACACACACAGAGCCCCATAGGCAACCATAAAGGACCCATAGGGAGCCACAGAGACACATAGACACACACAGGGAACCACAGGGACACATAGAGCCCCATAGACACACGAAGAGCCCCATAGGGACCTATAGAGCCTCATAGCACCGCGTACAGCCCAAATAACCCCCCCTTGCCCCACGTATGACCCATATCCCCCTTCAGACCCCTATAGCACCCCTTAACCCCCCCCATAGGACCCCCATAGACCCCTATAGCCACCCCATAGTGTCCCATAGACCCCTATAGCCACCCCACAGCGCCCCATAGACCCCTATAGCCACCCCACAAGACCACCATACACCCCTATAGCCACCCCACAGTGATACGCGGATAGACTCCACAACTAGTTAAAGTTGTAAAGTAGGTATGCTTTTATTCAGCGCTGAGGTGCATGGGGATAGCTCCTCCAAAGCATGCACCCCTCAGGGTTGTTGTCCCTTTACACTTATTCTCTTAAGGTATACATAGACATGAGGTTGCTCAATCCGCCTATACATATTTATTATCTATCCCCGCTTCGTATTATAATGAGCCAGAAGGTCCTTTGCACCTGCGCAGTGCCCCTTCTGATCATGGGCAGGGGTCTCAGGATGAAGTAAATGAGTCTTCCTCCTGTGGGCAGGAGTCTTCAAGATGAAGTAAATGAGTCTTCCTCTTCTTAACCTTTACACCTTTTAATCTTCAGACATGGACTTAGGGTTAGTTGGCGCCCAGTCTGCTTCTCCTGCCGCTTATCAATAGGAACAAACATCTGTGTTTTTGTCATGGTCTTAAGGCTTGATCGCCCAGTCTGCTTCTCCCCAGCTTATCAGCAGGACCTTTCATCTGCTTTTGTCAGCAGAACTAGCATCTGCTTTTTCCCCTCCAGCAGTGATCAATGCCTTGGCAAGGTGGCAATGGCAGGTACTTAGGACAGACAATACTTTTGTTTAAGGAAAGGAATTCCTTTAACTCCCTTGTACAATTTCTCTGTATTACCCCCCTGTACATTGGTTACCCGTGTATCAGTCCCCCCTTTTTCTATAAAGTGAGTAAATTCTTTTACTCTATTATTTATGACAGACCTATCCATGTTACCTGGAGAAGGCCTTGGTTAAGTATGTCTCTGAACCATCCAGTAACTCCTCATCCAATCCACTTCCAACAATTTTAAGCTTTTGCATATTCTCCTGCAGTTTTCCCAGCTTAGCATGGATTGGTTCAGAATGGTCAGATTACTTCCATGCAGCACATACCTTTGAAATCCTCAAAACCTTTTCTACAAGACACCCACTGGATCTTGCAGGACTCAAATATCGGGTCGAATTTTTTTTTTTTTACTTTTCCTGGGCCGGCTGAATGTCCCAGTACTTTATCATTAACCCCAGGGCACTGTCCGGTGGTATATCTGGTAGGTTGCTCCCTGCTTTATTCTTAGGATCTCTCCTTGGATCCTTTCCTGGGTTATAATTACAACTCTTACTCTGACCCATTGTCTTACTCCGGGGACCTCTGCCTGGGCCCCCGGGACTGGGACCTCTACCTGGGACCCGTCTTCCCTCCCCATATCTTAGTACAATATTCTATCATTTTTTGCTTATCTTTCCCTAGGGTTCCAGGGAAATCTCTCCAATTATCTAAGGGGTATTCATGTGAGTCGAAGGCTTGCTGCCCTTCGCCCCCCATCTTCTGGAATATCCACAAATATACACTCACTCGCTCCCCCTTGTTCCTGGCCCAGTCCCTCGCGGGAGATGGAAAACGCAGTACTTAAGGGTCCACACTCGCTTGGTTCAGTATATCGAACCTCTCATTCCTTATATTCCAGGAAACCCAATCCCGCCCGAACAGCAAACCTGCGAACAACTTCACAATATACTTACGCGTCCTGAGTCTTCGTCCGGACTCCCGTGCACAGAATTTTTATGGGATTTTACCGGTTTTTCCTTTGCTCATTATTCTAGAATTGAGGTTCGTCGGTAAGGTTGAGGTAAGCTGTCTGTCGCGGGGCCGCGAAATGTCGCGGGGCGCCTCCCCGGAGGACCAAAGCTCACCGTTCCTTATCCGAGTCACGGCACCAGAAATTGTTATAAATTGAGACCACAACAGATCATAATCCAATTAGGATTTTATTAATTATAGCAAGTAGAATATGAGCAAAGCCAGCGCTGGACGGCAGGGGAGTCTGCGCTCCACCTACTGCCGTACTGAGCAGTTCAAACAGCCCTCCCTTATACATCTTTTACTTCCGTGTTCATGACCTAGTTGAGGTACTCTGCGCATGCTTCAGCTGTTGCTAGGGGGTCGACCTCTGCCTCCCGGTGGTTGGTGAGGCCGAAGTAAGAAGTCTTCCTCCTTTGTTCCATAGTTGACCCTTCATTTATGTCCTTATATGGAGTGGTTTGTCTTATTTCTGCCAGTTCCTGGAACATCTTGCAAGCCAGTTTCTGTAACATCTTGTGGTCATCTTATGTTTGCATAAACGGTTTCTGGTTTAATTGGTGTAAGCGATTGTGGTTTATCTTATCTTGCATAAACTGTGTCCGTTAACTGTGTGCATAAGCAATTTCATATCTTTTGTTGTCTAACCTTTATATTGGGCTTAACATATATATATACCTAACATATATCTTAATAAACAATACCTTATTCTTTAGTTTTTCACAGCACTTTCCTGCCTATCATAGAAGACTGTGATGTACGATGGTGATGAATGCATCTTTATTTGTAGATATGATACTATGAGATAGCTTTATTATCCCTTGCTAAAAATGCTTCCTTTGTTTGCTTTCCTAGCAGTCAGTGCAAAAATTCAAGTTAATATCATAATATCATGGTAAAAGCTGCAAGCTCTGAAGTGGTACAGGCTGGCAGGAAGCTCCCAGTGTATGGTTTGGTGTGAGCAGCACTGATGTATTAGGTTTGGCATGGTAGTACATGAGTTTTTTTCTTGTTTTTAGTGGCCATCTATGCATCTGTGCTTAACTTGTTAACAATTTATGTTCATATGTACGAGGAGGAGGAACATAAAGATGATGTAAGGATAGACAGGTTCGTAAAACCAGCCATTTCTTCAAGGGACGGCTGCTGCAGCAATAACCTGCTTGCACCATGCCCTATATGAGTGTCTGTTTTGAGCGAGTTTTACACGTGACCTGCACCCTGATCATGAGTTCTTTTTAGGCTGCACACCAGCCTATCGGCCTCATCAGCGTTGATGCTGTGGACCCACATCAGTGGTTTCTTGAGCTTTGAGAAAAACCCAGTTCTTGTTCTTAGGTAAATATAGGAACCCTTCTGTTTCAGAGCAGCGTGCAGCCATGTGCACACTGTGTGTGCCAGAACAGACCCTTTCAAGAGCTCCAGAAGACTTTTTTAGCCTCTTCCTTTCGTCTGCAAGACCAAAAAGGAAAGAGAGGTTTCTGCGACTGGGAAGCAGGAGAGGAGAGCCGAGGTATGTCTGGTAATTGTAGCACATGCTCCTCTGGCCTTGCCGAGAGAGGAAATCCATTTACTCTCTGCTTTCACCGATTTGTCTGTAATTTGCCTGTAGTTATCCTCCACATTTCTACATTTTACAGAATCATGGAATGGTTCATGTTGGAAGGGACCTTAAAGCTCATCCAGCTCCAACCCCTGCCACGGGCAGGCAGGGGCACCTCACACTAGAGCAGGTTGCTCCAAGCCCCTGTGTCCAACCTGGACTTGAGCACTGCCAGGGATGGGGCAGCCACAGCTTCTCTGGGCACCCTGTGCCAGCGCCTCAGCACCCTCACAGGGAACAGCTTCTGCCTAAGAGCTCAGCTCAGTCTCCCCTCTCTTGGGCAGGTTCAAGCCATTCCCCTGGGCCTGTCCCTACATCCCTTGTCCCAAGCCCCTCTCCAGGTTTCCTGCAGCCCCTTTAGGCACTGGAGCTGCTCTCAGCTCTTCCCCTTCAGGAACCTTCCTTTCTCCAGGCTGCCCCAGCCCAGCTCTCTCAGCCTGGCTCCAGAGCAGAGCTGCTCCAGCCCTCGCAGCAGCTCCTCTGGCTGCTTGAGCAGCTCCATATCCCTCTTGAGCTGGGGCTGAAGATGTGGATGCAGGACTTTGTTTCCTCTTACATTGGCATAATGCAGAGTGACACTTTAACAGCCGGACAGATCTAGATTCTCCTACCTGGGGCCAGTAAATGAGAGCAAAACCACATCCTCTGCTTGAACAAGGAAGAACTTATTTTGTTCACCTTGTTTACGTGCTTAATTCAAGAAGTTTTTTTCCCTTCCAGTCAATTACATTCACGTAATTGAAAACATTGTCCCAGGAAATCTCAGCTTGGTTTGCTTTCCTGCTCGGAGACCATTGCGCTGCTTTGCCTAAACAGCAATCACTTTGCTTGCAGGCTGTTTTGCAGCAGCTCTATGGCTATGGGGAATTACCAGTGTTTTTCTAATCATCCTGTTGGATGTTGTGACAATGCAGGTCCCCGGTTTCCTCTTGACATTTGGGTACTGCCAGCAGAGTTTGCAGCTCTTGGTGTTGTCTGTGTTGAATTAGGAGCTGCACTGCTGAGCAGAAGGCAAGGCCTGGAGGGAGGGAGGGAGAACCAGGAACAGGTCAGCCCCAGTATTTTTCTGTAATGAGGGTGGTAAAGCACTTGCAGGGGTTGGCCAGAGAGGTGGTGGATGCCCCATCCCTGGGGACATTCAA
The DNA here is from genome assembly GCF_012275295.1 of Melopsittacus undulatus. Lineage (NCBI taxonomy): Eukaryota > Metazoa > Chordata > Aves > Psittaciformes > Psittaculidae > Melopsittacus > Melopsittacus undulatus. The sequence goes on along the minus strand of NC_047542.1, from coordinate 4,529,471 downwards.
GGCCAGGCTGGATGTGGTTCTGAGCACCCTGATGGAGTTGAAGATGTCCCTGCTCATGGCAGGGGAGGTTGGACCAGATGACCTTTAAAGGTTCCTTCCAACCAAAACCATCCTGTGCTCATATGATTAGAACCCCAGGGAATGCAGGTGTTTCCCTACAGCTGCTGAGGGTCTCTTAGAAGCCCAAGGCCACAGTTACCCTTCTTTCTTAGGGAAGGGCTTCCCGTCCTCACGCTCTTTGGTGTGTCTGGTGGCATTGTGCCCATGCCGAAGCTCGTCTTTGGCACCTTGAGCTAAAGTGCTTCACTGACATGAGGTTAAATTCATCTGGAGGAGCCTGTTTTAATGCAGCCAGGGAGGGGAAACTGGCTTATTATTTGCAATACGGAGCTGTGTTCAGCAGGTGGGTCACGTTAGATGTTTGCTGCCACAAGTACCAGTACCAATGCGAGTAACACCCAGCTCTGGGCAAATGCACTTTGATTTCAACCTATTTGAACTGGTCACTTACCAGCATAGCAAGTATCACATCCTGCAGGCAAAGCTGCTCTGGTGCAGCAGATGGATCCCTGAGCCCAGCAGGAGGCCTGAGGCTGCTTTTCCATTTACCTCTAAGAGCAATGACACTGGAACCACGGCAGGACATAGAGCTTTCGTGTGCATAACCCCAAATGTATCTGCCTTTCCTAGCCTGCCAGGCGGGCAGCATTAGTGCTGGGTTCTAGCTCACTAAAGGGTATTATCTGCTCAACATTTTCCAGTGACAAGACTTCACCTGTACCGTAGCTGATGGGGGCTCACAGACCAGAACACACACAGCCTATTGCACAGATCGGCTTTCCTGGCAGCCCCAGGCAGCACTCACAGGAACGGAGGTGTGTACTTAGCCCCGGATTCCAAGAAGGTGCTGTAACATGGCTGTTTCTAACTCATTTATGCCCACTTCTAAACTGTTTTATTTGCTATTTCTAAATTCTTTCTGCCATTTCTAACCCAGGTTTGGTCACTTCTAACCCTTTTAAGGCCATTTCTTAAAATTTCCATCTTGTTTTGGCCCTTTTCTCACTATGTTTAAGCCACTTTTTTATTTTTCTAACCCATTTTTTCCCGTTTGTCAGCAGCTTTAAGCCATTTGTGACCATTTCTAACACAATTTTGGCCACTTCTAACTAGATTTTAACCCATTTTTAGCCATTTGCAACCCTTATATGTCCAATTCTAACCTGGTTTAAGCCATTTTGTCCATTTCTAAACTATTTTTTCTTCTAACAGTTTTTTTTGCCACTTCAAACACATTTTTGCCCATTTCTTAACCTGGTTTAAGCCTTTTTTCTCCTGTTTCTAACCCATTTTTTCCCCATTTCTACCCTATTTTAAACCATTTTCGTCTATTTCTAAACAATTCGTGGCCATTTCTATCCCAGTTTTGCCCATTTCTTACCAGTTTTAAGCCATTCTTGGCAATTTCTAACCCATCTTTCCCATTTCTAACCCCTTTAAAGCTTTTTTGGGGGCTATTTCTGACCAGTCTGTGGCTGTTTCTGTCCCATATTTATCCACTTCTCCCGCATTGTAAGCCATTTTTGCCCACTTCTAACCCATTTTTACCCATTTCTTGCTTGTTTTAATCCATTTTGGGCCACTTGTGTTCCACTTTGGACCATTTGTAAGGTGTTTTGAAACATTTTTTTCATTTTCTAACCCATGTTTGCCCATTTCTTATCTCATTTTAGGTATGGGACGCCTAAAAAAAGTCACTGAAAGAGACTAAAAGACAAGGACAGCTGAAAAAAACATGAATGAAAAGGAAATAAATAAAACGCGTAAAGAAACTAAAAAGCAAAAAGAGAAGAATGTGATTATAAATCCTTACAAAGCAATAAAAGTCTTAAAGAATCTCGAATAAAAGTTCCCTGATTGCCCCAATATTGCAAACTGTCCCCACTCAGCAGCTGGGGTCCCCGGGGGCTGTCAACGGGGAGGGGAGCGGCCGTTGCTCTCAGCAGCGTGTGCTGCCACCTCGTGTCCAAGCGTCGGTACTGCAGGTGCTGGAGGTGGGGGGGGGGCACGGCGTAGCTCGGGGCACTGCTCGCTGCTGCCATCCTGTGTCCAAAGCTCGGTACTGCAGGTGCTGGAGATGCGGGAGGGGAAGCAAAGGGGTGGCTCAGAGCAAAGGGAGGTGCTGCCCTCCTGTGGCCAAAACTGCGAACTGCACCCCAAGAGTAACCGAAGGTAACCGAGCGGAGCCGAAGCCGACCGAACGGTGGGGGCAGCCGCCATAAGGGACCGGAGTGGCTTCCATGGGGTCTGAGGGGAGCCGACAGCTGCCATTGCTCCCCTGTTAGCCTCCGCTGAGTCCCCTTACCCTCCATTATTCGGCAAGGCAGGGTCCCGCCCCACTTCGGCGGCGCCCCTCCACTCCTCTGACTGGTTGAGGCATCTGTCAATCACTCTTAGTCCCGCCTAACTCCTGGCAACTTTCCACACCGCCCCCCTACTCATCTGATTGGCTGAGATGCCTGTCAATCATTGCTAGTCCCGCCTGGCTCCAGGTCTCCGCCCACACTGATTGGCTGAGGCGCACGTCATGGCACCGAGATCCCCCCTTTTACCCGCCTATAATTCTCATGGCACGCTGACCCCCCCCTTTACCCCCTATAACACTTATGGCATCCAGACCCCCCTAAAGGTAAAGCCCCCTATAACGCTGTTACTGTTTGCTGCAGAAGAAGCCTCCAGTGCCCCTCACACACATGAAACTGATGCCGGCCCAGATGCTGAGGCTGCAGGTCCAGCTCTGCCGCTGCTCACCCCACTCCTGCCCCAGCTTCACCAGCAGCTCCAGCCCTGCTCACCTGGGTGCTAGTTGCCGAGGTGCAGCGCACGGAGGTCCGTGGCGAGGCTGTCCGCTGCCTGGCTCTCCCCCTCATAGGGGTACCCCATGTAGCCACCCTCATCCCTGCAGTACCTGAGGAACCTGCGGGCACAAAGCAAGGGCAGCCGGGGCAGGAGGATGCCCTGGTTCCGCTGCCTGCACTGCTCTCGCCGCCTGCGTAGCACTGGGTATGTCCCAGCATCATCCAGGCACAGCCGGATGGGGCTCACCTCTCCCAGTGTTTGTCCTTGCTAAGCACAGCTGGGTTGCCCACCACGATCAGCAGAGCTTTGGCCCTGGTGATGGCCACGTTGAACCTCTGCAAGGAAACAGCAAGCATTTTACCTGCAGCAGCACCTCGCAGCCTTCTCCCCACTGAGCAGCTCTGGTGTGGTGCTGAGCACCTGGCTCAGCTCTGCCTGTGAATGGGGGGGGGGGGGGGGTGTAAGGGAGAGGGGTCAGCTCCAAGGAACCCCAGGAACCTTGGGGTTCTTGAGGAAGCCCAGCTTGAAGTTCTGGTCGAGCTGGAAGTACTCGCCGCAGCTGCGCACGGTGGAGATAAGGATGATGCGCCGCTCCTGGCCCTGGAACTGCTCCACAGAACCCACCTGGGGGGGGTACAGAGGGGATGAGGGGCTGGGGAGCATCCGGAGTGGTGGGGCAGGGGGGGCTTCCTCTCCCCCAGCTCCCAGGACAGTACCTTCAGCAGGCTGATGTCCGGCAGCGCCCGCAGGACAGGATCCAGGGAGGTGATGGCTTTCCGGATCTTCTCCACCTGAGAGGAGGCACAAAGCACAGGCCAGGTCATGGAGCCATCCTTGTGTGGCGGCCCTGGGGCTGCCCATCCATCCCATGGGGAGGTCTCTGCCCATGCCCTCACCTGCTTCCTATAGGGAGTGATGATGCCAACCTCCTTTGGTGACACACTGGGGCAGCCCCCCTTGCCCCGGCTCTGCAGCAGCTTCTTGAGGTACTCGACCAGCACCTCGATCTCAGTTGTGTTGAAGAACGAGGGGCTCTTGGCCTCCCTCCGGTCTTCCCCGCAAACCCCATGGAAGATGATAGGGAAGCCCTGGAGGTGGAGAGAGTTGGTCTCTGCCCCAACTGCAGCTCGGGGCTCCCCTGTTCCCCTTCCTGCATTTCCCCTCACTTTCTTGGGAAGCTCCTCCCAGTTACGATACAGGCTCCGGACATCGAGCTCATCGCTCTCACAGGCCTTCAGCTCGCTGTCATAGAAGAGCTCATTGGGGATCTTGAGGATGGCCTCATGGGACCTGCGGAGGGAGGACAGTGCCCAGGTGGGTGCCACACAGCCCCGGGCACCATGCACCAGGGACAGGGGATGTGATCCCATCTCCTGCACCAGCCAGGGCACTACAAGGCTCTGGGAAGCCAGAGCCGGTGGTGCACGCACTGAGCAGCCCCATCCCCATGCTGTCCTTATCTCCACCTGTAGTTCCAGAGCAGTTTGGTGACAAACTGTGGGTTGTATCCTCCGCTTGACTTCTCGTACAGGGGGTTGTGCAGCATCAGCCTCTCCAGCAGCGAGGTGCCTGTGCCCAACAAGACCCCATGGCTCCCTGCAAGGCTGCTTCTCCCCGGGAGGCCAGCAGCACTCCCTCCCCTTTCCCTGCTCACCCAAGCCATGCTCAATGGCCAGTGGAGAGGTCAGGACGGGGCCCAGCTGCTGGGGGTCTCCCGCCAGCACCAGCTGCCCCCCATTGGGGTTGGTGTCCTCATCCATGGCAGTCAGGAGCCCTGTGCAGAGGGAGAGCTCAGCAGGGGAAGGGGGATCCCCAGGACTCAGAAGGGTTGGTCCCCAGGACAGCAGCCAGGCACCACTCACCTGCGATGGCGACCACGCTTTCTGGCTCTACAGCCTGGCCACACTCATCAATGAAGACATGGGAGAAATATCCTGGGGGGAAGTTGGCCGACACCAGCCTGGGGAGGAAGTGGAGTGAGGCTGCCTTGGCATCCCCTCGGCATCCCTTCACATCCCGTTGGGATCCCCTCACATCCCCTGGGCATCCCCTCACACCCCCTTTGCCCTCATCCTCCTGCAGACAAGAGGTCCCTGCTGCTGCCCACCTTCTTCTGCACCCCATTGGGCCACCCCCCTTGCAGTCTGGTTGCAAGGCAGCCCGAGAGCTTCCCTGCCATGGGAGGTGGGAACAATCCTAGGTCCTCTGACCTTCCTGCTGTCACCAGTGTGGTGATGAGGATCCGGTAGTGCCTCAGGTGCTCCTTGTTCGGGTACACATAGCAGCTCTGCCCATCATCCCAGTTGCAGCAGGGCTGAAACACAGGGGTTTGGTGGGATCCTGCTCTCTGCAGGGACCACCAACCCAGATGAGCTGGGATGGAGGGGCTGGGATGGAGGGGTTGGAACCTACCCTGATCTCAGCAGGCACCTCCTCATAGTTCCTGGAGCTGGCTAGGAGCCTGTAGATGTGCCGGGGGGCAATGTCCTTGATGAGGCGCTGGCACAGCAGGTCTGCAGCACTGTTGGATGGGGCGCAGGCCAAGATCCGGGCATCCTTGAAGCATGTCCATACCTAGGCGGGAGGAGCGGGTGACAGCACTGAGGTCCATGACCAGTGCTGGACCCAGGCACCAGCCACTCACCTGCTTGATGGCCTCCACCAGAGTCACTGTCTTGCCAGTGCCGGGGGGGCCGAAGACAAGGTACGGGGCTGGCCGGGACATCCCCGTCACGATGTGTGTCACAGCTCTGCACTGCTCCTCGTTTGCCTGCAGCTTGCGGTCGAACCACCTGCGGGAGCAGAGGCAGAGTGGGCTGAGGTCCCATCCCCATCCCTATCCCATCTCCATCCCATCCCACCTCACAGCACTCACCGTGGCTGGAAGGTGCCCGTGAAGAGGGGCTTGTGGCAGGAGACAGAGGGGAAGAGAAGGCTGGACAAGCCACGCTCCATGGCCAGGACTACCGCCCGATGCTGCACCTGCAGCGGCAGCCGGTTGAAGGTGAAGGTCACATCGAACCTCAGGTTGTTCACAAACTTCTTCTGCAGCCTGGGAAGGAGCTGTGTGAGCAGGGCACGGGGATGCTCCCTGCACCCTATCCTGGGCTCTGCCCAGGCCTTTGGCACATCCAAGCAGGGCCCTGCCAGCCCGGACACCACTCACTTGGAGGAGAAGCCCAGCCTGACCTTCTCCAGCTCCACACCGTGCACGTAGCCCTTGTACTGGGTAAGTGGGGAGAGGTGCCGCTCACTGCTCAGGTTGGCAAAGAGGTGATCTCCCTTCAGCACCGATGGGCGGTTCTCAGCCACACCAGGGACCTGCACCCAACGCTGCAGTGATGCCGGCACGCCGGGATACCCAGCACCCCTCCTGCCCCCCAGCTCCCGTACGCACGTCGAGGACCAGCAGTCCCCTGTCCTGCACCATAGGCACGTCCTGCATGTCATAGCGTCGGATGTCCACCTCCATCTGGATCTCCTCGAGGTGCAGCAGCAGCTGGAACTTGTGCTGGTAGTTCCCAGCTTGGAGGGGGGCCTCCAGCAGTGATCTGAGGGCAGTAGGGATGTCACCGTGCCCTGGGGACACCTCAGCCAAGGGGCAGCAGGGGCAGGTGTAGGGATGGGCAGCATTGCCCCCATCCCTCAGCACTCACTGCATGGCAGCCCAACTGGAGCCAGCGCTGCCGCTGGGTCCGAGCAGGATTGTGTCCTTGAGGCTCCTGGGGTACTGATAGGTGCGCAGCGGGATTTCCATCTCCAGTTTGCTTTTCAGGAAGCTGGGTGGAGGGAACAGCACTGCCACAGGGACTGCAGAGCTGGGGTGCCCCCAAGATGCAACCACCCCTCTCCCCACCAAGCGGGGTGTCCCCAGCCCCACCACCAGGGGCCACTGCACAGGGATGAAGCACTGTGCCAGGGTGCTGGGCAGCCTGGTCACAGGGAGCTGAGCCTTGTCCCAGCTGGAGAGCAGGGTTGGCAGCAGGTGACCCCACCACGTACCCATCGGGGGGGATGCCATCCTCGGTGACAACAGTAACAGGGTGCTGGAGGCTGGCCTGGTAAGGCTGGAATGGTGCCGAGGGCCCCAGGTCCTTGGCCAGCTGGCTCTCGGCCACAGCAGCGATGCAGCGCCCGATGCTGAAGGACTCGTGCGGCTCCTTGGTGAACTCGAAGTCCACCACGGCATGGAAGTACCCATTGCAGGAAGCCAGGCACTGTACCTGGATGGGGTATGTGCCGCCTGCGCGGCCAAGAGGTGGGTGCTGGCTCCTGAGTGGGACAGGGCAGGGTGCAGGGGATGGAACCTACCTGGGTGCAGCACCAGTGACTGGCCCTGTGTCACCCCTTGCTCATCAGTGAAGGAGAGCTCCTTCGAGGGCTTGCGTGGCCGGCACCACAGCAGCGTCACAGCCTCAGCTCCGTGGTTCTGCACCACCATGGTGACCGTGTGGCGCTTGCCACGCACCACCAGGAAGCGGATGTGCCCATTGCCCTGGTCGTGCTCCGAGAAGATCTTCACCCCGTGCTTCTCACTGATGAACTCAGCCCTATGGGAAGGCAGGAACAGGTTTTCCAAGTGAGGTAGGGGATCCCCAGGGCATTGCGGGTGTGGGCAGGGTGCTGCTGGTCATACCACTTCTTGGCACGGCTCAGGGGCACTCGAGGACCAGAGCTGGGCTGCTGCCCTGAGGCAGCTGTGGACACCGATGCCTCTGCTTTCCCTCTGGGTCTCCAGTACTGGTCTGCCACCACCACACGCTGCTGTTTCTACAGGGAGGAGCCAGTATCAGCATGGCCCCAGGTGCAGCTCCAGCAAAGGCAGTCCCAGTGTTGCTGCTGCACTGCCCCAGCCCAGGGCATCCCTCACCTTCTTGAATTGCACCAGCTCCCCGCGAACCTGCACTTGGTGGGTCACCTTCAGCGCATACAGGACACAGGAGAAGTTGGGCATTCTTGTTTCGGTCCTGCACAGACAAGGGAGAGGTTTCTGTGTGGGACAGAGCACAACTGGGCTGTGCTCAGCACCAGCAGCCGGGAGGAGGCAAAGTGGGAGCAACAGAAGGTGGAGCAGGGCTGAGGTTGGGTTGAGGAGCACACTATGGCTCCCTGCTGTGCCAGGAGAGGGAGAAGGAATGGGCAGGGACATGTCCCCATTCCCACATCCTGAACAGAGGCTGTCCAGAGGCGTCACCCCCTGCACAGCAGCAGCACAGATGGGAGCTCCAAGGCATGGCTACTGTGCTTCCCAGGTCTCTCTTCCCACATCTGGGCTGAGCCCCAGCTTTGCCAATGATTAACAGTGGTGACACTGGGCAAGGGCCAGCGTGTCCAATGTCAATGGGGTGAGGCAGGCACTGGGGGTCGGGAGCTGTACCCGGGTGGCTGCTGGTGGGGGGCATGCAGCTGGAAAACATCCCAGCACGGCTGTGGTGCAATGGAGGATCTCGGGGGCATGTGGGCTGGTGTGCAGAGGGGCAGCTCTGCCCTTTCTGCTTCCAGATTCTAATGCTGCTTGGTTTAATCCATGCCTGGAGAGAGCATAGCCCGTGTTTAACAGGTCCTGGTGGTCCTCACTGCTCAGAAACCACAAGCTCTTCCATCCCACCAGGCAGGTGATGAAGGAGAGCCCTGAAGACCCCACTGCTCCCCAGCGCTACTGCACACCCGTCTGGAGCTGGCTTCACACCCCATGTGAAGCCCCAGTGATGCTGGCTGCGGACCAGTGATGCTGGCCAGGGGGAACAGGCAATGCTGGGTCTCAGTCCCAGGCAATGCTGCCAAGCGCTCTCACCTGTACCGAAACTCCTGGTTGTAGATGCTCCGCAGCGTGTCCCGCCGCCTCTCCTGCTCCCGGCCCGTGTCCCGCAGGAACTGCACGAACTCATCCCCGCGCAGCCTGGCCTCCACTACGCTGACCCGCGGCATGGCTGAACAGAGCCGAGCCGGGAGGAGGTGCTCAGGGCTGTGCCGGGCTGGCTTGGGCTGGGCTGGAGCTGGCCCCGTAACGGGAAACGAAAGCGAAAGGGGCCGTGCGCGCTGCGGACCCGCCCGCACCGTGCTGGGGGGGGCCGGGAGGGGCAGGATCCTGCCCCATCGCCCCGCATCTTCTGGCGTCCAGCACCCCACGGGGGGGGCTCCTGGCTGCGTGGTCCACACAGGACTGTGGGGATGGCCCAGCCCGGACCCCCGAGGAGTGCACCCCCACCCCATACCCCACAAGGGCACCCCAGAAGTGCAGGGCTGGGGGAGCCGAGTAGTGGGTACCAGAGATCTGGGCTTGTCACTACCCCTGGTCAGTAACATTGGCTGGAGCTGTCCTGGGGGGTGGGAGAAGGAAAGGACTCAAGGTGCTGGCACAGCTGTATCCAATGATGAGGGACAGGAGCTCTATAAATAGGGCAGCAGCAGGAGGTGGTCTCCTGTGCTTTCATCCTCCAGCCTGCCCAGTGAGGATGGTGGTCCCCGACCTGCCCCTGTGAAACAGCTCCAGACCCTGAGGCTGCTCACAGCACTGTCTGTGGCCTGAGTGTGTTAGGGTAAGGGAAGGAGCTAAGACAGGGATGGCTGAGCCTGCTGTAAAGAAGCCTGGTGGGGGAGAAGGGCCAGGAGTGGGCAGGGATTGAGTCACCCTAAAGGATGATTAGCTAAAGACTTGGAGAAGGACAGAGAGATAAAAGTAGTCTTCGGGCTGGAACAGGCGGTGGTGAGCTGCTCACAGTGTAACTAACCCAGAGCTGTGAAAAGCCTTGAGGCAGATAAAAGCTCTGTTGTGTGCACAGCGTTATCTTGGGTCCTGCTTCTGCTCCACATTCTTGGAATTACTGCAGTGCTTGTCTGGATGAGATCATGGCCACAGAGCACAGCACCTTTGATGCCTGTCCACTCAATCTTTTATCTTTGGGCACTGCAGGCAGAGAGGTGACTCTTCTACAAACACTGTCCACTGGAGCATTGGCCTTGAGCACCTCTTTTCTTGGTGGCATGCAGCACCTCAGAAAGAGATGGTCCTGTTTCACTCAGCACAGCATGCAACCCACTGCCAGTGTTTCATGAGCTGAGGAAGATGCTCTAGGTGTTCCCATGATGAGTGGAACAACCACATTTGCTGCTCTCCCTCATGCACAGGGCTTCAATCAGTGCTCTTTCAATTGGAAAGTTCTCAGCCCTGCAGCTCCCTGGCCTGTGTGCCAAGGTGGGAGCATCACCTGTGGGTCTGCACACAACACCAGCCCCTATTTCAAGACTGGTGCCTGTAGATCTGCCTCCAGCAGGAGCTAACAGAAGCAAAACCAGGAAAGACCAGACATAGATGGCTTTAAAACAAAGACCAGTGTATTTTCACTAGACTACTGGATACAGAGGGTGCCTGGAGGATGAAAAGGTCAGTTTCAACAGCAAATACAAATATATTTTATTTAGACAAAACTTCTCACAAAGGATAGACTCATCTATTTTGTGATAGTACTGTGCAAAACCTGAAGTGTAATGCACAGGCAACCCCATCCCTATCTTCCCAATCCATTTGTGTATTCAAACCCAGGAAGACACTAGCCAGTTTAAAAACCACAGCTGCAGGAAGGCCCAGTGATAACCAAGTGCAAACAAAGCAAAGCAAGCTCACCAAAGGTTTAATTTTGCAGTGAGCACATGTTCTGAGTTCTGACTAAAGGCAGACGCATGCTTCTTCAGCCTCCCCTTACAGAGAAATTGGTAGGACTGCTGTTTTTGCTTTTACAGGGTAGAAGCAACAGAGCAAACACTGGGAGAGCAAGAGATTAATTCAAAAATCCCCTTTAAGATAATAAGAAACTGGCCATGATGGAGACAAAATGGATTTTTTCTCTCACTTTGGTGCAACTTTATTTATTTTGTACACTATCCATCCATACACCTGTGATACAAATTCTAGGAACCTGCCACAAAGCATTGAAGCACAACATACCTATTGTTCTGTAGACACTTGCATCTTTTAATCACCATCCAGCCTACATGGATCAACAGTGATTCAACACAGGAGCTTGTAGCTCTGTAAAAAATGCAGATGCCTGATAACCGTACACACACAGGGGAGGGGAGAGCAAAAACGTTCACTTTTAGGGAACATGGCTCAAATCTTCAGGTTAAAAACCCACTAATTGTGTCCCTGGAAGAGCTGGCTGTATGGAGGGGGGGTTCTGTAAAGGGTCTTGTAAACTCATCTGATATAGTACAACCTAAGCCTGCAGGTTTTTGCTCTGTGGAGGTCAGGCTACACGAGGACTCGCTGTTTCTTGCATTTACTGTATCTTGCAGCATAGCGCTGGGGGCTGTTGGCAGATTTGACAAACTTACTGGAGTACCTGGAGTGCTATACACGGGTGAGTGGAATGCTCTGCACCCTCAGCTGTATTTATAATAGGGCTTTTCCAGCTAGGAAGTTTTCCAACCAGTGATTGAAAACAGCTACACTTCTGAGCCATGAAATGTGGCTTAATTAAAACAACCTATCAGTAAATGTAGTCACAACAGGAAGTTTATGCAGCAGGAAACACAAAACACAAAGACAATGCTATTTGTTCCACAGTTCTCTCTGAGTCTAGAAAACCTGTTAACTTTGAAAGCCCTAGAAAAATGCTGCACTGGTTTAGAAACCATCTACTTGGCATAGGACCACATTTGTTTTTGCACACAAACATTTCCTCATCTCCCCATTCCTGCGTTAAGCGTTCTGCATCTCTTTGCCAATCTTGTAGCTGAGGATTTTGTTCCAGTCGATCTTGGTGCGGGTGACAGGAAGCTGCCGGCGCAAGGCTTTGAAAGTGGTGTCTGACATCGTCTGGTAGTTTTCGCTGATTGCTGTCTGCAAAGGCAAGTAGTGACAGCAGTAGTAAGATAATCAGTGAAAGCACGACTGTAAAGTCCACAACCCTGTTCTATGAGGTTAAGACATACAACAGTCGCTGGTGTGTGTAAAGAAAAGGGTCTCTATAAACTCCCCTTATAAACCTAATGGTATCTCCTTTGGTGTTTCACTCAGTTACCGGTACTGAGTCTCTTTATACATAAGCTGTATAGACAACAGAAAAAGCTGTGACACAAATTTCCTCTTCAGTTTATTTAATTATCCCAGAGGAAGATTCTTAGACTTGCCCATTCCTTTTCCATGCTTGTTCCAGGCATCATTTGTAGCCATTTAGAATAACCCCAAGCAAACTTGAGTCTTAATTACAAATAGCCTTAAAATTTATTATTTAAACAAATACTACTGCCCTTTCCTAAGTAATTCTTACAACCAATACCAGATTCAGCCAGAGACAGAATTAAAGGTCAGTTTTCCATGTTTCCATTAGCTTCAAACGGAGACTGGCATGATTCCATTATAGGTGGGTGGTACTAGATAATCTTTAAGGCCTCTTCCAACCTAAGTCATTCTGTGATTCTATGATGCTTATAAAACCACCACCAATCTTACCTGGTACTCGTTTTCTGCATTTTCTATTATCTTAATAAATTCCTTGGCTGTCTGGACATCACTCTACAGAGGGGAAAAAGAAATTTCTATGTTTAAGAGCACCTTACAGAAGCTACATGTTTTTCTTCTCAAATGACAGGCTGAGTATAGATGAAGTGGATCACTTCAGTAGCTTCTGCCTCATGTTGAGGTTCAAGAGAGGGGGTTGGAACTAGATGACCTTAAGGTCCTTTCCAACCCTACCTATTCTATGATTCCATGTACTGGCTAGAGCCTGTGCTACAAACTGGAGCAGTACTGCACCCTAGCGAGCAGAAGGGAAGTAGACCTTCATGGTATAGATAGGGATTTCAGGACTGTTGCTCCCCACAGTGTACTAAGGACCTATTTTCCCTTAGTATACTGCTCTTACTGTTCACACAGTTGCACTTAGAAAAGCACATTTTGGCCTCTTGAACTGAATCTTGTAGGATAAGCTTTCCAATAGAGACTCCTAATACAGTCTAAGCAATTGAGAATGTTTCCCATCTGACTCTAAACACTATAACTATGCTGACTAGTCACCCTAAAATTATATCACTCTCAAATCAAGAGAATGTGGTCATGAAATGTTTAAGGAATAAAATAGTTGTTTTATCATAAACCCAGTCTTTTAGCATACTTACTGAAACCTGTACAGAGTCCTGGATATCTTTATGACTAACCAGTTGAACATTGCCATCTTCATAATAGTGAACCTGAACAGAGAAACAAAATGCAGGTTATCATTAACACTCATTTTACAGTCCCTAGAGCCCCCAATGCTACCAGAATGGCACAACAGCATTGTTGTGCTAGTCTTCTCTGCTTACGTGAAGACTAAAAGCACGATGGATTTTCTAAAAGGTTTCATTCTTTGTCAAGACTGTTCAAGATTATGTTAATGCAGTAAATGCCTAGAGTTGAAATAAGAGCAATTATAAAAGAATTCACGGTATAGATTTTAGCCCTATAAAGTGAAGCAGAGTTGGAGGCCTATAGGATAATGCTATATAATAAGCCACAGGCCAGACTGTAGATGACATCTGAAACACTAGATTTAATTTCTTGAATTGTAGAGTGTAATAGCATCTTGACTGGAGAAGGACATCTTGGCTACACTTCAGCATCTCATTCTGAGTCAAATGCATTTGTGTCAAAGAAGCACAATGCAGCTTTTTTCTGCTGCTTTCAGAAAAATTAACCCACCTGGATTTTGAGCACTGCAGCCACTTGAGCCATTGGTGGTGTGATGGTAAACTTCCATTCTGATCTCCAACGACCATTCCTAACACAAGCAAAGTATGAAAACCGTTTCCAAAAAGCTCAGACAACAAAAAGAACCAAACTAACCAAAGCAAATTGTTTCTGCTGTCAGCTTATGACCAATATTTCAGTGCCTTACATGGCACTGAATTAAGTTTCTGAAGCACAGACTTGCTCAGGTAGCTCTGGAATATGTAAGGAGGTATCTGCCTGCCACTGCTAAATCCTTTCTCTCTGGATATGTCACTGAGCCACACTGAAAGCTTTAGGGAAGTGCCAAGGGGGCTGCAAGGAAAAGAGACTACAGAATGAGAGAAGAACTTTGGAAGCCCAAGACTATATGTTCTTCAGACTGTGTCAGAAAACATAGAGGATGGGTTTGCTTGAGGACTAGTAAAGGAAGAAAATACACTATATTGAAATAGTCTTACCAGAAGTTTTTAGGCTGGAACTGGTGGCTCTCAATACAGGCAATAATTGTCTGCTGCCCATCTATAGATTTACCATAAACCTGTGTTTAGAAAAAAGTGTTAAAAAGGCCCAAGAGCAGAGGAAAGCCATTCTTTACTTTTGTTCTTGGCAGCAGTGTGGAGGCTTGCTACTGTGGTATTGCACTGGGAACATGTATGACTAATGGCATTGTGCAACACCTTCACATGTGCAAATAATGCCTCCTTTTACTTAACTAGAGGTGTTCAGGTGGTTGGTAGTCATGACTATGAGGAAAAAAGATCTAATAGTGTGTGCAATCAAAATAGTTGCACCCTCTTTGGAACTTCTTATTCCAAAGTTGGTGAAAACACTTGTGAGGCTGGAAAATTACAACAGCATTGCCCAGCACAAAGCACCTGACATGGAACAATGAGCTTTCAGGGAAAGATGGATACTCAACAGTACAGAAGCCATTGGGGTAATGATCTTTCACATAAGCTCTCAATGCACTGTCACAGGCATCTCTCCACTGCTTTAAAGCCGATTCCGTGTCCTCAGGCTGGGGGTCACTTGCTTCTTTCCTTAAATGATCAAACTTAAAAGAAAGTTTGTTTCTTGGGTCTAAAAATCTGCCGTTGCCCAGATCACCATGTTCTGTGATTAAGACCTGTAAAAGAAGTTGAAATTAAGATATACTTACACTGCTGTAAATGTGATGCTTGGTGTTTTTCTGTATTAGAATAGGTATCAATGTTTCCATAGACTCTTTCTTTGAGCTATAATACTACTTAAAGAACCAAGGATTTCCAGTAATAATTTCAACTAAGAGTAGCTTAGTGAGGCTGAAGTTAAACTCTGCTCTTCACAGTAATACTGCGCTTAAGTCTTCTCTTCCAAAAATGGCTATATTATAATAATGTGTAAGTTCAGGCTGAAGTTGGGCATCCTCGCAGTACAAAGAGGTGGTTTTGCTTTTGAAGTTATTTTTGCTGTTTTCCTTTCTCATTTCTAAAGGAATAAAAAAATTTTACTCTGGGATTTACCATTTGTTGTCATATTCCATGTTTCAATAGCTCTCCTTCTGGTGAAGAAGGATATAGAGATGTGGCTATTTCTAATATACACCAAATAAAGTACACAGCAAAGTAGCACTGTACCTCCCCTCTCCTTTGCCTTATTCACCATAATTCTCTGGCTTCCCAAATATTGATTTTTGAGGTTTTGCAGGCTGTTCTGTAACTTTCTCTTGTCAAAGATATTTCTATGGACAGCCCTCTTAAATACTTGACTCCCATAAACATATCTGGGAGAGCAGAAAAGCTATGGAGGCACCTGGCTTGGTGAACAGACCAGATGTATTTTGTACAGTAGCTGGGAATGGGTTAAAAACACAGAAAATGGATCTATTACTGCTTGTCAGTAGGAGCCGTAAGCAGGCAGCAACATAAGGATTTGCAAGTGAGCTTTAAATAAACAATAATCTTTAATTGTTCATACTCCTATTTAATAGCATTCAGCAAGGAGCTTTATTTAAGGGACGATGAATTAGTTACTGGGTAGTATCAGACAATGCTTTAGAAGAACATTTTACTTATGCTGCTTCTATAAGAACAAAAGGTTGGTAACAGAATGATGTGGGGAGAGGAGAAGAGGTAGTAACTTCTAAGTAGAATGAAGCTAGCCAACAGCTTGATGAAACATTTTTATTGGGTTTGCACAGTGTAGTAAGACAAACCTCAACTGCACAGAGTCTTCCCTTACCTGATCATCATACCCTTCTATCTTCACCGGAGTGAACTGATCCATGTTATACTGTGCAAATGCACTGTAAGAATTAAAAGAACATGAACTTTAGCCGTACATGCACATTTATTTGACTACAGTTAAATGTACAATCAAAAGTAGTACATGGCATGATTTATATTATAGAAAATTTCAACTCAGCTTAGCAAATAATACACATGAGCACTTTTAAAGGATTTTTCAATACCTTTTATTAAAAATAGCTATAAAACCCCAGGTCTGAAGCCAGGTTTCTTTTAGTGATCAGGAAAGAACAGAGTTCAAAAGTGGAACAGCAGGCAGCCTGGGGGAACATGAGCAGGCCAAAACAGGAACACCCCAGCTTCCATTCAGACAGCAGCAAGGTAAGCAAATGAGTAGACTAATATTCACAACAATCTTCTTATGCAAAGACCTGCTGAGTGACATGTCACATAGCTTGCAGTAAGATCTTAGCCTCAAAAAGCTTGTGTGCAATAATCTTTAAACACCTTCTGATGAGACTGTGTAAGTAAACAAGGTATTTTGAAAGCTTTTTTTTTAGGGCAGTTCTTTTTCTAAACCTTAACTAAGGATTACTCAGTATTGCAGGCTCCACTTGCTTTCCAAATCACGCTTCAGCAAGATCAGACATTCCTGCTGCTGCAGAGTTAAAACTTCTTGGCAAAGTGCCTTCCTGTCAGTTTTCTATGGCCTCTACAGTATAAATTCTGACTTAGGGCTTTAAAAAGAATCATCTATGCCTTTCATTATGTATTTTGTTGGGAGGATAAGGAATTACGGAAGATTGCGCTCAATAAAACAACTAGATGGCTTTGTCACAAATTGATGGGTGTAAGAAAACATGCATCTCTGATGGTAATTTGACTAGTGTTTGAAATATTAGTACTTACTGTGCTGCTCCTTCCCTGAGAAGATTGTCATTGCTGAGCAGTAACCGGACATCTGGAGAACAGAGAGTTCAGGTTATTGGGGTTTTAATCAAATGTTTCTCTTCATGCATTTCATTTCCAACTCGGCAAATACAAACATTAAAATGATCACACCATTTCATTAACCATGTGTAGTCACAGGATGACAGCATGCATTTCCCTCACCACTTCTTAACCTTAAAAGCACTATATTGTGACAGAGCCTTAGACTCTTATAATACATGAAATGTGAAGAAAACACCACCAATCGTTCTACCTTCTTTACTTACCATTGAACACTTCATTGAATTCTCCAGGGGGTGCATGAGTGATGAATTTTGCAGCTATACGCACCTACAGAGAAGCAGAAAAGGACAAAAGGTAATTTACTGAGTTCATACATTCTGCAGCCTACACTGAAGCAATTCATCATCAGTGTCATAGAAGTGCCAGATTGAGGGAGATTTTTAATGTAATGTAGCAGAATAATTGTAAATGTACTCAGGAAGAAGCTCAAACTTAACACAGGCACCTGTGAACTGTAATCAGCTAAATGGCAAGATATACAAAGAATAAGAAACCACTGGAGTAAAACTGTAATTGTAACTAGATGGTAACTTACAGCACAACCTCAGAGCTAAGGAGTGCTTGACGCATCACAGAATCCCAGAGTGGTTTATGTAGGAAGGGACCTTAAAGCTCACCCAGTTTCAAACCCCTGCCATGGGCAGGGACACCTTCCACTGGAGCAGCTGCTCCAAGCCCCTGTGTCCAACCTGGCCTTGAGCACTGCCAGGGATGGGGCAGCCACAGCTTCTCTGGGCACCCTGTGCCAGCGCCTCAGCACCTTCACAGGAAAGAGCTTGTGCCTAAGAGCTCATCTCAGTCTCCCCTCTGGTAGGTTCAAGCCATTCCCCTTGGCTTGTCCCTACAGGTCCTTGTCCAAAGCCCCTCTCCAGGCTTCCTGTAGCCCCTTTAGGCACTGGAGCTGCTCTCAGGTCTCCCCTTCAGGAGCCTTCCTTTCTCCAGGCTGCCCCAGACCAGCTCTCTCAGCCTGGCTCCAGAGCAGTGGCTCCAGAGCAGTTGCTCCAGCCCTCACAGCATTCTCCATGGCCTTCTCTGGCCTTGCTCCAACAGCTCCATGTTCTTATGCTGGAGGCCCAAAAGCTGGATCAGGACTGCAGGTGGGTCTCACCAGAACAGAGCACAATCCCCTCCTTGACTGGTCACACAGTCTGCTCATGCTCTGGGGATGCAGCCCACATCAGGGTTGTAGGTTTTGGCTGGAAGTACTTTCTGCTGGGTCATGGGGAGCTTCTCATCACATAAACCCCCAAGTGCTTCTCCTCAGGCCTGTCTCAATCTGGTCTCCACCCAGCCTGTATTTCTGCTTGGGACTGCCCCAACCCATGCGCAGCACCTTGCACTTGGAGAACCTTACAGCTTGTATTGCAGGACACTGTGATTCCCTGTGATGCAACTTGTTTGTTGCTGATGACTGGCTGAACGAGATGCCACAGCTTCACAGCAAAGAGCGTGTGAAGTAGCACAGGCTGATCCCTCTAGAAATGGAGCAGTAAATTAATTACATCAACTGCCATGGCACTGCTTCCACAGCTAATTATGCCCCATGGACTTTGAAAAGCCATGTATGTGCTCAGCATGCAGAAGGTGCTATGGAGATGCAAGGTAAAAAGCTGGGAACCGGCAGAAATGGGCAAGGAAAAGCGCCAAAATGAACCAGAAGAGTCACATAAGAGCCTCCAAGTGAAAGCATTCAAATTTGAGAAGGTCTTGGGGTTGGTTTTTGTGATCCTCTAAGGCTGTCTTGGTCACTCCTAACCCTGAGCAGCAGACACACCATTTGTGCCATTCTGTGGCATGTTACTCCTCCCATCTTGTAGTGGTTTCTTGGAAACTGTTCTGTAGCTCAGCCATGAAGTGTCAGAGTAATGAAGGAACTCAGGGATGTGAAGCTGTGAGTGATATGATAAATAACTGAAAAGGCCAAATGTAAGGAAAACACCCGAATGTCTGCAACCCTTGAAGTTGGAACAGAAAAAAACCCATTCTCTTCTAAAAAGTAATAAACCTGCACTGTGCTCTGAAATCCAGTATACATGTCTTGCACTGATAGAATTTAGGTGGTCTAGAAACTGATTCTGCTGAAACTAGTGAGTTTATGGTTTTCATGATCAAATCTTTTATGGTTTTTACAGGCCCAAAAGGAACAGACTCATCTTGGAAGGCTTGAAACAGGAAATGTCACAAATTAAAACTCTCCCTTGGAAAGATAAAAGTCACATTTCCTTCCATAAGCACAGCCATTTATTGAAGGTGACTGCAGAACAGTGCTCATTACAACTCTGGTTCCTTTTTCTACTTTTCATTCCGAGCAGTAAACCAAAAGGAGTGTGCATATAACCATCCTTTTCAGCTGAATTATGCCAGAGCTGAACATAACTTGCTTTTCTCAACTGTACTCCCTGGTTTAATTCTACATTGTTGTTTGTATTGTTTGTCACATAATGATTTAAAGCAAGCCATGAAAGGAAATAAATAACACCTTCCCAAACAAAGGGTACATTGCCTTACTCCAACAGTGTTGAGTAACAGCTCTGCCTTAACTGGACTGAGCATCTATTATCTTCATGCTTTAAGTAATTCTGCAATACAAATGAAACCCTAAAAGGACTAGTGTAGTTGCTGCAATACAGAATGGCACACTACTTTCTCCTAACTTTCTGCTTTTAGATAAGGTTTGTGAGTATCCAGTGATCCTAAAAATGTAGCTCTTGCTGTTTGAAAGTTTTTGCTATCTACAGAACTGTAACAAGGAGAGATTGCTGTCACAGTCTTGTTACATTTCACTATCAGATATTTGAAAGGTGATGAAGATAATATGTAAGTAACTAAGAGAGATGCTCCTGCTTTATATTCTCTGTGGCCTTTGCTGAGAGCCAGCCCAGAATAGCTGAGAGGCTTATGAAATGACACAATGTGCTTTTCTAAGGAAAGCATGAATGGAAGCACTAGCACAGGTGTGTCCCTGTGCTGAAGTGTGGCACTGTGCTAAAGCACTTCATGCTGTGATGCCTGTCAGTGGGGGATTGCACTAGAATACATCCTGCAAATTAACTCTCCAAATGAACAGATTCTTTTCTATGAGATGCTTCAACATATGGCAAAATAAGGCCCCTAAAAAGCCATAAAATTTAGTATTTTATGAATTTATGCATCAATGTTGTGGCTGCAGAATTGTATTGTACATGGAACCCTCATAAAAGGGACACTGTTTTAATAATCTTTTAGATCAATGGATTCTCATAAACAGATCCTTGTGAAAAAATAGGGAAAAAAACCCCAAAATAAATATTACAGGAGATTTTTAGTCCTCCACAAGCTCTTTTTCCTTGGAAGGATGAACAAAATTAAGCCAATAGAGAAAGGAGCCTGCATTTCAATCAAATACTATTACAAAACCAGCCATCCAACAAAGAAAATGCTGCAAGTGAACGGCGTTCACTTTTCTAAGGGATCCTTGGCCCTGTCTCTTGTATGGAGCAACAAAATCACAGAATCCTGGAATGGTCTGGGTTGGAAGGGACCTTAAAGCTCATCCAGTTCCAACCCCCTGCCACAGGCAGGGACACCTTCTACCACAGCAAGTTGCTCCAAGCCCTATCCAACCTTAAATACAAAGCATTTAAATCAAACTATTGAAGTCAGGAGTGGAGCGTAGGAAACAGGCTGTGGAGTAATTAATTCTAAATGTCAAGCATTCGAACTGTAGTTGGTTTTGAGACTTGTTTTGTTTCAAAGTGGTGTCAGCACAGTAACAGGATGTTCATTTGCAGAAGCACCAAAACAAGACTTCTGCAAGCTGACCTACTTCCTGGCCAGTGCTGCCATTTCAGGTGCTGTGCACCATGCCAACACAACTCGCTTCCTGCTGCTGAAATGGTGAAAATGGCTGTGAGAAGCTGCTCAGCCATGAGTGGAACTGGCAAAATGGCAGCACAATGAACTTAAGTAGACAACAGGGCACGCTGCAGAAGACCTTAAACCAAAATGGATCCCTTAACTTACCTAAAATACAGAGAATAAAGAAGTGAGGCTTTGGGAGGAGTGCAACGAATTAATTTTGTTTATATTGAAGCACTGGTAAACTCAGACTTAAAAAAGGAACTGTATATAAAAGGTCTAGACCTATCTATATCTAAATGGTTATGGAATGGATCCTATAGTAAATCTTCACTGCATGTTTCTTTTCCTGATTCTGTATCCTTTTCTACCCATGCTAGGCATAGAGCTGCTTCAAATTGAATTTAGGTTGCCTGAGCCAGGACACGTAATAGAATGTAAACTCCGATTTCAAGTGAAATCCCATCTACTCTGCCAGATACAGCACTTGGGAGACGTGTAGTTCTGAAAAGCCACTTCTTGAAGCACACCTCTTCCTTGCAAGTGCTTTGAAAGAGCTGCAAATTTCAGGTGAATGCAGCAAAAGGGAGGAAAACCCCACCCAGTGACCCCAAGTCCTTGCACCACCGGCTCTCAGTCCCAGAGTAAATCCCTAGCAAGCTTCAGTTTTGTTTTCATTTTCACATCAGATGCAATTGTATCAGTTCAAGTGAAATTCAGCCAATGTCAGGGGAAAATAGTTTATACATCACTGGATAGATCTCAGTTACGTGCTAAAGGCCAGATGAATTCCGTTCTGGAATTCTTGTTTCCAACAATGCTCATGCCATCTAAAATATTAACTAAAGGATGAGTTGCACCTTTAAAGCTCTGCTTGATTCACAATGAATGTCATTGTAATAAAGCTGAAATAGGCAGTTTAAGGGAAAAATGAAAGCAACCTCCAAACTTGCAAGATCCTTGAAGATCCATGAGCTTAATACCTCCTCCCCAACATTAAGAAACAAAGCAAAAACCTACATGTAATATTTTTATGATGTAAGGAACAGTAACAGTGGATTTTTTAACTACTGTTGTAGGCAACTAGAGTTACCTGGCAGAAAAGGCGAGTCTCATGTGTTAAATGGCATCAGTGCTACCTGTTCAATTCTTCCATCCCTGTTTGCTTCTGCTCAGTCCCTCAGTAACAGTGATTAGTGGGGGACTTGCAGTTGCAGTGGAATGGTTGGACTTGATTTTACAGCCCTTTTCCAGCCTGGCTGATTCTGTGATTCTATTGCATCCAGTACAATTTGTAGGATCAACATCAAAGTTACTGTCAGTAGCTGAGGCAAGCAGAAAACACGAAGACACGCTCTGAAGGCATTCTGAAGCCCAATAGGTTGCACAGCACCTTCTTAAGACGCCGCTAACCTTGTTGACCAGCGAAGAGCAAACGGAAGACCAAAAAATGCATTTCCACACACAAAGACACGCCGAGCCACCTCAGCTGCACCGAAACAAACCGAAAAGCAAAGCGTTGCTCTGGTAAGTAACTGCTGATCCCCGGCCGCCGGCCCCTCACTACAGCACCAGCGGCCCGGCAGGGCTCGGGGGCCCGTCCGCACGAAGGCGGTGGGAGACCGGGCCACAGGCCAGCATACCGGGAACGGGTGAGCCTCCTCACCACCCCCCACCCACTACCCTCCTGCGGGTGTTGCGGGGAAAACGGCACCATCCCGATGTGGAGCAGCGGCCCCTTGCCTACCTTCTCCTCATCCGACACCCGGTCTTCGAAGTCCGCCATTTTGGCAGCTCTGGGCCCGGCCCCGCGCGGAGCATGCCGGGAGCGGCGGACCGCGCGCCGCCGCCGGGCTGGCCCGGAAGCGCGCTCAGCGCCATGTTAGCTCCGGGCAGACGCCGCGGTGGCGGCCATTGCAGGAGCGGGCGGACCGGGAAGGGCCGCACCGGCGGAGCCGCCGGCAGTGGCAGCCGCGGAGCTCCGCGGGGCTCCCGGGGCCGCTCGAGTCTCGCCGCGCCGGTGCAGGAGCGGTGATGGGCCCGGGGAGCGCTGTGCCCGCTCCTGTGGAGGCCGCCGCGCTCCGCCCCGCCGCCCGGCCCGCCCCTATCCCGGCGTCCCCCGGCGGTGGCCATGGCGGACAGCGGCGGGAGCGGCCGAGGGCCTCCGTGCCCCGGGGCGGCCGCGGCGCTTCGGCGCTGGGAGCAGCTGAGGCGGCGGGTGGCGGCGGCGGCCCCGTGGGCCCGCGGGTTCCTGGCTGTGGCCGCCGGGCTCGGCCTCTTCTACGTGGTGTTGCGGGTGCCGCTGCGGCTCCGGGACAGCCTGGCTGCCGGTGAGACGCGGCGGGCCGCATCGGGGGGGCTGCGGGCTCGGCAGGGACGGTTCCCCGTGTCCAGACCGAGCTCCTGCGGAGGGCTGTGGGGCCATTGGTGCGGGCCGAGCGGGGCAGGGCCTGGCGCCCGCATTCCTGAGTCTTTCGCAGCGACTCACCGAGCGCATCCACCCAGCCCCGGGGCTCTCGCTGGGACTCGCGTCCCAGGCGGCCCGGCCAGTGCCCGGGGCGATGCCGGCTGTGCCCCACCGCCTCCCGGCCTATGCCCCGTCCCTTGGCGTCCGGCTGCGTGTCCCTGCAGACACCCGCTCCCGGGGCGGCTGGAGCCTGAACCGGGCGTGAGCCCGAGCTGCCGGCCGCCCGCCTGTGCTTCCCCCGGGCTGTCGGCGGGGCCGGAGCTAATGTGCAGTACGGTCAAACCCAGGGGCAGAGAGCGCTGGGAAACTGCGTTGTGTTGGCAATACCGGGAAGGGAGGTCTGTGGGAAATGTGTGCTTAATGTCGAGGATCAACTTGCGTCAAAACAGCACATTTCCATTTAGGATGAAAATGAAATTATACATTAAATTGGCTTGTGGTCCAGCAGCTGTGATGTGGTTGAACCCATCGTCTGCTCTAAGATTTTACACTGAACTTTTTTTTAGATGGGGTATATAACCTAATTTACTGTAATAGATGGTTGCAAACAAGAAATAATAAGAGATGCCAAGAACTCTCTAACAAAGGAACATCTGTAAAGCTATTAGGGCCACGTTGTAATTTACATATTTCATTTGGTATTGTTTAATAAAAACCTCTTTTTCAGTTCTCTTGTAAAGTCTTCTCTTCTGTTTCTCTTAACAGTGACTGTGTTCTTAAGCACTTTGACTCCAAAATTCTACTTTGCCCTTACAGTGACTTCATCTTTTATATCTGGACTGATATTTGTAAGTAGTCTGCATTTATTTGTTTTAAACAACTTTTAACATCTCTAAGATGCTTTTATTAAGGATGAATGCAGTCAGCTCTTTTCTGGTCAGACTCTAGAGGGTGCCTTTGTACTAGGAAGGAACTTGTTTAGTATCTTCTCTGATGCGTTGTACCACTATTTTGCAATGTGAGTTGTACATTAGGGTGAGTCTGAGGAAAATCACTTGTTTTAAGGAGGTACATGTCCATATGTATGTGCACAGATGTGTGTATATACATAAATATATGAAAAATGCAACAAACGCATGCAAACTCTACAGGCCTCTCTGTGTAAACACTGAGATCTGTATCTTCCTTAACCCAGCTGGTTGATTGTTTGGCTTCCCACAGTAACTCAGGGGATGGTGCTGTGCAACTGTCATCATGTAACTATCTGAAAATGAAGCAATGATTCGGTGAGGATCATCTAAACCCGTGGTGCTACACGCAAATCTTTTAGGTTAATCTCTATTTTCAGTATTACAACCTAAAGAAAATGTCTCTTCACATCAGTTAAGCCTATTTACCAGAATGTGCAAAGTCTGTTTCATAGGTAAGGTTTTCTTTTAGCTACCACTAAAAAAAAGTGTTTTATATGGCGGATACAACTGTTTTGCAGTCAGTAC
Organism: Melopsittacus undulatus; assembly: GCF_012275295.1. Taxonomy (NCBI): domain Eukaryota; kingdom Metazoa; phylum Chordata; class Aves; order Psittaciformes; family Psittaculidae; genus Melopsittacus; species Melopsittacus undulatus. Next base: position 4,504,922 of record NC_047542.1, on the reverse strand, counting down.
TGTTGTGTGGGGTTTGGCTGAAGGATTTAGATTAGATATCAGAAGGTAGATCTAGATTTGATATTAGGAAGCTTTTCCCTGTGAGGGTGGTGAGGTGCTGGCACAGGGTGCCCAGAGAAGCTGTGGCTTCCCCATCCAGTTCCAACCACAACCCAACTGAAAGGGTTTAGACATTATTCTAATGACTTGGGGAGGGAGGAACATAGGTTTGACTGAAATTTTACTGTTGTTTTTTAGTCTCCTTCATGTCATGTAGGTGATCCTGCATGACTAGACAGGCCAAAGTAATTGCTGTTCATTTGTAAGCAGATGGGTTCTGTCGACAGTCATTTGCAAGGGGTTGTACCAGTTGTGACCAGCTGGCTCTTCATCTCTGATGTTCGTTGGAAGGGTGTCACCTAAGGAATTGCTGGTGTGTTTTCCTCCTGTGACAGGTGTTTGAGTGGTGGCATTTCCGAAAATATGGCACGTCTTTCATCGAGCAGGTTTCTGTGAGTCATCTGAGGCCCCTCATCGGGGGGGCAGAAAACAGCCCTCCAGCATCAGCAGCATTCTCTGCTGGAGAGAGTGAGATGAGCAGGCAGAACATGCCAGGTATTGCTGATGTGTCCCAGCAGTTTTCCTTAAGCTTCACGGTTGCTGGTTGGAATGAACTGGCTTTTAAATGGCTTTGACTCCACATTAGTGCTTATTAATAATGGTAAAGGTAAACGAAATCTTCCAATAAGCAAAATCTTCCAATACCTAGAAGGGGACCTACAAGAAACCTGGAGAGGGGCTTTGGACAAGGGCCTGTAGGGACAGGTCAAGGGGGAATGGTTTTTACTTAACAGAGGGGAGACTGAGATGAGCTCTTAGGCACAAGTTCTTTCATGTGAGGGTGCTGAGGTGCTAGCCCAGGTTGCCCAGAGAAGCTGTGGCTGCCTCATCCCTGGCAGTGCTCAAGGCCAGGTTGGACACAGGGGCTTGGAGCAGCTGCTCCAGTGGAAGGTGTCTCTGCCTGTGGCAGGGGTTGGAACTGGATTAGCTTTAAGGTCTCTTCCAACACAAACCATTCCATGATAAATAATAATGTGTCTTTGAACTAAAATATTTATTCTTAAAAACATGGTTAAAATATTTTGCCTATTCAGTTAAAACTGTTTCAGTAACATTAGATATTTTCTGTTCTGAATATGTGCAAGATAAATATTGCATGAATGTAAATGGCAGTGCATGATCTTTCCACCATGTGCTTTTGTACCCCAGCAATGTTGGGAAGCAACAAAGTTTATGGAATAGCAGAAGTTTATAGAGAAGATCGTAAGTTTCTCTTCAGGTTGTGTAACAATACAATTAAAGCACCTTTAGAAAGTAAACCTGCATTTGCATTCCCGTATTTCAAAGTCAGGGGAGTGTTGCCTTGACTCCATATTTTAAAAGTTCATTTTCTTTTTTTCCTCAGAGTGCAAAGTGTGGCGAAATCCTCTCAATCTTTTCAGAGGGGCAGAGTACAGCAGGTATTTATTACCCTACTTGCCATTGCATGTTGTTAAAATGAATTTGGAGGCATACTCATGACTTCTGTATAGAACTTGCACTGGTAATATCAGGAGGCAGCTGGAGACCTGCAGGATTATAGTGGTGATTGATGCCAGTGCTGTGTTTAAAAGGCACCTATCCAAGTTTTGGCAGTTTCAATGTTAAGAATGCAAATATTGCTATAACATCTTTTTTTTGAGAGAGAGTAAAGTAGGAGGAAAAGCTTTATTTAAAAAAGGTTGAGACAGTGATTTTGAATTTAAATTCTCTTTATTAAACTGATGTGGCTGTATTGTAAGTCTCCTTGTGTTATTTCATTGGAAAAACTGCTCTTTAGGAAGCGAGTTCCCAGGCTGGTCAGTACTGTCCATATTATGGACAAATTATGTACAGATTATGGGACTTGAATGTTCTGGTTAATAGCTCCAGTCTTTATTAATAGAATTTTCCTGCACTAGCTTCAGTTGTTAGGCACATCAGTGCCGCCTTGATAACAGCATTGGTACTTACCACGGGTGCCTCTTACTGAGATTACTCCTGTTAAAGGTACATGTGGGTGACTGGGAAGGAGCCTCTTACCTACTACGACATGAATTTGTCGGCTCAGGATCATCAGAACTTTTTCACATGTGATACAGATGCCCTTCGGCCTTCAGATACAGGTACCAATGTATGGTATGCATGGAATATCTGACTGCTGGAGAGTGTAAAGTGGGTATTTAATATATACTGGTGGTAGCAGAAGCTATTGTGTTAAATGCTTTGTGAAATGATAGTTTTTCTCAACTACTAATGAGGTTTAACAGATGTACTTAGTGAAGAGATGGGGTTTTTTTGCCATGTGCTTTCTCTACTAACGTGGAGACTGTCAGGATCCTGACTTAGTTTAAGATCTCACACTTTTCAAATAGTTAACAACACAATATTGAAAACCTGGACTGTATTCTCAACAGCCAGAGATGTCTTATTTAAACCTCAGTAATGAATAATGCTGTCTACAGAATTCTTCCATTGTGTTCCACATGTTCAGTGCAGAAAACGTTCTCTACCTGGTTATTGTCAGGCTGGGTGCGAACCGTTGTCAATTTGTCAAGCTGGGGAAGTGTTACTTGTCAGCTGGCTGTGACATGCTTGACATGAACGATGTGTTTTTGTTTCACAAAATGGAGTGTATTGTCTCACTCCCTAAGCCAAGACTAATATTTTGTTTCCAAAAGAAAACTCAAACATTTTTCCACGTTATTCTTGCTGGACAGCAGAAGGTTTTGTTCCAAAAGAAACATGTATAGATTCTTCAGTTTTCTTATCATACTTGAGATAGGCCAGATACGTAACTCCGTGAGTTTTGGAGTTCTGAAAGAACTCCAGATTTAAAGCTGTTAGTTCTTGCACAAAAAGTGGTAGCTCCAAATATGTTGTTTTCCTTTTGCTTAGAAGTTGGGTTTCAGTTTGTAATTTCCATTTTTCCTTAATATAAGCATAGTGAGAAAGGGTTGAGTCATTCCATTGAACTCATCTGACTGATTTTGAATTCAAGTTGCAATTCAAGTGACCCTTTTGAACAGATAATTTCACCCTTTTTGATTGTTCCTAGAACACATTCTGATAAGGCGATAAATTATTATAGTATATCTTGAATTGAATTTGCAACTCAAATGTTCCTGGAGCAGAGAAGGCCCAGGGGAGACCTTGTAACAGCTTTCCAATACCTAAAAGGGCCTCTACAAGAAAGCTGCAGAAGGGCTTTTCACAAGGGCCTGTAGGGACAGGCCAAGCAAATGGCTTGAACCTGCCCGAGGGGAGACTGAGCTGAGCTCTTAGTCAGAAGCTGTTCCCTGGGAGGGTGCTGAGGCGCTGGCACAGGGTGCCCAGAGAAGCTGTGGCTGCCCCATCCCTGGCAGTGCTCAAGGCCAGGTTGGACACAGGGGCTTGGAGCAGCTGCTCCAGTGGAAAGTGTCCCTGCCTGTGGCATGTGGGGTTGGAACTGGGTGAGCTTTCAGGTCCTTTCCAACCCAGACCACTCTGGGATTCTATGAATTTAAAACCAAGTGATTTAACCCTTTGTGATCTGGTAGTTGTCTACATCCTTAAGTATGAAATAATACCTGTGCGAGATGCAGCACACTCCATCCCTGTTTCCTTTGAAGTTCTGTTTGAAAGCTTAAATAAAACTCTGCGAGTCCGTGCAAGAACCTGTGTTTAACAGTTGCTTCTGCCAAGCTTTCAGCAAGTCTGGGGAAGTGTTTCCAAAAATGTGTAGCAGTGTAGAAATTGTACATCTGCCTGCTTGTGTAAGCTGTCTTTGCTCTCAGCACAGGAGTTCTTACATGGTCAGAGAATAATCTTCCTGTTGGTGTTGCTTTCTTGAATTAAGTTTGCTTCATGATGAGAAGTTGCAAGTCTGCTGCTTATGGAATTCAAACTCGTTTTTACTGTTCCCTCTACCAGTCGTATAGCAAAGAGGAATTTGCAGAATGGAAGTGAATGTTACTGTGGAGCTGACACAGAGCAGCCAGCATCACCTCTGTTGGCTCTCAGATGTTTGCCTCTGTCCCTCATCAACCTTTCAATGTTTTTGCAACAGTTATGCAGAAAGCGTGGCGAGAGAGAAACCCTCAAGCTCGGATTAAAGCAGCATATCAAGCTTTAGAGTTGAACAATGAGTAAGTTTAGAGTCTAAGTTCAATTGCTATGTTTCTAGTGGGGAAGATTAAATGGAGTGATACTGAGCACCCTGTCTGTTTTGTGTTCTGGTAATTCTGAATAGCTTAAGGGTGACTGAGAATTGTACATGGGCTGCCAGTCGCACTGAAGTATTGAACCATTCTATTATAAAATAGCTTTTGTTACCCTCTTTTCTTGGGTAAGATGTCATTTAATCTATGTATCAGTAGCCATAACCAATGAGAAATGTTATTCAGATATGGAACACTCAATTGAAGAAGAGGTAAGTGTTTCAGAGGTGGCATCGTGCTAATACTGTATTGGAAGTTCACAGATGTCACTCCTGTGAGGGATTTGAAAACACTCTTGTAATACAAACCAAACAATTCAACACACTTCTGTGGTCTGTTTTTTATGTAGTCTTGTTGGTTTGTGCAAAATGTCTACCTCCTGTTTTAAAAAAAGCAAAGCAACCACAAAAACCCTCTTCCAACAATTGCCAGAGCATTTTTAATATTTCAAGGAAAATAATTTCATTTGCTGTTATTCTTCTGTTCTTTCTCCAAATGTGTGCTCTGTAACATGGAAAAGGTTTATCTTTTCCTGATGCTCACTGTTTGAACTCAAGGCAATGTTCTGGTCCTTGAATATTGTTAGTGCTTTGATACTAAACATCAGTGAAAACTGCCCAGTTCTAATGCTTCTAACACTTAAAAAATACTAAACTTTATGCCTTTCTTATTACAGTTGTGCCACTGCGTATGTCCTCCTGGCTGAGGAAGAAGCAACAACTATTGTGGATGCTGAGAAGTATTTCAAGCAGGCTCTGAAAGCAGGAGAAATGATTTACAGGAAGTCTCAGAACTGCCATTCCCAAAGTCCGCAGCATGAAGCACAGCTGAGTAAGGACTCATAACTCTTGGGTTTGTTTGTGATTCTAGTTTGATTCCCAGCTCAGTGAAGGAGTTCCTACTCTTTTAGCCATGCTATGGGATCTTCTGTAGCACCTGAATGAATCTTAGGCAGGGGCAGTTCCGCTCTGTACTCATTGTGGGTTGTCTTGCTGAGGCTCAATACATTATTTCTGGGAAAGATGGATAGGTAAATTACTGAAGTGTGTGCCCATAGCATCTGCTTTTATTCTACCAAATATTTTTAGGAAAAAATAGATTTTTTTTTCTCATTTAACCTCATTGAAAGTTGCTGCCATTGGTTTAGATGGGAACAGATGGGTTCTGGGACAGCAGTAGTAATTATTTTATGCTTTTACATGTGGGTATGAAAAAGTGGTTTGTGTTGGAAGGGAGCTTAATGCTCATCCAGCTCCAGACCCTGCCACGGACAGGGACCCCTTCCACTGGAGCAGCTGCTCCAAGCCCCTGTGTCCAGCCTGGCCTTGAACACTGCCAGGGATGGGGCAGCCACAGCTTCTTTGGGCAACCTGTGCCAGCGCCTCAGCACCCTGACAGGGAAGGCTGTGGGGTTTTGGGTGTTTTGGGGCTTTTGAGAGGGAAAGAGAGGGAAGGATTGAAACTGATAGCCTAAATTTTTCTGTCTTTGTTATCAGGAAGAGACACCAATGTATTGGTATATGTGAAAAGGAGGCTGGCTATGTGTGCCAGGAAACTTGGAAGAATACGAGAGGCAGTAAAAATGATGAGAGATGTAAGTGAAAATGTAAAAAGAGAGCAACTTGTTTTGTCGCATTTCCAAATTGATTGTTTGATGTTCCTTTCTAGGCATCATAATTAATCTAATTCAGCACTCTTGTGATGAGATTTGTACATTGTGATTGATGATTTCTTGAGAACAATTTTTTTTTGTTTCTCCATGTCAGGTTTAAGTTACATAATGTCGTACGTTTCTGCTGTCCAGTTTGCTTCATGCTTGACTCTAACTTGTCAAAATAGCCAGATTTAGACTTCACAATGCTACTTTCACTTGCCCCAGGTGTATCATAAGTTCTTTTTTCATAGGAAAATATTATTGACCAAACCAGCTCACTGTGGGAGTTGTGCAAATTTGGGCTGAGAGTGTGTTGTGTGAGCCTCAGTCTACTTATTTTCCAGCAGGTGAATATAGGGAAAAACTAAGGTAGAAATGATGTGATTCTTTTCATGCTGCTTATGTGCCAGTTTCTAACACTTTGAAGGAAGAGAATGTTGAAAAAGCTTAAATTGCTCTACTGATTTGTGTGAAGTATTTCAGGATTCAGGTGCAATTCTGCATGGGCTTAATTTATGTCTCTGTATTGATTTGCAGTTAATGAAAGAGTTTCCACTTCTCAGCATGCTGAATATTCATGAAAACCTCCTGGAGGCATTGCTGGAGTTACAGGCTTATGCAGATGTCCAAGCAGTTTTAGCAAAGTATGATGGTAAGTGGTGTCTGTTGGGGAAGTAGTGGTGTTTTCACATAAGAGTGAAGGTGAGGAGAGCAAGGTGTGACTCTCCAGAAGATGTCTACCCCTAAACTCAGCTAAGTGAATAGATTCACTTCATCAGCAACAAGTAGGAAGCTCCAGAATCCAAGTTAAGTTTTTTCTTTCGAACTATGAGGTCAAATGTAGGAAAGCTAAATAGCACACAAATTATTTTGTGTTTTTAAGTGACTTTCTGTAAAGAAATCCCTGCGCTCACTCTGCTTCGATACAAGGATATTGTAAATTTTTAATCTCTTCTGCATCCCTGATGATGCCTAAATTCATCAGACTTTTATCAGTCAGTGCATAGCCCCCATAGTAATTGCTCTAAATAAGCTGGAACAGGTAGTTTTTCCTTCTGTTATCTTCTAGGCTTGGCCTCATGATTCTGTAAACTGAGGTTGCTTGCCAGAGATTAGCAGCATGCAAGCATGCTGCATGTCAGAGATTAGTGGTGTGCAAGCTTTGGTCTATTAAATGGCAGGAGCTTGCTTTCACTTTCCATCTCAGCTACTACATTTTGGGTACTGTGCAAGTCTAGATAAAGTTTAATAAAATATGTACTTACTTTCTTGTTGTCCTTACAGTTTTGCCACCTAGGTAATACCCACATTGTTAGTGCTGCTGTCAAAGCTGTCCCTTAAATCACCTTCAGAATGGAGGGACACAGATGCAGTATTTTGTGGCCATTGTTCCCTGCCTGTGAGCAGTTGCTATGTTCTCTCTTATGTCTGTTCTTTATTGCTTCAATGAATTGAAAGTAGAATATTCTTGCCCAAATCCTGTGCCCCTTGCGTGTGGCCACCCTAGCAGCCTGCTTCTGTTACTTGACTGTCCATGGTGTTCTGTGGGGATCCTTATTAATTTAACAAAACCATTTCCTTATTTCCTCATGCTTTTTTATGTTAAATCAGGAATTGTGACACTGAAGAAAAGGTTGCTGATTTTTTTTTTCTAAGCATCTGGAAAAATGAGTATGAGCTTCAGACTCTCTGTAGCACCCCTGTGTTTTGCTTGACACGACAGCCAGACTTCTAGTAAGTGATGGACAAGCCCAGGATGGGATTTACAAAAAAAAGCAAGAGCCATCTGACTGTACACAACATGGTACTTGGGAATTAGACCCCAGACTTTGTCTGCTTTTAAAGTAAACTTGTACTGCAGAGTGTTAACCTTCTAATCTGTAATTGTCAGCTCAAACTTGGCCTCAGATATTCTACAAAAAGCTACAACTAAAAGATTTTTTCCCCATGGAACTGGAGAAGAATGGAAATTGCATCTTCCAGTCAAATTTGTCTACCTGTCAGTAGTGTCACTTTTTGGTCAGCTTCAAGTCAGTCTCTCTTTTAGCATTGTGTAAAACTCGCTGTTAATGTAGAATTGCAGTATCAGGTAAAGAAGATTATGTTAAACCTCCTTGGGTTAATACAGGAAAATCACACCAGTCTGTATTTTACCAGTGTGTATTTAAACATGCATGTCTCTTTATATTCAGTTTCAATGTTATGGTACATTAAGAAGAAAAAATTACTCTTTACTACCTAACTACAACTGTGAGTTGTTAATCAGTTGTTAATCTGACTGGTGAGCAGAAGGGAGACTGTGCAAAGAAATGCTGAGTTTCTCATCCTAGCTGAAATGTTCCAGATGTTACATTCATTGTCTGGTACACCCAAGTGAAAATCTTTAAGCTCAAAGGATGTGGGCTTAAAATGTTTGTCTTGCCTTAGAATCTTACAGCTTTATTGTTTTATTTTATCATAGATATCAGTCTTCCAAAGTCAGCAGCAATATGTTACACAGCAGCTCTGTTAAAAGCCAGGGCTGTTTCAGAAAGGTAAGCATGCATGTTTGTGAAAACAGTGATTTGTTACTAATCTTGGGTTATGCTGTAAATATGAATTTAAAAAGTCTGAATGTAAATTAAGAAGGTCTAAATCCAGTATGTAGCAGTTACATTTCCAAGAGCAAGTTAAGTCTATTCCTACATATGTATATGTGTTTAGTTAAAATGTAATCTAAAGTTTCTGTAAAGCATCTGTAAAGTTAATACAGGTGAAGATGTTCCTCAAGAACCCATGTACACACGCGTGCTTTTGTATCAATCTTGTGTTCAGCGTCTTGCTTGTGATGTTCAACACTTCTTTGTTTTGGGGATTGGGTGTAGGATGATTGCGATAGTTCATGTTGGCATTTCACTTTCACCCTGGTCTGTTTGCACAGCTGATTTCTAGCTTTACCTCTGAGTAGGTGATCCTGTATCGGGGATATGAATGATTGGGTACTCAGTTACCTTACATGATTGACATGCTGTTTCAAAAAGTTAAACAAAACTTCGTCATATGGGCGTGGATGACAGTCAGGATGCCTAAATGAACATGACCATTTGTCTCCTAGAAGGGTTTGTTTATCTTTCATGATAAATCAGCCAATTTTTAATGAAATCCAAGCTTACAATGCAAATCAACACCTGGTTAGTATTTATTATTTATTACTTTTGTTCACTATGGGTTTTTCCTTTCAGGTTCTCCCCAGAAACTGCTTCCAAAAGAGGGCTCAGTACAGCAGAAATTAATGCTGTGGAAGCAATTCATAGAGCTGTGGAATTTAACCCTCATGTTCCAAAGGTAGGAGTATTTTGTTTCCTATTGGACCGCTTCCTATTGTCTGTTGAAAGCAAGTCACATTATATTATTGCCTTTCTAGCCCCATGTTCCCTTGGATTGGTTAGGGTAACTCCAGCCACTGAGGAGTTAAACACATCAGCATTCACGTCATAAATGTTTGGTGCCAGAATTAGTTGTTTGCAACAGGTGATGATCAAACAGGGTTTTTTTAAAACATATAAACTTAGAATTTTCTAACTCATTGGAAAATCCATTATCTGTTACTGAAGTCCCTTTACTGGGTAAGGGTAAGTGTTAATACATAGAAATTTAGATATTTAAAGTCCTTGAAGCCAAATCAAGTTCTCCAAACAATAACCACTCACAGTGTTTCAAAACACTTTTCTGCTGTGCTTCCACGCATCGCTTCAGGACTTATGCAAAGATTACAATCACTTAGTTTGTTCATCCACGTGTCAACAAGATTCAGAATCAGTGTTGCTACAGGCTGTAATGTAATTACTGGCATTACTTGAAGTGGCCTAGGTACAGATTCCATTGGGTGAAAATAAAATGTTATGTTGCTTTTTACTGTACTAGCATTGGTGATGTGTTCAGCTTGAAACCTTGAATGCAGAAGGTTGGCTTAGTCCTGGACCTAATCCTCTCCAAATAATCACGGAGTCCCAGTGATCGGTGCTGGGAGGGCTGGAATTATCCAGCTGCTCTATTCTGTCTGCCTGTCCAATCTAATAGAATGTGCACTGAGAAAGCTAATTGCTGGGAGAAATTGCTGCTTGTGTGCATGACTGATCAAGAGCGTGGCAAGTTCATTTCAGACAGTCTCAGACAGATTTTTCTTTAGCCTCTGCCTTTAGGGGAAGAAGATTATAACGCATTATCATTATCTAAAAGTGCTTTTATTTTGTGTATCCTCCAGTTGTTTTAGGAGCTTCATATACATTCTAAAAGAAGTTAAGATACCATTTCAAACAGGCTGTTAGCAAAATATGTTCTGCAGATCTATAGACAATCATAGAAATGGATTCCAGGTTTCAGCAATTTGATCTTCTCTTCTAATTGTGTACCTATCCACTCGTCTTCATGATTGATTTTTATTACAGTAGCACTTTGAAACATGAGTTTATTAGATGGCAGGGCAGGAATTTATTGGTGCTGGCTATCCAGAGCTCTGAAATGCTCATAGTCCAAGCAAAATCAGTGGACTCGTGGGGAAGAAACTCTGGGTTTGGAATCTGTAGTCAGTTCTGTCCCATGGACTAAAAATAAATGAGTATATAAAGTTGAAATCCCTTTCTTCTTACATCTGATGAAAGGGGTTGTCTTTGCACATAACATTTTGCATAAGGAAAATAGTGTTTGTTTCTCTATGTTCTGAGTTCCGCTTTTACAAGGATGGGTTTTGTTTGGCAAGTGAGGAATGCATTTTACAGTGCTAGAGAACTGGCCCTCCTGAGCTGTTTCACATTAGAGATCTATAAGTACATTTTGGTCATGTAGGAAACAATCTTTTCCCATCATCTTCTGAATATCTTAGAATTTTATAGTGTGTATAAAGACTTTCTCAAATCTGCAAACCCCAAGGTATTTTCAGCAGTGAGGCTTTGCCTGTTTTATGGTTGAACACTGACATGAAAACCTGCCAGACTCAGGAATTTTGCCATTTATGGGTAACATGGGCACAGAGACAGCCAACGCACTGGTATGTTGTGGCAATACTTGCAGTGGGGCTTCATCCCCACCACTGTGCGTGGTTAGCAGTGATGAGGAGTCAGGTCAAGGGTCAGATATTGGAGACCATTTTCCCACAGCAGCCCAGTGTGAGTGATCCTTCCCTGTGTTAAACAAAAATAAATTAAAAAGAAAAAAATTGAAGAGGATTAGAGGGGATTAGCAGGAATATTCCCCTCTGGAGTGCAGGCCCAAGGCACTAAGAGAAGAACCTAGCCAGGCAGTAAATGTGCTTTATTTGGCTAGGGCATAACCCCTCCTACATTCCTTCAAGAATCTGAATGAGAAAAGTTAAGTCCTCAAACTGGATTAGTAAATAATCTCATAGTTTGTGGCATCTGCTGAAATAAATCGGTGAGTTAGCTGCATTCTTACACTTCGGGAGACAGTCAAAGGAATTGCCAGCTACATTGATCAAAGAATGTGGATTAACTTTGGCTGTGATTCAATTAGACACTACATAGTAGGAAAGAACGACTCACAGGTAAATACTAGAGCTGAAGATGTCATTTCATTCCTGTAAAAATTACTCATCGGGTTTTAAAAGCTAAATTCAAATGAATACCTGTCCTTCTTTTTAATAGCCATGAGAAAATATAATTGCATGTCCTGTGTTTCAAGGGAAATGGAAAATGATTGATCCTTGTGTTCCCTGACCCTGCTGTGCAGCAGCTATTCTGCTGATGGAGGGACAAGGCTGCAATTGGAAAAACCTGAAATCAAGAGATACTTTGTGGTAGTCCAGCAAAACCACATGAAACCAAGATTTTCTTGGATTTGGTTTGTTGTTATTCCTTTGGTTAGCACACTGACACTTTCTGGTTTGCTCCTCATACTTGAGAGCTAACAAGTACTTATCCTCCCATGCTGAAACTCTGGGTGATGAAATGTGCAAAAATAACCTTGGTGGTTTGGTTGTTAGTAGCCCATTGGTATTGTACCTGCAACATTACACTTGTATGTATAGTCTACAAGAATGTGTTTTTATTTTGCCTTACTGAAGATGCAGGTTTTTTCCTTTGTGTGTGAAAACCCCTATTTGAGTCTTAGATTAAACATGTTTTTTGCTGCTTTTCACTTCCCATGTAGGCTGTCTGCTCCATGGTGGGATGGGGCTGGTTCTTCAACAGGTAGAAGATGGCCCCTGTGATAGGCTCAGTTGTGCCTAAAATGATCATTTATGCTTCACAATTCAAACTTCTTGAATATTTCATGTAATAAGAGTCTTTTCCTTTCTTACTTTCAGTATTTACTAGAAATGAAAAGTTTGGTGCTACCTCCAGAGCATATTCTGAAGCGGGGGGACAGTGAGGCAGTGGCATATGCTTTTTTTCATCTCCAGCATTGGAAGAGGATAGAAGGGGCTCTAAATCTGCTACACTGCACATGGGAAGGCAGTAAGTAGCTCACCTTGGTTTATTTTTTTCTATACAGTAGACTAGCCTCTCTGCCTTTGTTCATCTCCACCACAACTGGTTCTCTTTGTCACTTGCTTTAGATACAGATCTAATGTCACTCACTCTTTTTTTCAGCATTTAGGATGATTCCATACCCATTAGAGAAAGGTCATCTTTTCTATCCCTATCCCAGTTGCACAGAAACAGCAGACAGAGAACTGTTGCCAAGTAAGTGGTTTCTAAGCAGTAATGATAATAAAACATAAGCTAAGGACATGTTCAGCTTGTGGTATTTCGTATTTACCTTACTGTGAATTTTTTAGTTGGAGCTTCCTGTGAAGGGGATTCAGCTGTTTGTTGCTGTCCCTCCCAAACGATCCTGAAGCACTTGACATGCATGTGTGGTAAATGTTAGCTTGATTCTGTAACAACACAAGTCCTTCAGAGATGAAATCTCTGTGTGGTACATTCAGACCAACTTTGGCCAACTCTTGAGAACAGCAAAGTGGACCAGTTCTGTAAGTTACCTTTAAAAGAAGTCTTGGATTGACTGCTATTGTAGAGGAGCGCTCTCCTTTTAGCAAGGAATAAATGCATGATTCCTTTTAGCAAGGAATAAATGTATGATTCAAGCCCTACATTTTGGCATTTAGCAGAACTTGCCTGTGATCATACAGAGAACCCTTGGTTAATCTCACTTCACATAATATTGCTTTCTGACATTAATTCATTGATACATATTTGTTTGCTTCCTGGAACTTCTTATCTATGTATGCATTTATGGATTTATACTAACACTTGACACTGAAAAGTAGGTCTTCTGCAGCTGCCCATTACTTCAAGATTACTTAGTACAATGATGAGCCTACATGTTATTTTTTTCTTTAGGTGAGGCAGACAGACTAATCACTGGGGCCTGTGCTCATCAGATTTAGGAAAATAGCATTAATTCAGATCAGAATTGGACTGTTAATTGTACATGCTAATAGAATTCGGTTGGGGTGCACTTCTACATTATGAAGAAACACAAGTCCCATGGGACTGAAAAGGGCTACTGCAAAAGCACCAGCAGAACCACTGAGACCGCAGCTGTGGAAAGGAAAACTACACATACTTGTTTCTTTTTCAAAAGCCCGAAGTTATATTTAAAATGTGTAATTTAAATTTGCCCCCAGACTGCTTTAAATTACTCATTTCTCACTTATGCAGGATATTGCACAAGGAATTCCTTGGTTAGCAGCTACCCCTAAATTGTAGACTTCCCAGCATAATTAAACACCAACACATGCAGCTATTTCAACAGGATCACTCACGCATTCCTGTTATGTTTTAAATACAAACCTACCCATAAATAAAATCATCTTAACACTTTTATTGCAGAACTTCCTTGGGAAATCTTGACACTTTTGGTTTTGGTTTTTTTTTTTTTTGTAATTTATCTATTTAAAATAATGTTGACCAAATCAATGACTCACAAGTGCTGTATTTGTCTGACTGGTACCAGTTCTGTGGCTGTGAACACACAGATTTATCTTTAGTTGTCCTTACCTATTTTGGGTTTGATTTTCATTTTTCAATGTAGGAAAAACTTACGTTGGGACCTTTCCTAAAGTAAATTGCTCCATGTTTCACATAGTATGAGTGTAAAAGTGTTCCATGGTAGACAAGCAATTTCTTTGGTTGCATGGTAGAGAGGAAAATTTCACCTGTACTGTGGCCTAGCAAGGCTGGTTGCATATTAAGGTGAACTGATACTCTCTGGGAGAGCATTAAGCATGGCTGATGGGCATTAGACACAGAACTCCAAATGTTCTCCTTAGTAATGCTCCAAAATCATATACTTAAAAGCAAACCAAAACTCAAGCACTTGACCATTAACAAGTTGCAAGAGCACAAACCACTTCTGCTGGGCTTGCTCTTACAGTGGAAGCTTATTATGTGTGAGCATTCAGGAGCAGCAGCTGGGAGGGCAAAGTATCTTCCTCCTCAGACTTCAGTTTAAAAATTAATATTACTGCAATTTCTTGTTTTGTGAGAGGGCTTGCTTAAATTTTGAGGGGGTTTTGTTAGATTTTGTGCACAGTTTGTCAAGCAGCAGCATGCTGCCCTTTCAGAATTACTTACGTCTATAGAAACTGGTTTTTGTCTTCATTTAAAAACCCTTTAAAATCACTGGATAAAAGTTCAGAGCTGCAGGTATTCTGAGCCAGTAATTGCAAATTCACACATGGGTCCTCAGCTAGTAACCAGTAGTAGTGTCTTGAGTGCTGAAAGCTCCAGATGCCAGTCCTTAGCCTGTCTAATCGCCTTCTTTGGATTTTGTTACCATGAATTGGAAATTGCAAGGAGCTGCTATGTGCAGAATTTATAACCTGGTCCTGGTAGTGTTTTCTTTGAGGTCTGCTCTGTCAGCTGCTCTGAAACAATTTACTGTGGCCTACCAAGCAGGAATCTTTGAGACGTATTAAGGAGCTACCTTGTATATACCACAGGATGGTTGCGTTGGGCTCCTTACAGGGTGGGGAGAAGAGCTGGTCTCTTCAGGTAACAGGATTAATGCTTCAGAGGCTTGAAACACCTGAATTGTTTCAGTTGGTTTAGGTAATTTGGACAGCTTGTGAATTTTACAGTTCTTCCCACTGTCCTGTTGAAAGAGTAGGTACCAAAACCAGCCTGATGAAATGCTTCAAAAATAAAGCCCATGCAAGATAAAAAAGATTGGGAAGAGAAAGATACAGTGACGATTAATAAGCATAGAATCGTGGAATGGTTAGGGTTGGAAAGGACATTAAGATCATCTAGTTCCAACTGATGAAGAATTAACATATGAGGAAGAGGTTTGAGAAGTTTAAGTGCTGGGACCTAGCGTGCTGCACAGTATTCCACACTTACTCCCTCCGAAAGCCTAGAACTGAGGTACAAGACTCTAAGTAATTCAGAAAACTGCCCTTGATTATCAAATACCAATAATTCTCCCTTTTCCCTTTCAGCATTTCATGAAGTCTCCGTTTACCCACAGAAGGAGCTTCCCTTTTTCATCCATTTCACAGCAGGCCTGTGTTCCTTTTCAGCGATGCTTGCCCTCCTCACACACCAGTTCCCTGAGCTGATGGTAATTTTTGCTAAAGCTGTGAGTATTCTCTGCCATGGGGTAACCTGTGGGATGTTTTGAACTTAGAGGCTGGTGGTAAAGATTGTTCTAGTCAGTCTCATGCTTGCTGGGCATGAATCATTTTCGCTCCTTTTGTAAGAATCTCATTAGTGATCAACACTTGTTGAAATCTGAGCAAAATGTCTGGTTTGGAAAGATACTGACTGTTACTATAACAGCATGGCTTTAATTTGCACTCTTATGGTGAGGGAGCAGCATTTTAGAGAAATTCTGGCACTGAGCACTGTGGCGAGTATGGATTTTATTCTCATGGAAGTCAAGACTGCGGTGTGAGAGCCTCAGATACATTTGTTGACTGGAGATCTCGAGAAGTGAGGAAAAGGCAGGCTGGGCTGCAGGGAAAACCAGATCTCTTGCTGAGCATTGGAAACTAGTAGCATGATGTGAATAGAATGGATGGGAGCAGTGGTAAAGTAACTGTTAAATTCTAGCCGGGTTCAGCAGTTAGCTAGCTGTCACTTCCCTTCTGGGAACCAGACCAATGGGTTTATATCTCACCCGGTTCCAGTTACTCGATGGAGGACGTGTTCAGTGCCCACAGTTCTGTCATTTGAGTACTTGTTCAAGGACAGAAATTAGACTTGACAATGGCAATCAGGCTTTTAGGTAGATATGTTTCTAATCTGGGCTGCTTTAACTGTACCTAAATAGGTCTGCTGTTGAGCAGTTCCTATGGGTACCTTCTGTGTCTGTCTCCTTTCTCCCTCTCTCTGCCCTGCTTTTTCCAGGTTTCTTTTCCTTATTTGTTACCACTGCCGCTGGCTGTAACCTTGTCCTGTTTCCCTGCACTCTGAAAGCTGTGCTGTCTCATTTGACAGAGGGAGAAACCACCTAGGCAGCTTCCCCTCCCCACTTCTCATACTAAGCCATGCAGTAGATTTGCCCTTTATTGAACTGTGGAGCTCATGTGGTAAAGCAGAGTGGCAAATAAAGAGCTCTGAACTCCCAATGAATCATTTCTTCTAGCTTTGCTAGTCAAAATAGAGGGTGAAAGGCATTATGCTTTCTTGCTGTTTTAATGCAGCAGGTAATGGAGACCAGGGAGGTGAGCCTTTCTGCTTAGGAATACTTTGTTCCTAAAAGCGTTGGCTTTGCTAGTGATTCTAGTCTACAGTGTCCAAGTCATGCAGGTCTGAGAGTGGGGCCTCATTTCCACACAGTTCTGTTGATCTTTATGTTGGAAAATGTAGTTGGACATGCCAGTGACAAATTTCAGTGCTGCTCATAATTGGCTGGGTTCATAGTAACCAGGGTCTAACTATCTGCTTGATTAATTCTGTAAGGACTGCATTAGCAAAGTTGTATGATTTCCAAAGAGATACAAGGTCAAATGTTATGCTAACAAAGAGTTGCTTGGTGAAGTTCTCTGCTGGGTTTCTTGAACCAAAAAAAAAAAGACTTTGTACAAGTTAGTTGGCTTTGCATAATGGCATTTTGAATGTCAAGTGACGTGTCCAAATGAGAGGAAAAGACTCTCAGGGTATGGTCATTTGGCAGTCTGTTTATTTTGCTTGTTTTCTGTAGGAAAGGATGGATAATGTCCATTCAGTTGAAAAGATGGTCAAAAGACATGCACGTTGCTGCATCATTCCACCAATCAAGTCCCACTGGTGGCAGGAATAGACAGAGGGGTTCTTGACACTCACTGTACTGGTTTCATGCTGGTAAAAGTGGAAACTGTGTATTGAGATAAACAGTGAAGAAAGGAATTCCGTGTTCATCTCTTGAGATTGACAGATGACAATACAATCTTCCAGTATTCTGCTATTTTAGATGCAGTCATTGTGAACTCCCAGTAATACCCATAATTATTAGATTATTGTGCTCTTGATCCCATTCCTCATGCATTCAAGGCATTCAGAAAACTTGCAAGAAACAATGATACTCAAAATCAAACTAATCCTTCTGATTTTATTTATGTATTTCTTCAGTACTTTAAGTACAGATAATGCTGTGATGGCTGTTAACACTGTTGTGTTCTGGAAGTACATGGTACTAGGATCTAGTCGAATTTTCATACTGAAAATGGAAGTTTACCTTCTATTTAACGACATCTGCCCTCTACCCCAAAATACTATAATAAAACTATTATTTGCTCTATGTAGCATTATATTTGCAGGTAATTCCAGTGCTTTAAGCTTTCTAAATGATTTTTTCCCCACATATTTAATCATTACAAGTATATTTTCATGGTGTGTTTTATTACATATAGTAATTCGAGATAATAAAATTCTAGATGGTAGATACCTGGAGTACCTTAGCCTTAATGAAAAAGCAATGCAAAATATTTCTAACAAATTGTTGAACTGTTGAATTTCCCAACAAATCCAGAACAGAGCTTAAGGAAGGACAATTGGAAAGTATGATACATAGGGAATTTTTCACTATAAATCTCTATAAAGTGACTTAAACGAGACTTCTTAGATTACATTTCAGTTGTTTCTTAAGCAACCTGTTGTTTCCAGCAATTGAATCTGCAGCAAACTGCAGGCCTCTAAAGGGTTTTAAGAAGCTGAATACCTTTGTATTGACTTGAAAAGTCTGAGTTTACATATTTTCATTTGTTAGTGCTTGAGTTTGTTTCCTTCATAATAAATCACAGGGTAAACCTTGGCAAGTTGCTAAAAATGTTCCAAGTGGCCAAAAATCACAATGAAGCATTTACTAGTTCCAATGTATACAGCGTAATACACCAGTAAGAGAGACCGGAGCACTGGCACTGTCCATGGGTCGGATCCTTCTGGAAGGGATCTGTCCTGGGCCATCCTCACGGCCCTGGGACCAGGCACCAGAGGGGGTTTCATTGGGCCTTGCGGAGGTGGAAGGGTTTCCCAGCAGCAGGGACTGGTGCTGATGTTAGCATTTACAAGCATCTGCAAGAAACCTGGACAGGGGCTTTGGACAGGGGCTTATGGGGACAGGCCAAGGGGAATGGCTTGAACCTGCCCGAGGGGAGACTGAGCTGAGCTCTTAGGCAGAAGCTGTTCCCTGTGAGGGTGCTGAGGCGCTGGCACAGGGTGCCCAGAGAAGCTGTGGCTGCCCCATCCCTGGCAGTGCTCAAGGCCAGGTTGGACACGGGGGCTTGGAGCAGCTGCTCCAGTGGAAGGTGTCCCTGCCCATGGCAGGGGTTGGAAGTGAATGAGCTTTAAGGTCTCTTCCAACCCAAACCATTCTGTGGTTTATGGATCCAGTTAGAGCCAACTGTGGCTCCCCAGTTCTCTTGCAACTAGCACTTTTACTATTCTCTGCTGAAGGGAAGATGTGCCACTGGGGATGGGGGCATAGGTAGTGGTAGAGAACTCCACATCAGCTAAAGTACAAGAACAGTTGCTCTCAGTGGGTAAGAGCTCAGCCTTGCTGTTTGCTTGAGCCAGATTTCTGATCTCTTGGGGTATCACCCTGTTCTTGGTCATCAGAGACCAGCAACTACTTAAGGAAGCTGGTCAGAATATCCTCAGTAAGTGACAGGAGGGAAGAGGCACACAAAAGGAATGGCAATATTCTGTGCAGTTCACTGAGCAAGCTGAAAAATACTGTTCCATAAAACAACCTCTGAAACTTCAGACAAAAGAATCTGATCATTTCTCCATTCAGCATGGATGTTTAGTTTTTAATCATTACATAGGTGGGGAACTGGGTAGCTCTGTATCATCTTGCCCAAATCCTTCTGTAATCTCTTACGAAGACACCAAGAAGTCTGCCTTCAAGAAAGCCAGAGATGCAGAGTGACAGCAGGCACTGTAAATAGGCTTCTTAGAAGTTCCTAAAAACAGCTAAGCTTCCAAGCAAGTCAGTTGCATTCTTTAAGTCCAAACTTTATGCTACTGGAATAGGCCAGTAGTAGTTAATATTAAAGTACTGAAAAAATATTGCAGCAGTGTTCCTGCTAAATCCTGCTAAAAACAACTTCCTTGTGCAGGGAATTGGACAAAATCCTAAGACAGTCTGTGTTCTAAAGTGTTTTGATATGGATTGCTTGATATTTTCACAACAAAGCAAGAAGTCATGGGACTTACATTAAAAATTGGCTATTTTTGTATGATTGCATGATTAGAAGAAACCATTTCTCATTCTTGTTGTTCATAGCTCCCCGTTAAAGGACTTCTTGCCATTTGCTGATAGCAGCCATCTAGAGAGAAAAAATAGGACTAAAGAGAGCCCTGTCTGGCAAGTCCTGCTTTCTGTGACACACTGTGTTACTCTCTGACCAAATCCCTCTGCCACTTTCCCCAGAGCTCATTACTGAGACTGGAGAATTAACTTTTGAGCCAGCTGCTGAACTTTTCATATTTATAAACACTTGAGTCTTTTGCTTATCTAAGAGAAAATGTGTATAGTTTGGAGATGTGCACTTCCCTCCAATGTGAAATGAGTGGTTCTACACTTCATAGAAAAAAACCCAAAGCCTGAAGTTTCCTGTCACAGCTGAGTGTCGATGCCAAGGGCAAAGGTTTCTTGCCTTGCTAATCTACATCTTAACTCATGCACTTAATGTGAAGGTGCCACACGCAAGCAGGCAGGGAAGAAGCTAGCTCAGTGAAAAGCTCCTGCGCTGCTCCGAATGTTATGTTTTAAAAGCCTTTTTTAATGTAATATTTGAGGTTATGATAGAAGCCAGGAGGGCCCAAGTAAAACCCTCAAAGTAAATGAGTCCTGTCATTGCTGTCTTGTGAAAAGAGGGTTTGTGCAAGGATAACGCAAGTCCCAGCAGAATACTTGGGGGATGGGTTGAGAAGGTGCAGAGGAGTTTGCACCATTTGTTTTAGCCTAATCTTTATTTCTGGAACTGTTTAGATGGCATCTAGACTATGGATCTCGTCTGGAAACATGGGCTGGTCTTGGTGGATGGTCTGTTCCGTTTTCACACATTTGAGTTGATGACCTGTACAGACTCCATGAACTTCCAAGAAAACACACTGTCCTCCTCCCCAGCCTGTTCCACACTGATGAGGGTGGCTGGAAGAGCTGTGGCACAGAGAAACACTGTCCTAATCCCCCTTGCTTCTCCCTAGGTGCTGCGGGTTCTATGGCCTGTGAGTGCTCCCAGCGTTCTGGCCTCCAGCTGAGTGGCCTGCACCAAGGTGAGTGGATGAGGCTGGAGCCCTGCCTTGCAGAGGCATTTTTCTTCTTTTGTATGTCTTGGGTGATATTTAATGTTTCCTACAAGCCTAATTCATGGCATCAGCTCTGTTGCCTTGAGGGAAAGCCTGTGAAAAGATGTTGGTTTGGAAACTGAGCTAATTTGTTGTGTTCTTTTTCTTCCAGTGCTCTGGGACTCTTCTTTCACCCCTCAGCTCCATTATGGAAAACATCAAGGTCTTCCTGCTGTCCAGTTTCTGGCATCAGCTAACTCCAGTGGGACTGGAGGTGCTTTCCATGATTGTTCTCATAAGCCTCACCCTGGGTAGTTACCTGACCCCTAGATGTGTGGGGCAAGGAAGAAAGCTGTGCTCTTCAGACTCCTACCTTTGACAGGCTTCCATGTTGGTAATGGTGCTTAACTTAGGAATTACTTCTTTGGCCTTAGTCTGTAATCATCTAAGAAAACAGTTTTTGTTGAGCAATACCTTAATCATACAACTGGAAGCTGATACTTCCTCTGTAAGAAAGGAGAGGACACAAATGGAGCAGATGTTTGGAGTATTGACACTTCCTTCTCAGCTGCAGATGCACCAGATAATTGGCTTAGATTGAATTTTATAAGCCTTCTTCAAAATATTTGTTAACAGCAAAGTATGGTTCTGCTTTCTTTATTAAAAGGTTGCTTCTTAACACATTGAACTTGTTGCCTTCTTAAGCGTCTGTTTAAATTGGGTTTTAGTGGGCAAACAAAGATTTGTTTGTGTCCTATAAGCTTGCGTTACACAAGGAAATGGAAGTATAAACTCCTTTACACTGATACTTCTTTAAATTTAATTGTGTATCTTTTGTCTTTCAAACCACTTTGCCTTGAAGCACAGGCTGCTTTCTGAAACTGCCAAAAGTGGTTGTGATATCTGCATGGGAGTCTTTTGGGAGACCTGAACTTTCAAGTGTTAGTCCAAAGTATCATCGTTGTTGATATCAAGACTTGACGAGAGCAGAGATGTGGAGCACTCTTCAAAGGAATTGCTTCACATATGGACCAGCTACAAGGGTTTGTTTACTGCAGAGGTGAAAAAACGGCTGTGGCAGCCAAGTGGTTTGAGGTAATTGGTATGACCCCCATTAGAGAAAATATCTCCTTTCTCACGTTCAGGTCCACTGCTTGGCATTGAGGCAGCAGAGTCACCTTAACCAAGGCTGCTTAAGGGTGGGAGTGATAAAAATAGCCCAAGCTGGTGGAGAAATGCTAATTCTGAGCACAGGAAACACTGGCCATCATCTTACATTTCACAGATAAACACATGTACTTACCAGGATAACGGGAGATTTTACATGTGTAATCTTCATTGATCTTGGTGAAGGATTGATGTCAGCCGTGACATTGATGACTGCTTTCAAAGGTGGTGTAAATTATTCTGGTTTCTCAATTTTGGATGGAAGGAGCTTGCTGTAGCCTTCTCTGTTCTGTATAGTAACACCTAAATCTATCAATTAGAGGTCTGAGTTGACCTGTAATCTATCTTGATGCAGAAGACTGGGAATGACTTTTTTCTTCTTTTCTCCCAAATCCTTCTTTACATTGTAAGCAAAGTGCTATCAGGTGGAGAGTTGCCTATGCATCTCATGTAAGTGTAGCTTATTTGTAACCCTGGCTGAGAGGCAACACACATGTTTAGCTAGAAATGCTGTTACTCTCCACTGTATGTATGTATTGACTGGGCTTTAATCCAAGTGAAATACTTGAATTCATTGAGGAGTGAAGAGGGGAGCCCTACACCAAGGTACTATCCCATTTTTTTAGTTGCCTAACTACTAGCAGGTAATTTTCTCAACTTTCTTTCCAGTTGAATGTATATCATCGGGGCTGTTTCTCACTGTGGAATCATTGTGGTGATTAATAGATGTGTTGTGTTCATGTAATTTCACTTCTTGGTCCGCAGGGGCCCATAAGGTAACCAACCTAATGCTTTTTAAAGTTGAACATTTTCCAGGGTTTGTGTGGGGTTATAAATGAAGCACTGCCTCCCATGTATCATCCCAAGAGCTGCTTTCTTTCACTGTCCTCCCCTGACATAACAGTAACAGAAAGGGGATGGGCTTATGCTGAAAGTATAGCTGGCAACAGGCAGTATAATGAAAATCTTCCTCTCACTGCAAGTGCCAGTAATTCTTGAGGAAAGGAGCTCTCTATATGATTTCCAAGCAGGGCTGTTCATGCAGTATAGGACATTGATTTGCCACGTTGGAGCAAGGCCCTACAACCTGATCCATACCATGGTAATAGCCTGTATCAGTTCATATTCAGTTAAGCTGCTTGCGTGTGTGTGTGTGTATATGTATATATATATAGGGATTCTTCCCCTCTATCGCACTCCAAGGAGAGCCCCTGCAGCCCTGATCCAGCTGTGGGGCAGCAGCACCAGAGGGACCTGGAGCTGTTGGAGCAAGTCCAGAGGAGGCCATGGAGCTGCTGCGAGGGCTGGAGCAGCTCTGCTCTGGAGCCAGGCTGAGAGAGCTGGGCTGGGGCAGCCTGGACAAGAGAAGGCTCCTGAAGGGGAGACCTGAGAGCAGCTCCAGTGCCTAAAGGGGCTGCAGGAAAGCTGGAGAGGGGCTTGGGACAAGGGCCTGTAGGGACAGGCCAAGGGGAATGGCTTGAACCTGCCCGAGGGGAGACTGAGCTGAGCTCTTAGGCAGAAGCTCTTCCCTGGGAGGGTGCTGAGGCGCTGGCACAGGGTGCCCAGGTAAGCCAAGCCAGCCAAGCCTGTTCATGTCTCCAGAGCATTCTCAGCCATGTGTGGCAGTGTCTTCTCCTCCAGAGGTGATGACTTTGTGCTGAACATCTTTATGGAGTCAAACTTTCCACTGGCTACTGGTGCTGTTAGAACAACAAAGCTCTTAGAGCAGCAGTGAAGCAGTTTAGGCTAATAGATATTTCTTGGTAGCAGGGTCTCTGTAAGGCAGCTCTAGTTCATGTGGGTTTTGAACCACATCAGAAGTATCCTCTGGGGAATGAGCTGTCTGGCAGTTATTTACCATGCTGTGAGCCCTTTGCTCTCTGGGGATAGATGTGTGTGTTACTAGCTTTTGTGCATGTGTATATGTGGCAACAGGACTTCTGCTGTCAGAAGCCCTGGTCACTGAGGTTTGGTGACACATGAAGACTTCACATGGAGATGGTCGCCCCATAGCCCTAGCTGCTGCACTGGAGCAGTTCCTGCTCCAGGTTTGTGGCAGGCTGGCTCCTTTCCGCATCTCCTCCGGTGCTCTTGTTGATCCCCTGCTCCTCATCCTGGAATTGTTGTGAGGGTGCCAAGGCTCGTAGATCCATGACTCTGAGCAAGGCAGGGTTTAAAGGTCATAGTCAAGACCATTAATAACAAGGTGCAAACGGCTGGTTTATATGTAATGTGAAGCTTTTTACTTATTTCATTTTTGCACTTTGGGGGCTCTGTTTGCTTATGGAGCACTTGGTGTCTGGTACCTATTTAGGCTGAGAGCAGGCAATTGGGTTCCTTCAGGCCTTCAGAGGAATGCAGAAAATTGTTCTCTGGTGTTGTAATTCTGCTGGGATAACTGGAGCTTATTTGTCTCTCTGCTTATTAAATGCATACTTGTCTTGAGGTCCTCTTCTTTTTTTTTTTGAGAAACATTGGGTGAATCCCAAGGACCACAAGTGAGAGGCAGATTCCAGGGGGAGGGGGAGAGGGAAGTGCCTGCACCTCTACAGGCTGCATCATCTGCCTCCAGTGCCAACAGGCTGGAGAGGTTAGATACGAGAGCAAACTCCCTGAGAGGAAAGGAGACAGGGATGGGGCTCACACAGACATATGTGAATGTTGCCCTTGCTCCTGCCCACAGATGAGACACCGAGGGAGGGAATGCACCTCCCAAGCTGCTAATACATGGGTGCTGTGAAGGTAGGGAGCAAACCCACCCTGGTGCTGTGCTTTGAGCAGAGGACCATGTTGATAGCATGGTTAGGAAGGGCAGATGGGGTTTGTTCTCTGCCATCTTCTGTGTAGTACCCAGCTTGCCCTGTTTTGTTCTTATAAAGGACTGACAGATTCTTCCCTCTTCTGCAGTTAAGGCTGTACAGTGCACAGGTGATGTGTGAACTATTCTGACCTTATGGGTCAAAATCCTCTCAACATAGGTCATGCTGACAGCAGCAACCACACTGGTCTGAATTCACCCTGCTTTTAATAAAGGTGGATAGAGGTGAAGGGCAGCCCCAGTTTCTAGCTCTGCCTCTTGTCTCCTGGCTCCCTCTTCCCTTTCTCAAGCCTCCCAAGTGGGGTGTGCTCTGCATGCCCCAGCCCTTAGCACTGTAGCAAGAAGACAGTGATGAGGGATGCTGCTCATGTGCTTGGAATTTTCCTCATTTCCAGTTTCAGTTGTACTGTGCTTTTTGGTGGGCCCTTCGGTGAGTCTGGTCATTGGGGAAAGCTAGAAAACACACCCACACTTAGTGCCTCAGTGAGGATGCATCTGCAAGATGAGTGTGTCTCCAGTGGGGATCTGCTTGCTTTGGTTATTTCTGGGCAGTGACATTTTCCTTTCAGTCTGGATGCACTGAACTGTGCATTCACATCATGGCCTCATCAGCTCGGACCTTTCTCTTAAGAACCTCTTGATTTCTAATTTGGCTGTAGACTATTGTCAGTTATAAACCAGTGTGACACAGTGTGTGACTATCGCATTCTCCTGCATTGATTCATGAGCTGAGATTCCAGAGCCGTGATCCACTTGCTGCTCACTGGAGCAGCCCGTGGTGACTCGGCTGCAGTGATTCAGGATGTGAAAGCTCCCACACAGGTCTGGGCAGGTTGTGCAAACAGGAGTCAATGTGCCCTGATGAATCTGACCCTGACAGCTGGTCCTGTTACAGCAGATGACCCCCACAGGCCACACAAGCAAAGTCTTGTGTGTGTGTGAACGTGATGTTGAACTGAAGGGCAGCAACAAAGGGATTTGGGACTGGGGTATAGGTGAGCAGTGTGTGCCCTCTGCATCGCTGCAGCTCGCACACGTGATCTTATCAATACATCCATCCCATAAAATGATGGTGTCACCTGGGCCATGGTGACATGAATGCCTGTTCTTACTCACATGTGAAAGAAAACAGCCTGAACTTCTATGGATCCTGTGTTTCCAATGTCTTCTAACTGCTCTTAGATGTCCTGTCCAGCTTCTCCAAAGAAGGTAACTTACTCTGAAGCTCATGGATGAATCAGTTCTGCTCCTTGTCCTTGAGCTCAGACGTGCTTCTCACTGGAGGGTAAGTAGATGATCTTATATAAAAAGCTCCCTGCACATTTTAGCCCCATTACTTGAGGGGCTTGAACTGAGTGTTCCCTCATGGGACTGCAGCCTTCATAAACATTTATAGATGGGGAACTTCATGCTGAGGAGTGTGCTGAAGGGGGGCTTCACTGGGGCTCACCTGCAGGAAGACATCGATCAGTCTGTGTTTCCCCTAAGTCTACAGTGGGACTTCATCTTGCACCAACCCTTGGAGTTAGCTCTAAGGAACCACTGTATTTCTGATACCCAGGCTCTGTGGGTTTGCTAATAGCTGATGGTTTAAGTTTTTGGGGTGTTTGAGTTGGTTTTCTTTTTATGGGAAAGGTTTGGAAGCTAAACCAGCATTTCCTGCTTGACCCTGTGCTGTGTCATTACATGTCCTGGAGTGCTGCTGCCCTGGGGCTTTTCACACTGAATGCCATGGCTCTGCTTTGTGGGAAATGAGGTGGGGAGCTCTGTGCTTTAGGAACTGCAGGCACATGGGTAGCAGAAATGCTGCTGGTTGCTTCCTGCTCTGGGGAAGTACCCAAAGGGGTGTGTAGGAAATCAAAAAGCAAAGAGTGTAATATTCTGATACAGGTTTATAATGAATTTTGACTTAAAATAATAAGCAGTATACACAACATACAAGTGAGCTGTACAGAGACGCTGCTGTATCTGTTGACTCCAGAACCTACCAGTGTGTTCACAGGTTGCTTTGCTCTCTAGCCCTCTGGATCTGTGCCTGGGGCTGGCTCTTGCCTCTGTGCAGTCCTTGAGGACTCAGTTTCAACCCACAGCTCCACTCATCATCTTTGCTGGGGAGATGGGGAGAAGCCTCATGCAGAGGTTGCTGGTGCTCAGGATCACGGAACTGTCTTACGGATTCACAACACCCTTCCTCTGGCCTTGCTGGAAAGTACAAGCAAGAATGCTTTCTGCAAGAGTGGATTATTCTGCACTAGTGGTTGTTTGCTGGTGAAGCTTTACTGCAACGGAAGTTCTCTGGGGAGGTGCACATGTCCTCAGCCATTGCATCCCGACCATTGGTCCTCCACATCCCTATCGGCTGCACCACTCCTTTGCAGAGAGCGCAACTGGCAATGGCAGTTTCACAGTTTAAGCAAGGATTGCAGACTCCTCCTAGGTAGGGGTTTAGTTTTGCTGAGCAAACAGAAGGGTCCACAGCACCTCCTGGGAAATGTAGTCCTCTCTTTAGTGCTTTGCAGAATTCATTAAATAAAAGCCATGCAGTTGAACTACAGCTCCCAGAACGTCCTGGCCCTCAGGGCACAGGGGTTTACAACACAGGAAAGGGAGGTGGCGGTGGGTTCTTCCCTCTGCGCTCCATCTCCTCAGGTCTGGTCCAACCACTCGGCCCGTTTGGGTGCCTTGCACGTGTGCACGTCCACAGTGTCCTCGCACTCCTTGCAGCGCACAGCGCAGCACCAGTGGAACTTGCACTCGCACTTGGTGATGCGTGTGACGCGGGTGGTGTCGTACCCGCGCCCGCAGCACATCACCTCGCAGCCGTCCG
Source organism: Melopsittacus undulatus (assembly GCF_012275295.1). Classification (NCBI taxonomy): domain Eukaryota; kingdom Metazoa; phylum Chordata; class Aves; order Psittaciformes; family Psittaculidae; genus Melopsittacus; species Melopsittacus undulatus. The sequence goes on along the minus strand of NC_047542.1, from coordinate 4,477,483 downwards.
TCCCTCTGGACATCTTGTTGCACACGCGGCCGGCCGTGCCCAGCGAGCCTGGAGGAGGGAGAGAGCAGGTCAGGGTGTTCCTGATGCCTCCACCCCTGCCCTGCAGTCAGCAGTGGTGGGATTGGGTATCACAGGGTTTTGGGATCATCTAGTTCCAATCTGCTGCCATGGGCAGGGACACCTTCCAGTAGACCACATCATCCAACCTGGCCTAAAACACTGCCAGGGATGGGGTATTTACCATTTCTTTAGACAACCTGTATCTACCATCTGCACCAGAGACCTTGGCTATGACTGCCTTAGCATGTGCTGCAGCATGGTCCACAGTATAGCCCCAAAGGCTGGGCACAGGCTGCATGGAAGAGGTTGTTGACCAGCCGAGCCCCCACAAGCCACTGTGAACCCCTGACCTGGAGATGCTCCAGGCTGGAAAACCACTGATCATCCCTGCAGGAGCCGAGCAGCCCTGCGGCCACCCTCCCTGCTCACCCCTCAAGCTGTGTTCAGAAGAGGAGCCGGCAGCCCCTGCTGTGTGAAACGGGCTCTTTATTGCCTCTTTAAGAGAGCTCTGCTCTGCAGGAGGAAGGCTCTGAGGAAATGCTGTGCTGCATCCATTAAAAGAAGCCTCCTCAGTTTGGATCTTTAGTGGAAAGCCTGAGGATTATGGACAAATCCAGTCCTGGCTGCACAGGGACCCAATGTTCCAGTGAGTACTGACGCTGGGTGGCCCCCCACAGCACAACCCCACTGCAGACCAGGGCTTGCTGAGGGAGCTGACATCCCAAAGCATCCCTGCCAGGCTGGGCAGGAGGGGAGGAAGAGCAGCTTTTGGGCCACAACTGGAGCTTTGGCTTTTACCTGCTGACTTGTCCATCACGCAGTAATCAGGTGAGTTCTCAAAGTACACCAGGTCTGTCTTTGTGGGCTTCCTGAAGTTCTTGTTGGCCACGGTGAAGCCGGTGCCGTCCTGGTTCATGGTCACCTGGATGGCCCCATTGTATTTCTTCCGTAGGTAATCCCCTGTCTTTCGAAAATCTGACATTGCCAGCCAACAAGTCCTTAGTGTGCAGGAGCCGCTCACTCCATGGCATTTGCACTCCAGCTTCAGGAAGCGCTTCACGGCCTGTGGGAAGAGGGATGCTGTGAGGAGCTGTGGTCACCCTCAGTGTCACACATCACACCTGTGTCTGCTCATCGCTGATGCAGCTTGTCAGCCCTTGCCTGTGTGAGATGGGGCCCCTAACCAAGGAGGGATGCTGCATAAGGAGACTGGAGCAGCTCTGCTCTGGAGCCAGGCTGAGAGAGCTGGGCTGGGGCAGCCTGGACAAGAGAAGGCTCCTGAAGGGGAGACCTGAGAGCAGCTCCAGTGCCTAAAGGGGCTGCAGGAAAGCTGGAGAGGGGCTTGGGACAAGGGCCTGTAGGGACAGGCCAAGGGGAATGGCTTGAACCTGCCCGAGGGGAGACTGAGCTGAGCTCTTAGGCAGAAGCTGTTCCCTGTGAGGGTGCTGTGGCGCTGGCACAGGGTGCCCAGAGAAGCTGTGGCTGCCCCATCCCTGGCAGTGCTCAAGGCCAGGTTGGACACAGGGGCTTGGAGCAGCTGCTCCAGTGGAAGGGGTCCCTGCCTGTGGCAGGGGTTGGAGCTGGAGGAGCTTTAAGGCCTTTTCCAACCTAAACCACCCTGTGATTCCCATGGTCACATCATCAAGGACACAGTCTGGAGGCACAAGTAAGCAGGGTCCTGCCATCCTCATGGGGCTGTTTCCTGCATAAGCCATGCAGGGGCAGTGTCCTGCTTCTGTCCTCAGTGGTACCTGCCCTCCCTGGACACCCACAGCCCAGCTCCCATTCCCCAGCAGGAGCTCCCAGTCGGATTTGCCAACTCAGCCGCAGGGGCTGCACTCACCATCCTGCCGCAGCGGTTGTTGTGCAGGTTCATCAGTGCCCGGGCATCCTTCACCTTCTTCTCCTTGGCATCCACGAAGGCTTTGGCAAACCGGATCCCATAGTTGATGTTGTCGCTGCAGCCACCCCAGTCGAACTCCCCGCGCTCATCCTTGGAGCGGCCCCTCTTGAGCGGGTCGCAGCTGCAGGACTTCAGGTCCCCTTGGCTGCACGCCCGTGTGATGGCATAGACCACTCCGGCCGAGGAGATGGCATAGACGAAGGCGGCCTCCCTGCTGCCTGCCATAGGGAGAGGAGCAGGGATGAGCAGGGAGCATGCCGGGCTGTGCCGAGGAGTGTGGCACCACGCAGCTGGGTGAGAGCATCCCGCACACAGGTAAGACAAGTCCAGCCTCAGCTTCCCTGGCACCTTTCAGACTAAGGGAAAGCTGTGCCAGGGGAGGTTTAGATGGAGCTGAGGAACAATTCCTTCCCCACAGGGTGCTCAGGCATTGGAACAGGCTGCCCAGGGAAGGGCTGGAGTCATCGTCCCTGGAAAGATTCACAAACCATATAGGTGAGGCCCTCAGTGCCATGGGTTAGTGATGGCCTTGGCAGTGCTGGGGAATGGTTGGACTTAATGAGTTTAAAGGACTTTTCCAGCCTGGTTGATTCTATGATTCTAAGGGGATTTTCCTGTGGAGCCTCAGGGCTCTGCAGCTCAGATGCTGGGCTGCTCTCAAGGCTGCCTGTCTGGTCCCCATCACTGTCCTGAATCTTGGGAGCAGTGTGGGTGCCTGTTGGTGCTGTGACCACCAGAACCCTTCAGCCAAGGCCACCTCCCTCCCAGGGCGATGTGGAGCACAGGAGCTGATGCCGGCTCTGGCCAGGCTCTGCCTGTTCCGCGTGGCACAGCTTGCTGCCTGCTATTGTATGTCTCTGGTTTGAGTTCACAGCTGGTTTTATAATGCTGTAAAAGAAGCTGCAAATCAAAACCATGTTCATCTTCATTCTGAGAGCCTTTGAAAGCAACTTCAAAGGCAGCAGAGCTCTCTTTGGGCCTCGCAGGATGGGGCTGTGGCAAGGAGCTTTCATCATTCCCCATCCTTTGCCAGGAGAGGATGCGCGCAAGAGTAAAGGTGCAGGCACAGGGATGGAGAGGCTGAGACAGGGAAGGCTGCAACATAGTGGGGTGAATGCTGCATTCTAGTGCTTACAGCCCCTTCTCTCCCACCAGCTCCTCTCTGGGGGTCTCCTATCATGCTCTGCTGCTTGTTCACCCCACAGGGAGCTGCCCCATCCCCCTGCAGCTGGGAGCATCCCCCTGCTCCCACTCCCGCTGTGGGGCTCACATGTCCTCCATATGAGCCCCTCCTGGTGAGTGGAAAGGCTCTTCCCAACTGCTTTGATTCAGAGGCTGCATGGCTGGATGTGCCCCAGCACGTCACGGGGTGCAGCAGCATCTGTCCCACAGTGCTGGGTTATCTCTGCATCCTGGAGCCTGATTGCTGCTGGAGCCCATGATGCTGCTCCTGCTCCAGAACCACCCCTGTCCTGTCCCCATCAAACCTCTTCTCCTTGCTCCTTGAGTACATCCCTGCCTGTGCTGTACCTGACCCTCACCTGGAGCAGAAGATCCCTCCCAGCAGGGTCTGTGTGCAGCTGCTCGGGCCCCGTGGCCATGGTCCTCCTCTACCTCGGAGCCCGAAGCGAGGACTGGAGTCGTGGCTCTGCCATGCAAGGGAACAGCCAGTTCCCACGTGAACTGCCGAGTCCTGGCCAACCCTGCTCTCCAAATATTTATATATCCCATTACTGTTTACATACGAGCCTGTTCTCTGGAGGTGTCTCCTCCTTCCCCCTTCTCCCCCAGTGCTCCCCCTGCTCCATCTCATCTGGTGCAGCTATTCCAAACGCAATGCTCTGCTCCCATTACGGCTTGATTAATTTACAGGGAAAGGCAAAGCTCTCCTAAGGGAGTAATTCAAGCCACTGGGCAAAGCAGCCCAGCGAGAGGAGAGACTCTCCCAGGGAAACAAGGCAGAGGGGAGAGGATGGGGCAGCACCTACTTCGCAGCATGACCCGTCCAAAGACGGTGTGGTCCCGGTCCAGGGTGCTGCAGTTCCAGCGGTGGTGCCGGAACTGGTGCTGGCACTCCCGGATCCATTCCTTGGCTCCCTCCCCGACTGACTGCATGATGTCGGGATACCTCTGGCACAGTTGCCTCTGCTTGTTCACCAGCCCTGGGATGTTATCGCAGATCACCCTCGCACCCAGTGCCCCGATGTACCTGTGGGATAGAACAGAGCCAAGTTATCACACCACACAAACAGGGGGAAGCTGCAGGGCTCTGCCTCCCTGGGTCTTCTCTCTGCTGTGAAGGGACTGATATTGAAGCCCACCTTTCCCTCTTTCTACCTGTCACAGCTGCCCTGGGCCCTGCTGAGAGCATCCCTCCTTGCAGCATCCCCTAACTGTGGGTGAGATGCAGAGCCCTGCCTGTACCCTGCCTGCATCCCTGTACCTGCTTGGCTGCCCAAGGAGACCTGCCCAGTGCTGTGGTCCAGACAGGCAGGATACAGGGACAGGGCACTGCTGAGCCATCACAGCCACTTGGCTTTGGTCTTCGGGTTTAACACAATACTGCTGAGTTGCCCCAGCCCAGGGCGGGCGAAGCTTTGCTCTGTGTGTACACAGCTGTGGCAGGGAGCAGGGGTCCTGCAGATCTCCCCTCAGACCTCTGGGTGCTGAGAGTTGTGGTGCTCATGCCCCTGCAAGCCGGGGCTCTGTGAGCTCCTAGGGCAGAGCACAGGAACTTGCTGATGTGCAAAACCTTGCTCTCACCCTCTCCTCTGCATCCCAGCCCGGCCCTGCTGAGCGCAGCAGGATGGAGCCCAGCACAGGCTCTGCACGCTGGCTGGGGCACACTGTGGGGTCCACAACACAGGCATCCGCATGATGCTCAGCTGGGAAAGGAGGAGCAGGCTTCACCTCCTGTTGTTGCAGTCCTGGATCACGCTACTATTCCTAGAATCACAGAATCCCAGACTGGAAGGAAACTCAAGGATCATCTGGTTCAAACTTCCTAGGAAAAGCATGACCTAGACTTAACGTTCCAGCACCCTGTCCAGCCAAATCTCAACAGTGTCCAATGCTGGGGAATCCACCACTTCCCTGGGGAGATTATTCCAATGGCCAGGTGTTCTCACTGGGAAAAATTTTCCTCTTCTCCAGTTGGAATCTCCCCAGGAGTGACTTGTGCCCATCACCCCTTCTCTTTTCCATAGGACTCATTGTCAAAAAGGAGTCTCCATCTCTGTAGCCACCCTTTAAATACTGGGACACAGTGATAAGGTCACCCCTGAACCTTCTCCAGGCTGAACAAGCCCAAACCTCTCAGCTTTCCCTGCACCCTGTGTGCATCCCTGTGCCCTGACTGCATCCCTGCACCGTGCCTGCATCCTGGTCCCCTCCCTGCAGCAGTGGGAGAGGGTGGGAGCTTGGAGCAGAAAGACAATGTGCAAACAACAGTCTGGTAGAGCCTGGCTGAGCCCCATGGGCAGCATTCCACAGACACAGGGAGGGATCCTGAGCTTTGCACCAGCCTGGACAATGGTGGCAACATGGAATTTTCCATCCAGGCAGCCCCCGCTCATCCCAGCCAGGCAGTGCTGGTGTGTGCTTTGCTAGGGAGCACAGAGCTGTGGTTCTGGATGGAAGGGATGAGGTTTGGGTGGGATTCACATTTTTCACCCCCACCCCCTCAGGACTGGAAGCAAGAACCTTCCTTTAATGATAATAAAAAGCCATAAGCTTGGGCCGTATTTCATTGTCTCTCCCTGGCCATGTTCTATCACTTCCATCAGCCCCAGAGAGAGTTCCGGGCTCAGGGAAGCCCTGGGAGCACAGAACGCAGTGGGATCTGTTCCCTTTTCAAACATATTTTGTTTAAATGCTGGCAGAGGCACAAGGTCATCTCAGGCTGGAGCTGAGGATAATAAACCCGGCTCCCCATGGCTCTGTAAGCCCCAACTTTGAGGGCTGGTGAGCATTACTTCACTCATCAGCCTTTCATCCTGCAGCTGGGGGAAAAGGGAGGTGGCAGAAACTCTTTAGGGCAGAAAAGTCAACAGGAGCAATGCTACCCATGGGTGTTTAACTGCCTCACTTGTACTGGGCTGCAGGAGCTGCTGGTGCTTCCCACAGGGAGCAGGACAAGAGGAGCATCCCACGAGCTGGATGATGGCAATGGCCAGCAGTCTCTAGTGGGGCTGCAGAGATCCTGCAGGGAAGCATGGCTGGGTACCACAGTCCTGAATTCATTCTGCACAGCCTGGCCGGTCCCAGCAAGGATGGGAACGGCTGATGTGTCCCTGCCTGTGCTGCTAAGAGCTGGGACAAGGCTGCAGGATGGAGATTGCAGCAGTACAAAAGCTCCTCTTCACTGGTGGAGAGATGCTGGCAAAGCTGGAGAAGGTGGAGCTGCCTCCACAAGAGGAGAGCCACAAGATAATGCACTAACTACAGCACCCCTGGGAGACCAAGATCAAGGAGAATCCTCCAGACAAGATAAACACCAGGCCCTCCCTTTGCACACTGAGCTAATTACATCTGCTTAATTCTCCTGCCAAATACTCAGCTCAGAGCAAACATTATCAACAGGAGAAAGTGGAAGGAGACAGGGCAAAGGGCACCGACCGCCGACGGAGCACCAATGCCTGCATCTCCCTTTGTTTGTGGCTGCCAGCAAGCAGCATACCTGCTGTAGAACCTACAGGCACCCATTGGAGTGCATCCTGAAACCCAGCTCCTGATGGCTGTGGCACTGGGAAGTGGCTTGGTACCTTTCCCTCTTGGAAGGGCTGGGGTTACTTTGGCAGGGCCGAGATCTTCCATTGCGTGAGAAATGCTCCAGTTGGGTTCAGCTCCTCTGAGATGGAGTGAGATGGGGAACATCAGAGAGTTCTGCCAAGCAGGATGGTGGGAGGGGAAAGAGCCCAAGCATTTGTTTTGGAGGGATGAAAGCATCCCTTCCGATTGTATTCCTAAAGAAACGATGGCACTTGAAAACCTCTGGAAGAGGAAAGACAATGGATGCTCTGAGCAGCCCCAGGCTGCCTTGTCAGAACTTCAGTTGCTGGAAGTGGCAAATTCCCGTGAAATGCTGCACTCTTGGGGAATCTACATTTTCACTGCAAGGAAACAAAGAACCCTCAATCAGGAAGATTCTGTGAGAAGAAACTGGTTTTGATGCTGGAGGCTGCTCCGGCTTGGATTCTGCATGGTCAGAAGGAGAAAGGCTGTGAGCTGTGAGAGCCTGCAGTGAGGAGGAGCTGCGAGGGAGGCAGCTGGTAATTAAGTGCATGTGGGGATAACGATCCCCCACCCTGTCAAATAGGGTTCCACAGGCTGCTGCCTCCTGTGAGGTCCTGGTGTAGTAAAGCCCTTGCCTCGCCAAGCATAGAGCTGTTTGCTCAGCTCAGGACAGGGCTGGCACCAGTCCCTTTGGCAGCCTCTGGCTGTGTGATGCTGCACCATTTGCTTCTTGCAAATCAGCATCAACCACCAGCTTGTACTTCCCATTTGCTCCAGTTCAGCTGCCAGGAGATGGGTGTGATGCATGGGAATTCTCTGCTACCCTGTGTGGCACTGATATCCATTCCCTGTTCCCTGAGAGGAGTGGCTTGTGCAGAGCCCATGGAGGCTTCATGTTAGAAAGGTAAGTGCTTCCAGAGCCTGGAGATGAAGCGTGAAATGAAGCGTTCCTTGCTCCCTGCTAACCCTCCTTCTCCCTACAAGCATGGATGCAGCCCCTGGTGCAGCTGAAGCTAACTCATCGCTGGTTGCCCCCACTGCACTGGGGGAGCAGGAGACAGGAGACAAGCATCACGTGTTGGCTCCCAGTTGTTGTTCTTGTTGAGAGTCTGCTGACTTCGACTCTTGTAAACAAGGCGAAACCCAAATTGCTTCTAAGATAAACATGCAAATCAGAGGCAGACGCATCTATTTACTTGGCAGTGTGTGTTTTGTGCTAACCCCCTTCCAGGGCCTGCCTCCATGCTGAATGTGTCCTGCTCCCGTGCTTCCCATGAGAGCCTGACCAGCTCTGGGGAGACCTTGGAGAAGCCTTCCAATACCTAAAGTGGCTGCAGGAAACCTGGAGAGGGGCTTGGGACAAGGGATGTAGGGACAGGCCAAGGGGAATGGCTTGAACCTGCCCGAGGGGAGATTAAGCTGAGCTCTTAGGCAGAAGCTGTTCCCTGTGAGGGTGCTGAGGCGCTGGCACAGGGTGCCCAGAGAAGCTGTGGCTGCCCCATCCCTGGCAGTGCTCAAGGCCAGGTTGGACACAGGGGCTTGGAGCAGCTGCTCCAGTGGAAGGGGTCCCTGCCTGTGGCTGGGGCTGGAGCTGCAGAAGCTTTAAGGTCCCTTCCAACCCAAACTGTTCTGGGTTTCTGTGTTTCTGTGACTTGCAGATTCCTCAGAGCACAACCAAAGGCACTTCAGCAACAGGCAGGAGGTAACTTCTGCTGCTGAGCTGTTGGCAGTAATTGTGGTTAAATGCTACAACTCTCCTGGCAGACCCAGTGGTTCCGGGCTCTGCAGTCCCCAAGAGGCAACGGCAATGAAGCCCCATGGCTCCCATCACCAGCCACACGTGCAGGGCCAAGCTTTGTATCCCTGCGGCATTCCTGGCTGCTGCTTGTTTTCCATAGGGTCGGGATACGCATTGCAGGGAAACAGCAGCCATTGCAGGGCTGTGGTGGTTGTGGTGGCTGGGTAAAGCTCTGTTTTCTCCTAGTGCCTCATTGTGTGGTTTTGGCCATTGCCCATGTGTCAGTGTGGGGTGTGTGGGTTCCAGGCTGTCCCGGCTGCCCCCCCCCACCCCCCCATCATAGAATCACAGAGAGTTTGGGGTTGGAAGGGACCTTAAAGCTCATGGCCAGTAAACCAGACGTATCATATGGTAATGCATATAAGAGTTCATCCGTGGCAGGGTAACTGCTCTTCTTCCTGTGGTTTCTCTCTTCCAGAGGATCCTAAACCATTTTGATACCTGTTTATAACTCCTTCTTTGGCTCAGAGTAGGGCAGGAACAGCAGCATGAAGGGGATGAAGATGCAGGAGATGCTCTGGCCAGACCCAGCACCATGAAGCCTGTCTTTGCAATCATTGACAGCTGCTCCTCCAACCAAAGCCTTGGTGCAGGAAGCAGGCTCAGCTCTGACATCCCATCTAATGGAGTTTCAGCTTGAGAATTTCCCTTCCATACTTAACATAGAATCACAAAATGGTCTCACCCCCTTCACAGGGAAGAGCTTCTGTTCATCTCAGTCTCCCCTCGGGCAGGTTCAAGCCATTCCCCTTGGCCTGTCCCTACAGGCCCTTGTCCCAAGCCCCTCTCCAGCTTTCCTGCAGCCCCTTCAGGCACTGGAGCTGCTCTCAGGTTCTCCCCTTCAGGAGCCTTCTCTTGTCCAGGCTGCCCCAGCCCAGCTCTCTCAGCCTGGCTCCAGAGCAGAGCTGCTCCAGCCCTCGCAGCAGCTCCATGGCTTCCTCTGGCCTCTCTCCAGCAGCTCCACATCCCTCTTGTGCTGCTACCCCAGGGCTGGATCAGGGCTGCAGAGGGGGTCTCACCAGAGATACTGATGCTGCCTCTACTCAAGTGCAGGGTGCTCTCAGCTTGGGTAATGCAAGCTTAAATCACTAGACCTAGCCACATCAGCTGCTCCTGGGGGTTCCAAAGAGGCTCCTTTCTTACAGGCATTGAAGAGATGCTGGCAGCCTCACGCTGTGTGCAGAGCAGCACTCGGGGGCTCTGACCTTGACCAAACCACACTTAAACAACAAAGAAAACCGAACCAAAAATGCAAGCAAGCATGTAAAGCACAAGGTGTTGCTCCAGGCCGCGTTAAGCATGCCTGTCAACTCAGCATCCTCTGATTGCCACTGCCTGCCTGTTACATGCAGCTCTCCCACTTAATATGACTCGGACAAATAACCTCAGCACCAGTTACAAATGCTGGGCTCAAGGCCCTCCACAGCTCCAGTGTGTGCCACCAGACACCCATGAGTTGAGCTGTAGCTGGGGCTTGGTCCCAGCTTGCAATATTCCCCTTGGCACTGGTTCTGCTCTTGCCCCTGAGCGTGCTGTGCCATGGTCAATGGTGAATGCTGCAGCCCCTATCTCATTGGGCAGAAGATGAAAACCGATCCACCTCCCCCTTACAGCCACTTTGATAGTCCTGAGAGATAACTTGGGAGCCAAACTATCTTGGCTTCCATTCTCTTTCCATCCCATTGAGTCAGCATGAAATCTGTATTTTGGTGGGAGGCTGGAAAGCCCTAGACAGTTATTGGAGGCACCTCATCCAGATAGGATCAAATCCAACATCCCTGCCTCTGTGCCTGATAAAGAGCAAATTCCAACGTGCCTGGCAGCATTCACCTCCTCAAGTTCTTTGCATACTTCCCAAGGATGCTGCACTTTCCTTCCTCTGCTCTCCCTGGCTGTGGGCAAGCAATTTATAGCCAACTGCAAAGCACTGTGGGTTGCAAGGTGCTATAGACATTTGAGATATTACTTTATTATTATAAATCCTGAGTATTTTATTAAGCCCCACCGGGAACAGGGCCATCCTGGCCTGCTGGAGTTGTTAACGCCTTGGAATGATTAATAGTCCTAATTTCCTCACTTAGAGCCACTACTCTGTATGTTGAGAGCGTTAGTCTCACTTGAGTAATTTGTAAGACCATAATGCTGGGCCATTCAACCAGTGCCATTCAAGGGCCATTTTCTGCACCTCAAACGTTTCTGTACCACCTTTTTCCCAGTTGCCTTTGGTTCCTTGTTGCAGTCCCCTCTCTGTGGTTTTCCTGCTCCCCTGTGCAGTCACGGGATGTTGGTTTTGTGGGAAGGGAAATGCTGCAGTGCCCCAAACTCTCGCTCAGCACTGGGTGAAAGCTGTCCCTGGAGGGTGATGCATGAATACAACACCAACTGCTCATCAAGAATATGCTTTGTCCTTAAGTATCAATTTGTTTTCTCCCCCAAATCTCAAAGCACTTTGCTAAGAGAAGGGGGAGGTAAGACAGTCTCTGGCAGTGCTGTAGGATGGATAATACTTCTGTAGCCCGTGGCATCACTTATGTGTTAGATGCAAGCTACTTGGAGCCCAGGACACTTCTCCTGCAGTCACTGAATTGTTCTTAGTGTTAGTAAAAGCGAATGAGCTTGGAAAAGCAGAAGGATGCTTTGTTCTGCTCTGCTTTGCAAGAAAGATTTCCTGGAGGTGAAAGTGACCCTAATGACAAATGAACTAAGAAACACAGTTGGGATTACTCTAACGGTGCAGAGTGAATGAGAGAACCCATCTGTTCGATACATCCCAACCAAGAACACCAGGGCTTGCTGCAGAGGCCACAGGGTTCATTCCCCATCAGTCTGACATTACTTTAAAACTGATTTTTCAAAGTGTGGCTGTGCGGGCAGCCGGAGCTGGGATAAAGACTTCCTGGTCACTGACCTCCTGCTTTTATTGCCATGCAAAATGCTCTGCAACAACAAACGTACAGGCAGTGTGAGCCCCCTGCAGCTCCCTTGTGCTCTGAGCGCTGCGCATCATCTCATTGAGATGTCACCTTGCCTGTGACTGCACCAGGGCTGGATGATGAGCTTCTCTGCAGTGGGGACACCGGTGGAGGAGGGAATGGCTCATCCATGGCATCATGAGCTGTAGCAAACAGTGCTCAGACCCACCTTATGAGCTGCTAGACTCTACTGAAGCACTCCTGGTGCTGCTGGGGTCTGCCCGCTGGGCCTGGCATGGAGGGAGGCAGTGACCCCATAAGGGTTACATGGCTGTGGAGCTCCTCCGTGCAGCTGTCTTTCCCTTGGCTTCATTTCAAACATTCCTACTGATGCTATTTCCCCTCCCACACACCTCAGTGTGGTGCCTGTTTAAATAAGCCCCTGTATCCTATACCCACACATACGGGTGGCTCAATTTTTCCATCACTCTCTGTGCCCATCCATGGCCCCTGGACCAGGATTCACCACTGATGCCATGAGAGGAAAATCATGGCAAAGCCCAGAGAGGAATGGTTGCAGGAGCACTGCTCCTTCTTATGCATTGTGGAGGGAACATCCCCTTCTCCACCTGCAATGGGGGTGTCCTCATCAAGCCCTTGGGAAAAGCTTGATGCCAGCTCTGGGGGCTGACTCTAGTACAGGGCATGTCTGCTTCATGTTCTGTCCTTGGTGTGTTTTCCCTGCCCATGAAACCTCCTTCCCTGGCCAAGAAGGGAGCTGGAGCATGGTGGCTGCCTAAGTCTGGACTAGAGCATCCGTAAGAGTGATGAGACAGGCACTAAGCACCAGGGTGCAGTGGAAGTCCCGTAACCTGGCGATGCCTTGAGGAGCCCCATGTGGCTGCCAGGCTCCTCCACACTCTTCAGCCCGCGCCCAAGCTTGTGCTATCCTTCCTTCCCCAGATTTGTTTTATCTCTTTGGGAGCCTGATGCCTCCCATCTGCTCCAATGCCAGATGAAATTAAATATTTGTACTTTCCAAGGGCTGTGGTTAGCAATAAACAAGTTCGCTAACAAGGATTTGGTGTGCTGAAGGGGGTTCGTGTGGGCTTGCAGGCAAGTGAGGACGTGTGAGGGTGGGTGCAGGGGGTGTGCGTGCGGCTTTGTGGACATTTTTCTTTAACCAAACCTTCAATTGCAGATGGCTTTCCACACCAGAGCAGCCAGCAGGGCTCTCAACAATGAGTAAGCTCTACTTAGTTATTTACACCGTGCTTGTTTACCGCACAGTTTATGTTTATAAGCAACATTTGTCTTATCTCCCCAAATCTTCCAAGAGGAATTTCAGAGGCCACTTTTGGGGCCCTATGGCTTCTCGCAGGGCACAGCCCTGCCCGTGGAGAGCTGCCGTCCCTTGGCCCTCGCTGCTCTCCCTACCCGAAGTGCACTCAAGTGTAAACGGGATTTAGGGATTTTCCCCGTTGCATTCCTTCTTCATTTCAGTCTGTGTTTCAGTGGTATTTTGTTGCTTAGGAACACTTTATAGTTTGGGAGCATTTCCGCACGGATGCTGCTCCCAGCCATCACGGTGGCCTCAGAGCCCAGGCAGCGCCGCTGGCCACCACCACACCACCCTGAGCCCGTCCCTTCTGCCTGGCAAACATTGCTCCCATCACTACGTGCTCCACACACACACGCGCACCCAGGAACACTTCTTCAAGTGCCAAATTTCCCCAGTTCCTGGTGGTTTTGGGAGGCAGCGTGGGCCGGGCCTGACGTCACCCAAAATTAATAATTTGCAGTTGTTTAGAAGAAACATTTGGTTGATATTTCCTTCCCATGTCCTGCCATCAGAACCGACCCAGGGCTGGGTTTGTTCCTGTTAATCTACTTTAGAAGTTGACTCCGAAAATGAGAAGCATTTCCTCTATTTCCACAAGTTTATTGTGTGTGAATCCCTAGAAGAATTTGGCAACAATAATAAAAATAAGGAGTGATGATGCACCACCAAATGTATTTATTGGAATATCAGTAGTGCTGAAGATGTGCTTGAAAACCTGGGTAAATCACGGAATGACTTCTTCCCAAACCACAGCTGGTCAAGACCGTTTTCAGTAAAACACAATTTCATCTAAACATGGTATTTTATCAGCGCTGACATGTCCAGCAGAACCACCCATTTCAATATGAAGGAATTCAATGAGGAATGTTCTGATCTACAGAAGAGAAAATGACTATCAAAAATGGGAACTTTGAGTTTAACGTATTTGCTTTCTACTTTGTGTTTTGTTTTATTTTAAAAGTAACATATTTAAGGCCCTTGGGATCAATTCTGCTTGCTGAAAACGTTAAAACAGACTCATGCCCCATGCTGGGCTCCAGCCCCAGCCACCCTAAGGGCTGTCCCCACTCTCATCCCGTCCTCCCTCAGCAGAGAAGCTGCCAGCCAGGGAGCCGGTCTGCAAGCTGAGACCACAAACTGCTGCGGGAGCTAAATCCAGCTTCCTCCAAATAAGCCGCAGCTACAGAGGTTTAAAATGCGGCTGTTTTTCCTCCGGCTTGTTGGGAAGAGACGTGTGCTTGGAATTAGGGCTGACACTGCGGTGGAGTCGCAGTGGGGAGAAGTGGGGTACAACAGCAAGGAAAATAGGTGTTTTTCATGCTGCTCCTAAAGAAAGAATTTACATCCTTCAGGCAGCATTCATGTGTTACCAGAACTGCCCAGCTCCAGGCAAACGATGCTCAACACCTCGCCTTTTTGAGCAGCATCACCCCATTAACCCACTCCTCTGCTCTATTGAGCCTCCCTTCACCCTATAATAATGATATTGGAGTAATCCTTGATAATGAAGAGGAATCATCCAACTTCTCCACTACCCTATGACTCTTCCTTCTTGGCTTTCAGCACACCAGCAGCATCCCCTTCGCTGCAGACACCATCGTGCCTTCGCCTGCCCCGACCCGTGGGGCCGATGCGGCTGGCAGCCAGGCCAGCACTTGTATCAACCCGATGCTCCCCGACCATGACTCGTTTTCTTGCCCAGCTATTCCAGTTCCCCATGGGCTCATCAGGCTGCGGAGCTTCTCCTGGCATAGCCGGGAGCAGCACTGGTCTTGCTGGTTTGCATCGTGTGCCCCCCCCCCCAACGCCTCTGCTGCTCTCAGGGAGTTTTCCCCCATGGAATCCACCTTTTGTGCCTGGCTGCAACCCGCTGCCCGAGCATGTTCCCTGGGCTCCTGGCTCCCTCCCAGCCCCACAGCTTTCCCCTTCGCCTTCCTCACCCTTGGATCGCTCTCCAGGGATGCCAGCCGGGCCATGACTGCCACACGCCCAGACGTGCTCTCAAACACTAGGAATACTTGGGTTATCGGCACGACTACTAAGTGCTCCCGGGCCCTCGCAACGTGCTCCACGGTAGTTGAGGAATTCCAGAAACCACTTCTCTTTCAGCAGCAGATGGGTTGAATTTGATTAAGTTCTGCCTCATCCACTACAATGTGCTAATGATGATGAGATTGGCGTGAAAAACATTGTTTTCCACGAGATTAGAGAGGAGTTTTTAGGGTGGGGAACGCTGAGAACTTTCCTGCAGCAAACTGTTTTTCCCTGTAGTGTTACTGAACTGCTGAAGCAGCACGGGGTCGCTTGGAAAACTTCACAGCCCTTGTTTTCCCAATTACTCTCATTCTGCATCCACGAATTTTCATTGTTACAGGAATCGGGACGGGAGGAGACTAGTTTCTAGAAGGTTGGTATTTTCTGTGGCATCATTTCCATCTGTTACAGAGCCTCATCTTACCCAAACGAGGGAGAACGGCAACTTCCTAGCTTAGGAGAAGCTGCAATGCGAGTACACAGGGCAACACCGCAGCCCCCGGGGACCCGGACTCCGCATTGATGTCCGGGTTGCAACGGGTAAACCGGCGGGGGCTGCTCGCCGCTTCCCAGTCTACACCGTACAGAGGGCTAATCCCGCTCCCCGCGCTGTCCGGGTACGGCTTTCAGGGTGTCCCGGTGCGGGAGGCTCCGCTCCCCAGCAGGTGAGACGGGAGCCGAGGCAGGGGCTCCCATGACAATCCCCTGCCGCGGGGGCAAACGAGGCCGTGGGAGCACAGCGGTGGCTGCGGTGCCGGTGCCATACGGCAGCCTGGAGGCGATTCCCCCTCTGCCGCTCCCACCGCGCTTCTCCCGGAGCCGCGCAGGTGGAGCCAAGGGGAGCCCCGAGCCCGTTGTGCAGCGGGGCTCCAGCCGGGTTCAGGATCCGCGATGCACCCGGCGGTGCGGGGGGAAGCCCGGGAGCTCGCACAGTCCCAGTCGGTCCCCGCAGGGTTCCGCTGCCCCACGGGCGGCTCCCACCGCCGCACGTCGGGCGCTGAGCTCCGGCACTGCGGGGCTCGCAGCGCTGCCCCAGCTCCCGGTCAAGCTTCCCATCTCCATCCCTTTCTCCATCCCTATTCCCATCCCCTTCCCGCAGCCGCTGCCCCGGGACCGGCACCCGTCGCGGGGACTCACTCACCACCACGAGGAGTCGGCGCGGGGCGTCAGGGCGAGCAGGAGGAGTACGAGGGGGAGGCAAAGCCGCGGGGCCGCGCCCGCCGTCCGAGGGAAGGCTCCGCACTCCGCACGCCCGGGGGCCAAGGCAATCCCAGGAGACGCTTCCAGGCGGTTTGGGCTGAGCATATCTCTCCGGGGCGGGGTCCAGACGGAGAAATGACCGGGGAGGGGGGTCCTGCCCGCGCTGCCCTCGGGGGCACTGCCCGTCACGGCCCCGCGGCACGGCGGCCGGCTCCGCGCTGCTGAGCGAGCCCCGGCTGGGCCCCCGCTCCCAGGCGCATGCTGCTGCGCGGGGGGCGGCGGGGCCGGGCCGGCCCGGGCGGCGGCGAGGAAGAAGAGGGGGGCTGCTCTCCGCGGGGGCTCCGGGCGCTCAGCGGGGCCGGCGCCCCCCGAGCGGTGCGGGACGGGCTGCGGGGCCGGGCCGGGCCATGGAGGTCCTTGAGCTGCGGGTGAGGACGCTCTGGGGATGGGAGCGCAGGGGCCGCGGCCAAATATTGACAGCGCCCGCCGTGCTCCGGGCTCTCATTGGGCAGAGTCAGAAGCGCGGAGCCGCCGCTCCGGCCGGACCGACCCCCGCCTCCCCAAGGGCACGTCGGACAGCCCCCTCCGGGCTCTTGCCCCTGCCGCCGCACACCGGGGCCGCTCCCATTGCCGCGCCCGTACCCGCGGGGACGCAGCGAGGAGCCGCCGGTCGCGGCCGCCCCGTCGGGCTCCGCCCGGGGCAGGGGCCAGCGGCGCTGCGGGATGCTCGGGGCCGGGGCCGAGCCGGTTCCTCCCGCTCTTGTCCCGCCAGGTGTCACTGCTGGGTGGGAAACCGCGCTCCGACCACCCGCCGCCGGTCCCGGTGCGGGCAGTGCGGGCATCCGGTGCCTCCGGTGCTGGTGGCCGGTAGGGGTGCGGAGAGGGTGTCGGGCGCGGGGTAGCCCCGCAGCTGCACTGGGACCTACGGGGGGGAGGGACACGGTGGTTGTTCTCAGGACATCGCAGCACTGCCTGGGGAGGTGATGTCCCCAGCGAGTCACTGCCTGGCTCCCCTTGTACAGCACCAGCAGCGCTCCCTTCGCGTCAGTTTGGTGGGAGCTCTTCTACCTCTGCTGTGGCTGCGGGATAGGGAGAGCTGGTGCATGTGCTGGTGGCTCTCAGCTCTCCTTCCTTCATCGCCCTGAAACTGCTGACTGGCAGGTGGTGAAGACCAGCCTTACCTGCGAGCTCTCTCTTCCCTGTGTGGTCCCTGGCTGTCTGGTCTGCCCACAGCCTGGAGGTGAACGGGCATGAGGGTGCAATAGGTACCCTCTCATTGCTGGCATTTCCCACTATGCCTAATTACTTACTGTGATTGTAAACCTCATTATCCACCAGTCCTTTCGCCAGAGCCCTCAGCTGCCCCCTCCCCTCCACCCACCTCAGCTCATTCTGCTCTTTCCTTCCCATTCCTGTTGCAGATCAGAGAGCGACTTCACCAGCCTGAGAGAAACGGGCACTTGAAGCTCACACTCAGTTATAATCCAATTATACTTTGGAAAACGGCAGTGACAGAAAGCTGGAGCTCTCCTTTTGTCTGAGAGCCCGAACAGAATATTGTGTTACAGCTTATTCACACAGTGATTGCACTGAAAAGGATATTTATAGACGTGTGTGGAAGGCTGTGATTTTGTTTAGAAGACCCATCATAGCAGAGAGTGCGCTGGGTCTCTGCTGTGGCCATTTCATGGGCTTTTCTCTGCTACTGGGTTGCTTTCATTCAAAGAGAGGGGATGGAGGTTTCCAGACCCTGCTCTGATGGGACAGGAAGGGACAGGGGGTGACAAATGCCACATGCCTCTGGGTGTGCAGGTCTTGCCTGTGCTGTATGTGGGCAGGAGATCTCTGCCTTGGGCTGTAGCTGGCTTCAGGACGAGGGCAAGGGGCAGCCGTGTAGGCAGTGGTACAGGCAGCAGTGCCAGCTCTGTGAAGGGAGGGCAGTGTCTGCAGTGGATGTCAGGATGTTGGAGTGGCACGCTTGGTCCAGGTTCCACCATGCCCTGCACTCATTGGGCTGTATTTCTCTGTCAACCTGGTGACTTCTGCTGATGCTCTTGCACAAGACTTGACCAACAGCCCATGCACGACAAGTGGACTTGTGTGGGTTTGTGTCAGGCTCTCCCTTGCCTGCCTGCATTGAGCAGGAGCTGCCAGGGCAGCCCTGGCTCCTCGAACTGCACTCAGCTGGGCAGAGCCCCACCTGTGATCTTCCATTCAAATTAGCAGTGCTGGGGGTGTCTGGGATGCCTCATCCACATGAGCTGCGGTGGGTAAATAAACAAGGCTCTGTTTTCAAAGGCTTTCACGATTCATTAACTTCAAAGGGAAGAGCTCTCTATTTTCTTGGCAGGTTGGTCACTTGGGAAACTCACTCCGGGTGCTGGAAGCCGGGACCGGTGTCACCCCTTGCTTGGTGTCACCCCTAGGGAGGAAAGCAGGGTAAGCAAATGTGCAGGTGAGGATGATCTCTGGCATTCCCTGCTGTGCCATTGGTGGCATCGAGCCTTAAGCGTGCTTTAGGGAGCACTGGGCAGGGTTTGCAAGGCAGGGATGCAACCCAGAACTGCAGCTGCTCTGCAGGAGTGCCCCCATCTTTCCACAGAGGTGAAGGCGATGCAGTCTTGCCTGCCCTTGCTCTCTTCCCATGGGAGACGGAGCTCTGCCCAGCAATGAGCAGGGATTGCTCTGGCAGTGCAGAGCAGGGAGGTTGCTCTTCCTCCCAGCTGTCTCTTGCCGCGGTGCTGGATTCCTGCTTTGACTGTGCAGGCGCAGGTGCTGGGTGGACATGGCAGAGGCATTGCTGCACCTCGGGCACAGCTTGGACGCTAACCTTTCATGTGGCAGCACCAGGAATAACTCTGAGCCTTGCATAATCACAGCTGCCTGAAACCCCAAGGGGAAAAATCCCTGTCCTGGGATAACCCTCAGTGCCAGGTCTGCTGACCTCATGGGAAACCTATTTTTTGAGGCAACAAGCCCCATTGTAAACATATTTATTGAGGATTTATTTTGGGATGGATAGTGTGGCCCAAACAAGCTGCTGAGCTTGTGTGAAAAGGGACCACAGAGGGGCTGTGTGTTGGCAGGCTCAGTGCAGTGGGCATGGTCCTTGCCCTGCTCACCTCCTCTCTAGTGGCTTGGGCACTGCAGGGACGTGGTGCTGGCCATTGTCACAGTGGCACCAGTGGAGCCCCAGGCAAGAACCGTGCTTATGGTAAGATGTCCTGCTCCATTACTTTGATACTTAGTTATGAAAGGAAGGTCTTTTATTCCCCAAAAGAATCATAGAATCACATAATGGTTTGGGTTGGAAGGGACCTTAAAGCTCCTCCAGCTCCAACCCCTGCCACAGGCAGGGACCCCTTCCACTGGAGCAGCTGCTCCAAGCCCCTGTGTCCAACCTGGCCTTGAGCACTGCCAGGGATGGGGCAGCCACAGCTTCTCTGGGCACCCTGTGCCAGCGCCTCAGCACCCTCACAGGGAACAGCTTCTGCCTCAGAGCTCAGCTCAGTCTCCCCTCGGGCAGGTTCAAGCCATTCCCCTTGGCCTGTCCCTACAGGCCCTTGTGAAAACTCCCTCCCTAGACTTCTTGTAGGCAACTCCAGTGGCTGAGCAGTCCCTGGTTAGCCCCTGGCTATCTCTCCAAGGTCTGAGATGCTAAGAATACATTTGGATAGCTACAAATAACCAGGACGATGAATTGACCCTTCATAACAGTCTCCACCACCATAGAAACAGGAGCCAAACAAACAGGCACGAGCCAGCCCTTTCAGGAGAGCGCTGACATGTGCTTTGTTAGTCTATCCCCTGGTTCCCCTGTTAATTGCTTTGTTCCTTCTCAGATTAATTGATGAATTGCTGTGTGGACACACAGTGCCTGGCTGTGCAGCCACGTGGTGCTGGTAACCCTTTGGCCTCTGTTGATGTCTGGGCACACAAAATGCAGGATCAGTCTCTCCTCCTGTGCGTGCCTGGACAGAGGTGGGAAGAGCCAGTTTCCCATCACAGGACCCATCCTACACCATAGCATCAGCATGGACCTGACTTCATCCCTTCCCTCTCTGCCAGCCCGATGGGATCCTCTTGGCTGGTGAAACGCAGCTTGGGATGCACAGGTGACCAGGTTCACATCAATTGCCCAGTATCCATCTGCGTTACTCATCAAAGTCACCGCAGGCCAGAAATGGTGCAATAACACCTAAAACTCACCGTGCTGCACCAAGCAGCCCCGGTTTCCATCATCCTCCAGAGGCATCTGTGCAGTGTGTGTGCGTTGGGGAGAGCATGCCAGGAGAAACCAGCCATAAATCCTGCCAGGCTCCGGCTTCTCCCTCTTGCCACTGCGGCCGCCCCGGTGCTGTCTGGCAGGCACGAGACCCGGCTGTCAGCGGCACATCAGGAGGGGCTGGGGTTTGACAGGGCTGTGGAAAGACACAGGGTGACATCGCACAGAGATACCGGCCACTGATGGATTGTCGAGGTCAGCGGCTGCTTTATTTATAACTGGGGTTTGAGGTGGGTTTAACGGGAGCGGAGCCTGTCTGGCATCCCTGGAGCAACCACCTTCCATAGGGACACCTCCTGACACTGATGGAGCAGTTGGATGCCAAAGCCAAGCCTAAACCAGGGCAGGAGCATCACAGCCCAGCTGGAAGGGTACAGCTGTGGCACTGCTGTGCCTTGTCCAGGTTTCCAGCTGTTTTCTTTGGTCCTGGAGTTTTTCCTCACCCTCCCCATCAGGGGCAGTTCAGCTCCCCCCCAAAACCCAGCACATCAAACTTGAAATGTTTTGTGAAACTCTGTTAAGCTTTGGGGAAAGGGAAGGTGATCCCAGGGGCACCAAAAGTTCTGTTCCTGCCTTTCCAAAACAACCTTTTCCATTTCCAGTGACGTTTTGTCCTGTGGTTTTGCTCATTTTCAATGCAAAACAAAATTACAGTTAAAGTAATATATTTAGAGTTTATCAGTTGAAGCATTTCAAACCATCCATTCCTCCAGCTTTTCTTTTACAGATAACCTGGAACGCTTTGGGGTGGGTGATTCTGAATTGGAACAGAAACAGGTCTCAAAATGTTTTGCAAAGGCAGAACTTCATTTCTGTTGCCAAGTGGTAAATGGCCAAGGGGGGGGGGGGAACCCTATCAGGTCTATCTCTAACATTATTCCTACACGGAGAGTTTTTCCTGTGATTAATAAATATGGGGAAATAGGGCCAAATCCTGTGTACACTTTGGCCACAAAGCTTGTACAAACACGCTGGGCTTTGGCTGGAATGACCAGGCTTAATTAGTCCTCTTGTATCTGGGATGTGGGTTGTCGCTGTCAGCGCAAGGAAGGATTTATGTTTCCCCTTCCTCTGGAATACGAGTGGTGTCTAAGTATTAAGAGTAATTATTTCACTCATGTAAGGCAAATCTGGTACCCGAGGCAGCTGATGGAGCAGGGGATGCTGCCAGGCGCTGATGCTGCTCGGATGAGTGCCCGACAGTGATGACGATTTACTGCTGGTGTCACGAACCCACTCCTGGGGCTCTTGAGTTCACGTTCACCCGGGCAGAGGTGAGAAACGTGCCGGGCTGCTGACCGCTGCTCACACAGCCTGGCTCACCCTGCAGGACCTCAGCCCTGCTGACACCACAGCACTGAGTTGCCTTTTCTTTCACATTGCGAGCCCATTCTGCTGCCAGCACAGCGGATTGAGCCACTCCAGAGCCTTCTGCTGTGTCCTCGGTGAGCAGAGGAGCTGCTCATGGGCTGGTGGCAGCATCACAGCAGCTTTGGTGATGGTTTTGGTTCTGCCCTTCGAAGCAGGTAACCCTGTGTGTCCCCAGGCTGGCTGTGAGCAGCACAGACATCATCTTTCCTGGCTGCAAGCTCCCTGTTACAGCCCCAGTGTAGTCACTGGGTCTGGATGAATCTCTGCTGAGCCACTCAGAGCATTGCAGCTCGGTGTGGTGGGGAATTTGGAAGGAGAAAGAAAAGGTGGAATACAGGAGGAAGTACGGAGAGCTGGAGTGTAACTCCAAACTAGGGCAGGAAATGCACCACACATAGTTCTAACCTTATCATCGAGGATGGGTTTTAAGTGCTTCTTCAGTGACTCATAGTCCCCAAATGGGCTTGAAGGACTGTCGGCCTGAGAGGAAAGGCCAGAGAACTCCAGATCAGATAACAGGTTATTACAAAGCCCAGCATCATGCGAGGCATCTGCCAGGAGAGAGGCTTTAACCTCACACAGAGGAGATTTAGGTGAGATTTCAGGAAGTTCTTCCCTGTGAGGGTGCTGAGGCGCTGGCACAGGGTGCCCAGAGAAGCTGTGGCTGCCCCATCCCTGGCAGTGCTCAAGGCCAGGTTGGACACAGGGGCTTGGAGCAGCTGCTCCAGTGGAAGGGGTCCCTGCCTGTGGCAGGGGTTGGAGCTGGATGAGCTTTAAGGTCCCTTCAACCCAAACCAGGCTGGGATTCTATGATGATGATTTCTCCTCTTATTTTTAACTAGTCCTGGCCAATCTCATTCCATGGCTCTCCTTGCTGTGGTGCCTGCTGTCACCCATGGTGACACAGGCTGGCCTCCAGCTCAACAAGGCAGAGTTGGCATTCCTGGCTCTTGCCACCATCTGAGCTGTGTTGTGAAGGTTCGTGGTTCACTTGTACCTTGGCTCCCAGAGGCAGGTGGGGATGGGGGCAAGCAGAGGCAGTGTGAAATACATGTTATGGATCTAAGCTGGCTGTAAAAAGCCGTCTTGGTATTGTGCCTTACATGAAAGATGCTGGTGTGGTTCAGAGGTTAACTTTTATCTTAAGCTCAGCTAGAAGCTGAAGAGTTTTAGTGTTTTTTAAAATACCAGAAAAGTGTAAAAAATGAGGACAAATTCTGGTCTGTGTTACATTGAGAGAGAAATTTAATGGAAGGCTGCAGAAGCTTCTGATTTACTCTTGTGTGAGACTGGATAGAAATAGCCCAAAGAATCTCATTGCTGCTGCCTGGATTCAGCTGCACAGCAGAGAGCTATTAATGCTCTGTTTTCTTGTCTTTAGTCAATACATCTTGCAAGGCAGGAGGAAGCTGGATTATGTCTGCAAGTGTCCCAATGTCATGCTATGTCGGATAATGAACTGGGGCTAAATTGGATCAGCTTTTTACTTGCCAGCCTCTCTGAAATCCAACAAGGAGTCAAGGGAGCAAGCTGTGCTTTCAGCCCCGATGTGCCAAGAGCAGAGCGTTTGCTCTGATAACCTGTGTGCTGCTGTGTCAGGAACAAGTATTAAGCAGTGAGAGCTATTGTGGAGATGGAGCAAGTGGAAATCATTGTTAGCCTGGAAATGGTACAGCTCTGTTTTGCTTGGTGCTTCCATGTGCAAATCTGCTGTTGAAGGGAACAGGGATGGAAAGAGAGCAGTGCCTCACAGAGCTGCACTTGTGATTTGCTTTTGACCTGATTATTTAGTTAATCCTGGTGGGTGAGGAGTGTGATTTGGGAAGCATCCAGGCTCTTTGGAGGAATGCAGAGAAGACCCTTGTGTTGGACATCTGAAGGTTTGTGTTTCCATGGAAATTGAGGGTTTGATCCAGAGTTACTAGAGAATATTGAAAGATCCCCCTGATAGCAGGGTTATCAAATCTGGAAGTGGAGATTTGCCAGCTCCTCTCCTGCATATCTGGTATCTGGTTGTGGTGTTTGCATGATGGGACATCCCCTTCCTTCCCCAGCACCTTAAAGGGCATGTGCCCTGAGGAACACCTCCCAGTTGGCTCTGACCCATTCCTCAAGATGCTGGGATGGGATGGGAAGCTGAGCCATTCCCTGTGTGTGCAAGACGCATTCAGCCCAAGTTATTATGGCATTTCAGACAAAACAGGAGTGTATCCAGAGAGATGCTCTGCGAGTAGGGGGGGGTGCAGGGGATGGGGGGGCCTCATGGAGCTGCCCCAGCCACACTGCAGGCAGGGTGTCTGTATTTTCACTGGCATTCCCAAAGCATAATCCTGTTATGGGCTGAGCGTCTGATTCAGCTGTCCTGCTATATGGCTAATCCTGCCTGCAGGAGCTGGCATTATCCCATCCCTGGGGGAGGTTCTCCAGTCCCTCCAGGCACTGGGGTCACTGGGGGTGTCCCTGCCCTCGTCACCCCCTGCTGTGGCTCTGTTCCCTTCCCTTTGGGAAGCGAGGCCCCAGAAATCCTGGGAATTGTGTGTGTGTCCCCGGGAGCCCTGCAAGGCTGTGTGGGCCTCTTTGAACTCTATTGAGCAGCTTATGACCTCTGGGCATCACGGTGGGCATGGTGGGTGCTCCGGTGAGGCTGGCCGGAATGTGGGGAAATCCCAACTTTGATCCCATTGTCTATGCCTGGGGCTGTGGCTTTCAACAGTTTTACAGCCAGGGAGTTAATTTTGCTCCTTACCTATACATTTGTCAGGTTTTAAATGCTATTTTTGCTCACATTCTTCTTTATCTCAGGGAGTTTCACCCTCCTGCCATTGCTGGCTCCTTACAGGCAGGACCGAGTCTTGGTGGGGTTTATTTCACTGGTGGCTGCCTTGGTTTCTTGGAGCATTGTAAATATTCTTTAAAAATGAGATTTCTACAAAATAAGCAATTTTAGTTGGTTTTGCCCATTTTTCCCCTGGAAAAAAAAGCAAAAATCCAGTGGTGATGGGTAAGGAGTGTATCAGCAGAGTTAGTAATGAAATGTGAGGCTGCTTCTAGCAGCTGTGCACATCTAGGAGGAGGTGAGGAGATCTGTGGGAAGTCCATGGCACCCAGCACACAGAAGATTCCAGGGCACAGCAGAGTTTGGTTTGGGTTCATTTTGCCCCTTTGATTATCTAGCCCATCCCTTGAGCAGATGCCATGTTCAGCCTCAGGAATACCCATTTCATCACTCTCTGCTATAACCCGAGACAGTGAATTTGGGGTTAAAAGCCTGAAGAAAAGCTGGTAAATGTGTATAATATAAACTAGAGAAGAGAATACAATAAATTTGGGGAGACATTTCTCTCCCTAACTCAGGTTTTCCAGCACCAGCTGCCCAGCCCTCTTAACTCCGCATCATGTGTATATATCATATAGCTCAGAACTCCATATCACCTCCACAAAGTAATGGAGAAAGACTCTTGTGAAACACGTTTTGCCTTGAGCTGAGTGTGTGTAACCATGGCTCTTTCTCCACCCAGGGTCTCCTATGGGCTCTGGTGGTGCCATTGATGAGGGGCAGATGCACTGAGCACTGCGGGCTCCTCCCCTGGGGCTCCTGCTATCACCCAGATCTGCCCCTCGACGTGGGCTGGGTGGGTGTCCCCAGACCCCCTTCGCTGCCTGCTGCTGTGTGTTTATTTCTCCTTGTCTCTTCCAGTGTGGCTCTGTGGGAATCTCTCATTCCACATTCCCTGTGCCCCGGTCCCGCTCCCGAGACAGGCGGGTTGGGTTTCTGCATGGGGAGGTGGGAACTGCTCCGGCTCAGAGACACAACGGCACCCACAGTCTGGGCTGTAGCTTCAGCTGGAATAGTCAATGAAAAATGAGAGAGCAGCATAAGAAGGGAAGGTAATTGTGTTACTAACACTGCTGACCATCCTGACTGACATCTTTGGAAAGATGCTAGTAGGAACGTGGTATCCTCAGATACCTTCCACTGGAGCAGCTGCTCCAAGCCCCTGTGTCCAACCTGGCCTTGAGCACTGCCAGGGATGGGGCAGCCACAGCTTCTCTGGGCACCCTGTGCCAGCGCCTCAGCACCCTCACAGGGAACAGCTTCTGCCTAAGAGCTCAGCTTAATCTCCCCTCGGGCAGGTTCAAGCCATTCCCCTTGGCCTGTCCCTACATCCCTTGTCCCAAGCCCCTTTCCAGGTTTCCTGCAGCCCCTTTAGGCACTGGAGCTGCTCTCAGGTCTCCCCTTCAGGAGCCTTCCCTTGTCCAGGCTGCCCCAGCCCAGCTCTCTCAGCCTGGCTCCAGAGCAGAGCTGCTCCAGCCCTCGCAGCAGCTCCATGGCCTCCTCTGGCCTCGCTCCAACAGCTCCAGGTCCCTCTGTTGCTGCTGCCCCAGAGCTGGATCAGGGCTGCAGGGGGGTGCACAGCAGAGGGGGAGAATCTCCCTCCTCTACTTGCTGCTCTGGGGGTGCAGCCCACAACTTATCCTCTGAATCCTGCCCGCTGGTACATGGCCATGCTGGTGGGCAGTGGGGCTGTGGGCAGGCGATGGACTGGCTGTGGCCACTGGGCTCTGGGTCCTTTCTGATGGTGAGGCCACTCTCAGGGCCTGGGAGGGCTTGTGAAGATGCCGAGATGCCTAAAGGGCCTCTGCCAAGTGACTGAATGCATCCAGCACAGTCCTGTTTACCCAGCAGCGCCAGGGCACTTAAGCCTGTTATGAGGGCAGGAGTTAAGCCGTGTTTACTGGCTGGTGCCTGACTCTGCTGGGGTGGCACCTGGCTGGGTGCCTGCAGCACCCAGGCTGAGCTCCCTGGGGCCATGGAGTGAACATGCACCATCAGAGCAGCCCATGGGAGCGCGGGCCCCATCGGGATCCAGCCCTTGGCTCCCCACCAACGCACCTCCTAATAATTTTGCCTAAATGCTTTGCAAATCAGCCAGCAACTAATTTATCCCTGAAGCATTTTGGAGATGTCACTCAGAGAATGTTAATGGTGCATGATTCACGGGGTCCTGCTTGCCGTGCGGCTGTGCAGCGGACTTGTGCTGGGGCAGCGCATGGGGGTCAGTGATTTATTAGGAGGGGGTCATCCCTGCTTTTAGCCCTCACTTCCCTCTAGTGCAACAGTGCAAACTGGGGAGAGACGGAGCCATTTAGCTCATGAGGATATCGTGCTTAAAACTTGTTATTTTTGGATCGTGTTTCCAAGCCCCTTTCCCCCCCCCGCAGCATTAAACACGGTTGTTTATTGGAGCTGACAGTAGAAACACAAGCAGTTGTCGGTCGCTTCTGCAAGAGTGGTGTCTACCAGCAGTGGAATGAACATGATGGAGCTGATGACTAATACAGCTTTGAATTTTATATGCTTCCAGCTAACGGGTCCCATATGTTCCACTGCTGCAGCCCGAGGAGAGAGCCCAGGGCAGGAAGCCTCGCTGGCTCCAGGACCTGGCTCCAGGGAGCCGATGCCCAGCTCTGCCCTTCCCAAGGCCAGGAATGATGATGGGGCTCCTGCTCTACAACTGGCTCAGGGTTAATACCTGAGCATGGGTCCTTCCTGCTGCAGCAGCCGGAGCCATGCTGGGATGTGGTGATGTGATCCAAGGCTCAGGAGTGTGTGTACTTGTAGCTCTGGTGCTGGCAAGCTTTTCAGGTAGCATCAAGCCAAATTTGATGGATTTATGAGGAGATCAAAGAGTTCCAATGTATCCTGGCCAACCCGGATCTCTTGCTCTGCAAGAGCCCATCGTTATCAAACTGATACTCTTTCCTTGGAGCTCCCTTCTGCAGCCCATTGAAAGGATGAAGCAGCAGGGAAGTGGTGTTTCCTCAGCAAGCTGCTGTGTCCTTAGAGCCCATGGGCTCTCACAAATCATGCTTGGTAAAGATGTGCACTGCTTCACTGCAAGAGGTACTGTGAGAAGCCAGGGAGCAGTGAGAACAGAGTCAAACTCATGTTCTCCCAGTGTTTCCGGCCACACATTCCCATGTCTGCTGTGGGTGCTGCTGGCCCATGCACCCAGTCCTGCTGCTGGAGCAGTGGAGCAGCTCTTGGGAGCAGCAGAGGCACTATAAAGTGAGCACATCACTT
Source organism: Melopsittacus undulatus (assembly GCF_012275295.1). NCBI lineage: Eukaryota > Metazoa > Chordata > Aves > Psittaciformes > Psittaculidae > Melopsittacus > Melopsittacus undulatus. Next base: position 4,449,759 of record NC_047542.1, on the reverse strand, counting down.
GAACAGGATGCTTTCCAGGACCTACAATGCAAAGAGATCATCTTGGAGTCATTTCCCACAGTGCTTACTGCTACCAGTGCTGTGCCAGGGCTGGGCTAGGGGAAGGCTTTTGTCCTGTTGCTTTTGTTTGCATAGCACTGGCTGGACCGCTGCCGCCTCTTTGCTGCTCGGGGTGTGTTTTGGCTCGTTGCAGTTGCTCAGACAGAGATCCGAATCCATCTTGTTCCTCTCCAAATGAAGAAGGAAGCAATAGGAAGGCCACTGCCATCTGCAAACAGCCATCTGCGATGAGCAGAGCGTTCCCACACTCTCCTCTGCGGTCTCACCTCCCAGCACATCTGCTCCTGCTCCTGCCCTTTGCCAGACTTGGCAGCCGGATGCTCCTTGGAGCAGCACCTGGGAATGCGGGCACACAGGCATGGCTGTGATGCAAACAGCTGTTTGAACAGGCACGCGGCGTGTTCCCGGGTGCCTGACTCCGGGAATAATCCCCCAGAAGTTTGGTATCTCAATCACTGGGAAACCAAATGCAGCCATGGTGGAGGCTGGCATCCAGCCCCTGCTGCCTCACACACCAGAGCCTCCGGCCATGCCCACGCCAGCCGTCTGCTCCCGGGGCAATTTTGACCTTGTGTGTTTTTAAACTCCAAGTGCAACCTGAGTCCAGAGCTGGCAAACCCAGCGGGCAGTGAGGGTGAGGATGAGACCTTTCCTTTGGCTGTGTCCTTGATACCCGTCATGTCTCGGATGCCGCGGGGCTGGAAGCATGGGCTGGCGTGTGCTGGCAATGGGAGCTGCTGCCCTGGCTCCTGTCTTCTGGGTGTTGGGAGTTCGGCTTCGGGTCCTGCTTTGCTCTGGTGCAGGGCTGCAGCACTGATCCCAGTTTAAACTCCTTGCTGTGCTGGGCAGAGGTGACCCCGGCCACGGTGCTTCCAGGGGTGAGCTGCCAACCTGGCCCTGCACTGAGATTCCCATTCCGGTGTCTCCGGCTAATTCCCATATGTTACTTCACTCACTTGATTAATCTGCCAAAGAAATTCCTGGTATAAACACAGCTTTATCAGAATATTGCTCCAGGCCTGGCCTCTGGATTCCCTGCCAGCTTTTGCTGGTATTGCACTTTTGCTACAGCAGCTCTTGAGCGGAAACAAACTGCCTGCAGAAAGTTACCGGGGCCACATTGCCAAGCTGGGTGCTCAGGGTCAGCCCTGGGAACGGCTGCGGGTGCGATCAACAAGGATCAGCTGCTTGCACTGGGATGCAGCATGGAATGCCGGGGCCACAGGGATGCTTTGGCGTTCTGGATCACGCGAGGAGCAGGACTTGTTGCAATTGTGACCATATTCCTCATCCCATGGCAAGGGGTTGGAACTAGATGATCTTTAAAGTCCCTTCCAACCCAAACCAGCCTGGGATTCTATTGACAGACCTGTGCTGGCAGCATGGGTGCTTCAAACTGCCACCAGTGTCACAGGCAGGAGCGCCAGGCTGGCACAGGGAACACGCATTGCTGCCTGCTGTGGGTACAGGAGCTGCTGGAGGAGATACTGCAGGAGGAGGGTGAGTTCGTACCCACTGTGCACATGGGCCCATCGCTGCTGTGCCAGGGAGGTGCTGCCCCGGACACAGGATTGTATCCTGCTGCCCTTGGCTGTGGCCAGAGATTTCCCTGTGTGCAGACAGGGCTCCACACAAGGTAGCGGGCAGATCTGAAAGTGTCCATGGGTCATGGTCACATTCCCATTAACAGCTGGTCCAGGAGATGCTCACCTGTGAGGAGCTCCATTTAATCATGCACCCTGTTAGCCTGAGGGCAGAGCTTCATTCTTCGAAGGCTGAAGGTCACTGGGTTGACCTCAGCCCTGATGGCTGTAGGACAGCGCAGGCCATGCAGGAGGCACAAAGGGGACGGGAACACCCATTTCCCAGTTCAGCACTGGAAATCAGTATCTATTCTCCTAGGGAAAACTCACCCAGTTTTTCCTTAGCAGGATAACCAAGAGGCTGCAAACTCCCCTGCAGCCCTTCTGCAGCACTTCTCCTCCTTGCCACCTTTCTTTGGGCCTTGAACCTTTCCTGAGCCAAGCACCAGCCGCTGTAGTGGCTGTGGCAACAGCACTGAGGATGGTGCTACCCAGCACTGATGTCTTTAACACACAGGAGTTGGAGCTGCTCTGGAGCTCAGTGTAAGCCCATGCACAGGGTGAGCTGCACGTGCTGGTGCTGGCGGGTGGTGCCGGAGCCTGTCCAATTCTGAGGCTTGATTCTCTCTCACCCTGGCTTCTTTCCTTTGTAGCTAACGACAAACCAAGTCCATTCATTAAGAGAAGGAATCTGATCCTGTAATTGAGGAACGAGCACTTCAGAGCTATTCTTAGCTCACTGAGGAGCTGCATTAAGAGGCAGATTTTGTTTTCACAACCCACCTGGCAACTGAGAGTTCTTGTCCAAGGCTCTGCTCCTGCCCTGCGATTCGGGTACAGACATGGCAGGGAATTCACAAGGAGCCATCTCCTTACATCCCTGGAATCGTTTCTGTTATCAGATGGGAAGAACCAGGCAGCGCAGAAAGGAAGGGTTTGCCTTGTGCCCCTAATGCTGTTATTAGTTCCTGTGATAGCACCAAGGCAGCCTGTCATGGGAAAAAGGCCAGGTTATGGTCAGAGAGACCCTGATCCTTTCCTTGCAGCTCTGTATCTAAATGCAGGCAGCAGCAAGGAATGGGAGTCAGGGTCATGGAGTTGTTTGGCAGAATGGGTAACACAGGAATTTGTGCCCAGTATCATGCCTGGCAGTTGGTGGCATTGGCAATAAGGAAAACAGGCTGGAAACCACTCCTGGATGGATCAGTGGGTACCTGCTGCCGGAACATCAGAACAGAAAGCAATGGAGCTTTGGGAGCTCAGCCTGGGAGCTGAAGCTGCAGCTGCCCCATCCCTGGCAGTGTTCAAGGACAGGGCTTGGAGCAAGCTGCTCTAGTGGAAGGTGTCCCTGCCCGTGGCACAGGTTGGAACTGAATGAGCTTTAAGGTCCCTCCCAACAAAACTCAGTCTGCGATCCCGTGGGAACCCTGACCTTGGCTCCCTTGGGCCACCGGAGCTCCCCGCTCCCACCATCGCAGCACTCCTGGCACGTCCCATGCTGGGAATCCCGACCGATGCTCCCGCACGGACCCCGCCTGCAGGGGCGGCTCGGAGCGGGCGGGGACTCCGTCGGTGCCGGAGTTCGGGCGGTCCCGGCCGGCTTGCTCGGGGACACGGCGAAGGCCGGGACGGACCCGCAGCGCTACCTGCTGGCTGCGGGCCGTGCGGGGATACAGCGAGTACCAGGGGCTGCGGGGACCTCCCTGCACTGTGCCCCGCGCTGCGGCTCTGAGCCCCGGCTGTTAGCGTGGCTTGGTGAGGATATGAGGTGGTGGAAGACACTGAAATGCTGCTTTGCTGGCGAAATAACCGTGTTCTGGGTTGTCTTTTAGGAAAAACGGCTTTTGAGGGGACCAGAGATGCTGCAACAGCAGGGACATAGGGGCTAAAGCAAGCTCCCAGCAGAACCAAGGGGGACCTGGGCTTACCCTTCAGCCACAGGGAGGATGGGCTTTGCTTTGTCTCATGTTGTCAGCTATAGCGGGAGCTTAACTACATAGGGTCTGTTTAACACAGTGATGCTCATGGATATGCACAATTGTGTGTGAAGGAGCTGCTTGTTTGTACCAACGCATCTACTAATGCAAATAATCAAAAGTGTCCCAGTTTTCTGCTTCCTCAGGCATCCCCTGACCCCCTCAAAGGCAGGGCAAACTACTGCAGCTTGCCCCACCGCAGGCTCTGTATTGAGTGCACTGGTTTGGTTCCCCACCTGGCACAAGGATGCTTCAAAAATGGACCAAGTCTCTCGGGCAAGGTATTTTTCAAAACAGGCCTTTTTTTTGTGCTAGAGCAGCTGGGGGGCATTTCAACATACAAAATACTCTTTTCCAGCTATTTTGGCAAAGAGAAGTTCATAATATAGATTCCTTTCAAGGCTTTAAAGAGCTTTTATCTTCTTTTTTCTCTCTGTGGAAGCAAAAGTCACTTCCCACTCCTGTGCTCGGTCCTCTGATCAGCATTCCAGCTGGGATGGCTCTCCCACACCCGACTCCATCCCGCTGTCAGCGCACTGTCCTCCGCTTGATCTTCTTGGAGCCTTTCAGAGCCATAATCTGTGTTTATTCAGAGTTGCACCGTTAACCGTTCCTCACTGGTAGTCTAATGTCTGCAGGAGATAAAAACCTGCCCATGCACAGCGAGGGCCACGTCTCCATCCCATCTTCTCCAAGGTAACAATTTGGGTCTTTCATCCAGGGTGCTGTGGCCAGGACCTGAGCCCTCCTCCACCTCATCCTGCTCCTGCCCACTGTAATAGAAGGACAGCAGCGAGGAGCGCTGGGGAGAAGGTGGCTCTGGGGTCCTGCTCTCCCAGTGGGAAGACGTGGATTCGGGGCAGGGATCTGCCTGCACAACAGTCCGCAGCCATCACTCGCAGGCGTGAGCTCTGTGTTTGTTTTTGTAATCCCCCTTTCTTTTAATTGTGATTTTAGTGGTGGTGAAAGGTGCTGGATTGACAAGCCGTGCAGACGGAAGGGCCTCTGGGCTGCCCCGGAGTTTACATTTACAAAGGACACAGGGAATAAATAGAAGACAGTGTTTAGAGTCCTCTGTAGACACTTCAGACTTGCTTATAATTCTGCAGCAGTTCCATCACCTCCGAAGTGATTGATGCTCTCTATAAAGTCTTGCCTTAAAACATTTTCCTATGTGTCAGGGGGAGAAGTTTATTACACTTTACCGAAAGGGCAGGATTTGTATGGAGCTGAAGGCTGAGTCCTTCCCAGCCCCATCCTCAGGAGGAAAAATAATCCAAGTGCTGGAAAAAGAGAGGCTGACCCAAAGTACGCCTGTGGTTTGTTGTTAGCTGGGTCTAACACTGGGTGTTGAAAGGGAGCTCTCCATGGGTGCTGCAAGCAGGGTGGGTGTATAAGGTTTTCATCAGACTGGGTTTTCTCCTAGAAGCTTATATTTCCATCCACTGGAAACACCAAATGTACCTGCTTTCAGCAAAGAGGAAATCATGTTTTTCATTATATCACCAAATATATTGAAAAGAGACTGCTCTGGGGATGAAGCTGCCTGATTTCTGACCAACTTACAACAGACCACAGGCTTTAGGTCTAAATTTCTATGGAAGAAGTTTGGGGGATTGGTTTAAGATGGAAAAGTCTGGGCAAAGTTATGCTTTTTCTCCCCATGGCAGATTATCCCTGGAATGCTGCACCATGGGGCTTGATGGGCAGCTCAGTTGCTCCAGGGCACTGGCAGCAAAGGCAGTGCAGGTGAGTTTGGGAGCTTGGATGTTTTTCCACATGTAGGTTCCCCAAAGCCCTTGTTGGAAGCCAGGTTTCCCTTCCCATCCCAGTGCTGGTGAGGAGCCTAGTGCTGCCAAATGACTGCAGGAGGGCTCCTCAGTGCCCAGCCAGGCTGGTGGTGGAAGCTCCTTGCTTTAAAAGACAAGCAAAAGCTACCTAAGGAGGCATTGGGTGAGGAAAATGTCCTGAATGGATATGGTGCGGCCACCATCCCATAGCAGGGGGTTGGAACAGGATGGAGCTGTAAGGTCCCTTCCAACCCAACCCGTTCTGTGATTCTATGACCATAGTGGTCAGTAAACCACCAAATTCCTTTAAATGCTTGCTGAACAAAGTCAAGCCCCATTTCAAACAGAAGCACACCGAAACCCCGTTGTCACTGGCTGTGGAAATACTGAGCAGATGCTCAAGGGAGCATTGTTTGCTGAACTGCATAGCTCGGTTGCCTGAAGCAACACATTCTCAGTGGCTTTTGGTGATGCCACTGGCGTCACCCTCTGCTTGTCTGGTTGCTGTGTTGGCTGCTTGCACCAGACTCACTCTTTGGCTGTAGAAAGCAAACTGGGGGGGTGCTGACGTGATGCTGACAGTGCTGGCAAGGAGCTGGGGTCTCTCCTGTCCCACTCCCGTCCCGTAACATCACTGGGATTTGGCCTGTTTGTGCCATCACACCAGCTGCTGTCATGCAGCCACAGGAACTGATTTATCACCAGACCCACTGGCAAAGGGATTATCTGTGTCTGCCTGCATTTAGTCTCTGTTTTGATGTTTTAGGGAGAACCTGATGTTAGCTCAGTTAATTGTCTGCTAAAGACTCAGCTCCTTCCCTGCTTTCGTGCTAGATTCACCTTTATTTCCTTTCCACAACGGCCTCAGGTAAAAGACAAATTGCAACATACAAATAATGACCCCCAGTCACTTAATATGAACCAGAGAAGATAACACCAGGCTGGATGCAGAGCTGGATTTATGCTTTTCTCTCCAAAGGAGACCTCTCCTTTGGCTGTTGATTGGTGCAAGCAGCATCTGAAGCAAATTGAGGGTAACCTTTTGTCCTGCACGGATCTTCCAGCAGGGTTTGCTGGTCCCTGGGACATCTGCGAGCCGCATGTTGGATTTTGGCAGCCGCTGAGCCCATTGTCAGCCAGTTCCATTGCATTAGCTGGTAATGGATAGAAAGATGTCTGCCAAATCGGCCCCATGCACGCGGAGCTGCGCGTGGCTGGGAGCATCCCCTTGCTCTGCCCAGGGGCACAGGGATGGTGCTCAGGCAGCTCTGCACTCACCTTAAGGCCTTTTCTGATGTGTTTATCAGTGTGTTTATCCACCCCAAGCTGCAGCACTTGTTCTTGCCTCACCTCTGAGTTCCTGGGTGTGTGCAAGTGCCTGGGCAGCTTCTGGGTCTGACATGGGGAGAAGCTGGGAAAGCAACCAGCATCTCACCCTGCCTGTTAAGTCAAAGGGATTTTGGGTTTTGTGTGTCCAACAACACGGAAAAACGGGAATGATGCAAATCAAAAAGAGGAACTGGGAAGTTTAACCTCTGGCTTGCAAGCTGTTGGACCAGCAGCTCGGGGATGAGAAGCGAAATGTCAGATGTGATTCCCGCACTGAGCTTTGGGGCTTAGGGCGTTGGTAATCAGTTTTTCCATGTTTGGAGGTGTTCATGCGTCAGTCACAGCTGGGTCACTGTGACAAGGTCCCTCTCATGCACCGGTCCATGGTTAGTGGAGGTGAGGACAGACTGGCCCTGCGGGTTCCACTCCAGCAGAACTGAGACTCAGCTTTACTTGCAGGGGGAGATGGGAGGCTGTATCCCAGCCCTGTTTCCCAGGAGCAGGCAGATCCTGCACCACAAAGCAGCCACCGTGGTTGGGAGGATGCGGCTCAGACTGTTGCAATCAGCTCTTGGCCAGCTCTGCAGCTGGTCCTGGGTAAACACCGTCCGTCGGCTGCTCCTTCCAGGGAGCCCTTGCAAGGCAGCGAGCTGCAGCCCTGAATCAGTCCGTAAATTGCACACTTCAATGTGGTTTCATTTGGATCCCTTGATGTTTGGTTCTTTTCTCCAGCCAACATTCCCCTGCCGCTTCCCCGTGCCAGGGGCTGGTTGGCCGCAGATGCATGTCCAGATGCCACCGTGCTGGTGCCATGGATCCACCACAGGTGGTGGAGCTGCCCAGCTTGGTGCATTCCTGAAGCTCTATGCACTACATGGGGTCCTCGATACGTGAGGCACATAGAATGTTAGTGGAGGACCCTCAGCCTGGTCCCTTTGCTGCAGAGATTTCTGCACAATCTGTGTATCATCAAAGTAATGCATTAAGTGATGCCAGGATGGACAGAGCCTTGGGTGACATGGTTTAGTGTGAAGGGGGTTGGAACTAGATGATCTTCAGGTCCTTTCCAACCCTAACTATTCTGTGATTCTATGATTATATTAAATAAGCAGCATCAGGCAGGGAGGCTGCTGCACAGTGGAAATAGGGTTTGTTCTGATGGACATCACCAGGCAGGGTGGCATCACCGATGCTGGCAAGGGCACAGGGCTGCACTCATGCATGGGGGTCAATTCCCTCCCACTTGGGACTCAGCATCAGTGGGGCATTCCCTAAAGTATGAATGTCACACCTGCAAAGCCTCAGGCACAAGCATGTGTTGAAGAGAGCCCACTGACATCCATGTTGCTCTGTTGCCCTCCTGGCCATCCCCTTCCCTTCAGTTCAACAGCTCATTTTCTGATTTATGATGGAAATCATAGGAGACCAAGGAGTGTAATCAGGACACTTTATAAAACATTTAATTGCATTTCATAACCTCTTTCCATAAACCATCCACGGCATGTTTATAAACTTCCTATCTCTTGTTTCCTGGCTCTCACAGCAAACGCCTGTAGTGCTGCGGCTGCTGCAGTGATACCTGGGGCAGCACCGACCCTAGCTGCAGCCATGGAAGAGTCTGGGCTGCTCTGGAGCTTTCCTAGGGCAGGAGGAGCATCAGGAGCTTAGATTCTCCAAGACTAAATCCCTGTTTTCCAAAGACATGCACCAGAATGAAATGAGCCCCTGTGAACTGCAGAGGTAGCAGCATCATCACAACCAAGTGGTGCTGCTGGGAGGGTTTGAAGAGGATCCTTGTGGGTCAGTGCAATGCACATACAGCCCAGCAGTACAAAAGCAGTGGCACAGGACTGGAGTTGTGTGAAAGCTGTTTTAGTGCTCATGGGCTCAGTCCTGTCTGCTTTACAAACCTTTCCATGGAAACTTGGTACAGAGCTGGGCCCTGCATCCATCTGTGAGGAGGGCATCTGCTCCAGGCAGTGGCCATTGTATCGGCTGCTTTGCTAACATTGTCCCTGTCACCTTCTCCAGGATTTTTTCCTCAAGGATAAGGACCAAGGTAGGGATGCTTTCACCTCTATCCTGATACCTTCCACTGACAGATGACCCAGCAAGCAGTGAGTTGGAGGGACAGGGTGTCCTGCAACCACCCTGCTCACCTTGGCCAAGCTCATCTTTCTCCTGCCCCGATACTGCTTTTGCTGTCACCTCTCAGGGACACCAGCCCCCATCTCCATCAGCCTGTCCATCCAGCCCAGGGAGCTGTGATTTCCATGAGCCCTGGTCTCTGCTCAGGGCTGTGACTGCTCTCCTTAGGCCTTCTGCTAAGAAATCCCTGCTCTTTTTTTTTAGATTAGCAGAATGCTGCTGCTCTCCACTGTATTTTGGGGTTTGTTTGCTTGTTTATAGCACAATATAAGCACACTGGAGACCGCATGAGACTGCAGCACTCAGCGAAGTGCCTCATTGGTATGAAGGAGAGTTTCCACACAAAAAGTAATGACAAAGTAATGGTTTCATCCCCCAGGACAAGAAATGTGCACAGATAAGTTATATCCAGAAGGTCAACAACTTTTAACCTTCAGCCATTCAAATCCAAGCCTCTTTCCCAGGAAGTTCAGCTGCAGGCAGCTCAGGAGACTGCAGGCACTTTGGCCAAGGAGCTGCAAGAGGCTGCTTCATACTCTATTGCTCCCTGCTCCCTGCTGCATTGCTCTATGCCTCATTGCTCTATGCTCCTTTGCTTTACAGCTCCATAGCTCCATGGAGGACAGCAAAAGCTTCAGTCCTGGGGCTTTTGGCTGCTGATGCAGGGTGAGGGCTTGCCAGGCTCAGCCCCAGCACTGCAATAATGCTGTAACATTATCGGCAGCAAATGCCTCTCAGTGTGTCACTTATAGGAAGCAGAAAAACAAACAAACCCTGAATAATAGCCCAAACATCGCTGTGGAACTTGCAGCTTTCTAACTTTATTTAAAAAAGAAGGGGGAAAAAGTCCGTTTTTCCTGTCAGAGAATCGCTATCATCACGCAATGGCACTTAGGAATATTATAAACAGCCGTGTCAGTTTATGGGGCTGAAGATGTTTCCCGTGGCTCGCAGCTTTCCCCTCCTCGGCGGGCCAGGAGGAGCAGCCAGGCTGAGCCAGGGCCTGGGAAATAAGGGATTAATGCCTCAAGTCCTCTCAAAGCCCTTCTTGCAGCCGGGAGCTGAGCTGGTCTCCTCGGCCATGGGCATCACTTGCATGGGATGCTCCTTGCCTATGCTGCAGTCCCCCCACCATGGCACTGAAGCCTCCCTGGGAAAACCCTGTGCTTTCCCTGGTCTGATCCTCATTTTATCCCAGATCAACACTTTCCCTGCCTGTGGCTCTGTCAGACATGAGGCTGTAAATCAGAGCCCAGGTTGGTGTAGCCGGACCTTGCACAGCCACAGCAGCAGAGGCAGCCGGTGCTTTGGAAGGGTGGGGAGGAATTATCTTGGCAGCGAAGGAACCACCCTGCTGAGCGTTGCTGTTGTTTGCCCTTTGCTGCACTCTCAGTTACAGTTTCCTGTAGTTTGAACCCATCTCCCCTTGTCCCAAGCCCCTCTCCAGCTTTCCTGCAGCCCCTTTAGGCACTGGAGCTGCTCTCAGGTCTCCCCTTCAGGAGCCTTCTCTTGTCCAGGCTGCCCCAGCCCAGCTCTCTCAGCCTGGCTCCAGAGCAGAGCTGCTCCAGCCCTCGCAGCAGCTCCATGGCCTCCTCTGGCCTCACTCCAACAGCTCCATGTCCTTCTGACACACATCTGAGGACAGATGTGCGTGTCCTGCCAGAGATGTATCCATGCACCATCCACCCCTCTCTGCTCCCATTGTGCTCATGAAGAAGCAGGTCTGCTTCAGGTCTGCTGCACAATACAAAATACAAACACTACCTGCTTCATTCTGCATGTCCAGGGCTGCAAAACACGTGCTGTAGCTGGATTTCTGGTGCTTGCTTTCACCCCTGCGGTCCCTTACCTGGCAGATGGAGCGTGTAAGACACACCCTGTAATGCTCTCACATGGAGCTGCGGAGGATTTATAAGATCAGTACGTGACTGACAGATGAGGGACTCCCACAGACCAAAGACGAGAGTGGGGGAACCACAAAGCTGAATGTTTGGACTCAAGTCAAGGAATTTTCAGCCCCTCTTGTTCAGGCAGGTTCTAGGAGAGAATTTGCCAAATGAACCTCACACCAGCAAAATGCTCCTTGACAACGGGTTGGAGCAGAGAGGGGCTTATAAAAACCAGCCCCCGAAAGCCCCGTGTCCCACGCTGGTATTAATGAGATGCACACGGAGGGTGTTGATAGCAGAGACGGCTTTTGTAAGTCAATAGAACGGAAAAAGAGCTTGCACTTGGTGAGGAGGGGTGGTGGCTCTGAGCTCAGCAAGGGCAGTGATGGAGATCATTTCATTGTCTGAAGATTTCCATAACTCACTGTGCTTAAGCACATAAAAATGTAGACGTTCTGGCAATAAAGTTTGGGTAATTTTTGAGTAGGAATCAAAAATCTCTCCCTCGTGCTCCCACCCCACTTCTGCCTTTTGTTGTTGCTGCAGGCAGCTGCCCCCCCCCCCCAACTCCACCCCATGGCCTCATGGATGGAAAAATGTCTTCAACAGAAACCTCCCAGCTTTGTGTTTTCCCATCTGCAGCATCTGTGCCCAGCCCTGATGCTCCTGCGGGTGTCAGAGTCCAGCCTGGCCCATGGCTCTCACACGCAGGCACAGGGAAGCTGAGACTCACAGAGACAGAACGGTTTGGGTTGGAAGGGACCTTAAAGCCCATCCAGTTCCAAGCCATGCTATGAGCAGGGACACCTTCCACTAGAGCAGCTTGCTCAGAACCACATCCAGCCTGGCCTGGAATGTTGCCAGGGATGGAGCATCCATCACCTCTCTGGGCAACCTGTGCCAGTGCCTCATTATAAAGAAAGTCCTGGCCTGTCATAGGTCACCGTGAGCATGGTGGTGGTAGCAGCACTAGTGCTAGGTTCCTGCTACCACAGTGCAGGTCCTTGCAGCACCCTGGGATGCTGGCAGCGAACACTGCAGTCATCAGCTCATCAAGCCCTGACAGCCGGTGATGGCGCTGCTGCCAACCTCTTGTACTCACCAGATGGAAAGTTTTCCACCAAAAAGCTGGGTGAGTGGTTCTGCACTGTCCTAGGGATGGGCAGGCTCCCTGGGAGCTTGGTGCCTGGCAGTCCCCCTGCCAGTGCCAGCTCTGGTGCTGGAGCTGTTTCCTTCCAGCTGCTTCCATGAAGTATTGAGTCCAAATATTTTCCAGGAAGAATAAATTTGAGTGGCATCCCCCCCCATTGTTTCCTATGGGAAACCAACCTTCTGGTGAGGGGAGGGGGTGGTGTCTGGCTGCTCCCAGACCCTCCTGGGCTGCACAGGTAGAGGTACCCATGACTGGCACAGGAGCTCTGCATCCCTGTGCGCATCACCTGCGCTGTAGTTCCTGCCCTGATGCTGGGCTGCTTGGGGTGTGTTATATGGACCAAGGCTTCCAAACAATGTGTGACTGAGAGCAAACGCCACCTCCACCCAGTGCTGGTGTGTGTGTGTGTTAGTGCTGGTCACGACTGACATTACGAGAACCAGATGATGGCAGAGCCAGGAATGCGCTCGCCCATTAGTCACTTCAGATAAATAGAGTCATCTGTTTCAGCACTATGAGGCCTTCTGAGATGAGCCTGGAGCAGCAGCACAAAGCTGCAGGACCCGTACTGGATGCAAGGCAGAAGCTTGAAGGGCCATGGTTGATGCACACACACATTGTGTTGCTGTTACCTTGTCTTGCACCATGCTTTTAGCCTGCTCCAAAGATGCAAACACCACAGAGACTTCAGCATCGGAATGGGGCAGGTGCTGGCGGTGAGGAGCTGGATGCTCCATCTGAATAATGCTCCTCCTGTGGCCCATCACTGCTCCACTTGTGCCTGGGTTTTTTCCTTTCCCCCTTTCCTCTCCCATTTTCCTCCCTTTTCTTTCTCTTTTTTTTCCCAGGGAATAACTTTATTTCCCACTTTGATGCTTTCCAGACCCCCCTGGGAGCCTGCCTGCCAGGAGGAGGGACGGCACAAGAGGAAATACATCTTCACAGCCTTGAGAGAGGAGAGGGCTGGAATCTGAGCCCGTAAACAGCGTTGCTGCGCACTGAGCAAAGGCAGAGCAGGTTGTGCTCTGGAGAGTGTAACCCCACCTCTGCTGCTCCTCTTCTGAATGAAGGGATACGCAAGAGAAGTGGAGCCTGCTTGTTTGTCCCAAATCCACAACTCCCAGAGCACCAGAGCATTCTTCCGTGTCTGGAATTGCCAGGATAACCCATGCGTTTATCATGGCCAACACTGGAATGCCAACAGTGGCAGAGCTGGGGCAGGAAGCTCCTGCAGCCGGAGCCTGCAGCCTGCACCGTCCTGCCCCAACACAACTTTTATCCCTTCACCTTTTCTTTCCGACTCACTGAGCAACAACTGTCATGTTTATACTCTCCCCCCCAGCCCTGCTCTACCTCAAGGATTAAGCTTTCATCCTTCATGATGAGCTTCTCCCCGGGGCAACATTTTCCACGAAGAAAAAGGAATTTCTGGGATTTTGCTTTTAAGAGATTATGTTACTAAGCATGTGTGTGTTTGTGCCGCAGTGAGGAGCTTTCCCACACACACACGGGTGATTTGTCACATCCTGGGGCAACACGGTGAGCAGGGCGGCTCTGGTGCTCTGGGGAGACAGGTCCCAGCAGCTCATGGCCCTTCCTCCTCTGGCATCCTGCATCCTCCTCTCCCTCAGGACAGTGCTGGTGGCAGGGCATCTACGAGGGCATCCATGGCCCTGGGAACAGGGGAGTCCTGCCATTGTGCTGGGTGATCCATCTGGGGTAGGGATGCAGGGTGGGAATCACTGGGAATGCGGGCAGGGGATGGGTTCACTGTTTCAGGGTTGCTGCTGTGATCACAGAATCACCAACTACCAGTGCTTTGTGCGTGAGGCTGAGCTGCTGTGACTTGGTGCTTGTCCCCATCCCAGGCACTGTTGTGATGCTCCCAGAGGGCTCATGCAGAGCTGGGACCCACCTTCTCCTCCTGCGGGGCAAGCATTGACCTCGCTGTGCTCTCGCCCATACTTACAAGAAACCTCAGCTACTTACAAGGAGCTTATACCACGCCTGGAGGCTTGGCGCTGGAAATGTTTGGCTGTACAGTAACTGTTGAACAAGGTCGTGCTTTCGTTGGCAACAGCTCTTGTTATTAAACCCTTTTCGGGAGCTCATCTAAGCCCAACAAATTAACATAAGGGAAACGCCAGAGTTAATGTCAACCCACCAAAATAATCCAAACCTGTAGTTACAGCAGTGAAGACATAAACACAGCCTGGGGAGAGTACGTGCTGTGTGTTTAGCTTCAGCATCTGAGCTGCTGCCGCTTAGAGGGCAGGCCAGTTTTGCTAGGAAATCACCATAGGGAAGTGATGTGCAGCCTGTGGGACCACTCTGGGATCACCCAGGACCTGGCTGCACCCTGGGCATGGGGAGAAGTGGGACCCCAGGACCCCCTGAGGGCTGTGAGATCCCACCCCTGTTCACATCCCCTGGGATGCTGCAGCCTTGGGGAGCAGGGTAGAGCCCGCGTTGGTAGCAACGGGACCTCCCCACCCAGCACCGCAGAGCAGCGGCTTCACCCGGTGACTCACGGCTGAGTCAGCCCCTGCTCAGCCTCTGGGCCTTAAATACCGCTTGTGCTGGGGGACGGCAGGAAGATGCATTCCGGGAGTGGTGAGAGGCTTCCCCATTGCTCCAACTGCAGCTGTTACGTGCAATAATGAAGCTGCAGTGACCAGTGATCACTTACGCTGGATGCTCAAGTGTGGCCCCGCTGGCGGAGCAGCTGCCGTGACCCTGCTGCTGGGAAATAAAACAATTGCAGCTTCCCACTGCTCCTCGACAAGTTGTTCTGCACTGCTCTTTAGAAGTCAATAAATACAAGTGGGTGGCTCTGCAGAGCTCAGAGGCAAACGGGAAAGGACATTGAGAAAAGGCTCTGAAAGGCACATCAGCAGCCTGCAGATCTGCCCCCCAAACCAGGCACAACAGTAGGTCTGTATCACACATGCAGACACACACTCCTGTGGGTATTAAAGAGCCTAAATCTGATTAAAGCCTTTCTATCCCCACCAGTGGTCAATTCCAGAAACCAGCTCACCCAGGAGGCTGAATTCATTTCATCCCTGAAGTCTAATTAAAGCCATTAGTGTATTCCTTGTCTTTCTGATAAGATCAAAGCATTCCAAGAGCCAGTCATTACCTTATTTTCAAGACAATTATACATCGTACAGCATCGATTTATTCTGCCTCCAGCTGTATGCATTTATCTCTGTCTATCATCAGGTAATCGGTACCATCAGACAGCACTTGCTGTGATGGGTTTCTTTTTCACCAGCGACTGCAAATCAGCATCTGAGGCAACACTGGGTGTCCAGACCCCAATGGCCATGGTGGGACATGGGGCATGTCCAGGCTACTGTGGTGGTGCTCAGCAATGACCTGCTCCTACAGAAACAACCATAGAATTAGGTTGGAAAAGACCTTTAAGATCATCAAGTCCACCACTAAACCATGTTGCAGCACACACTAGGGCTATGGAGATGTTCCTACAACACACTGGGGCTATGGAAATGCTCCAACAGCACATGCTGGGGCTATGGAGAAGTCAGGATGGCCACCCCTGAAAGTGCTGATCCTAGGTCCCTTCATCCTCGCTGTCCAGCCATGGTTTCAGGCAGGGCTGTAGCTCTGCAGAGCCACAAAGGTTGCCCTTGTAATTGGGACCCATCACTGACCCAAGACCCGTCCCGGCACTGCTGTAGCTCACCGGGACCGCAGGCTCAGCACCACTGGGGCCGAGCAGGGTAGCGAGCATGGGGGTGCTTTTCCCTCACATAAACACATCTCCAGCAGCTCACGGCCCCTGCAAGGGCAGAGCTGTGAATTTTCATCTCTCAGCTAATCAACTCGCATGCTAGTCCAAACTTGTCAGGAGCTTTATCCCTGCCCTGCCAGCCTCCTCCCGGCCCACGGGTGACAGGAGACGTTCCCATCCCTCCCTGACACACATCCAGCTGCTACAAAAACAAACATCCTCCCGATGGCCATTCCTCCTCGTCAAACCACCCTGACCCTGCTCCCTGCCCCTGCAATAACATCTGTGCTGCGCCCATGCCCGTCCCGAGCCACAGCCAGTAAAGGGCCGTGTTTATGGAGGGGACGACAGAGCCGTGCTCCTGCCCAAGACAGGGTTTATTAATCGCTGCTCTCCCTATTCCTCCATGACAAAGCATTAATCACCGGCTGAGGCTGCGCTGCCCCTGAGGCTCCTGCAGACAAGAGGCAGCTGTGGCCCTGCTGCGCCCAGGAGGATGATGGGCTGCCCCAAGCTTTTCTTGTGGGCAGCTCAGCAGGGTCTGGACAAGCTTCACACCAAGGAGCAACCATAAACCCACCCAGGACCCACTGGTCCTGTGTCCTGTGTTGGTCTTGGTCCATTTGGTCACTGTGCCACATTGCAGTAAATGCCCCCAGCACTGTGCTCCTGCATGGCCATGGGCAGCTCTGGCTCCAGGACAACCTGGAGAGCATCCTCCAAGGCTGCAAGATTGATTTGGGGATTGCAGCCCCATGCACCTGGTTACATTTCACCACTTCTAGGACCCAGCTGTAGATGCTGATGGCACCAGATCCATCCCCAGACTGGGTGAGGGGCAGATGTGGAGCCCTGGGCGCTGCTGGACAGTGTCAGGGTTCCTGGGGGGCTCTGCTTGTGGCATGTGGGTGCATGGTGAGCTTGTGGCCCGGCCCCGTGAACGTGCTGCTCCTCTAGCTGTTTGCGAGCAGCACACAGAGCTACTTCATTAACATGTAAACAGCTCTTGGACTCCACAAGTAGCAAATTCCCCTCTTGCCTTTATAGTAGGATGAAAACCATCAGAATCAGCTCTTCAGCTGGATTCCTTCTTTCATGCAGTGCTCCAAAGCCATTCACCCCATGGGAGGGAGCCCTGCATGACCTGAGACCCTCCTGGCCCAGGGGAACCAGGACCTGAATATCAGCCTGCATCCAGGCCCAGCTTCAGCTTCCAAAGCATCACCTGGTCATGTCTATCATGGCTCTCCATGGAGCTGGACACCCACTGATTCCTAATTAGCTGAACCAAATTCGGGTTGTGCAGCCACACACACTGGTTTTACAAAGGCAGTTTGCAATCCTGAGGGTGCAGCACAGATGCTGCCTGTGACCATGGAGCAGATACAGACACACAGAGATTCTAGCACCAGGAAACAACCACCACCAGGATGCACAAAGTGGAAGCAGAGGACTGAAATGCAGGCACGTGGCAATTTTACCTCCAGATCCAGCCCTGTGTTTGCTGCTTTCTCTGTCCTCATCCCAAAGGAGGTGATTGCCCCCAAGCCAACTTCTCCAGGCCCTTTAACCTGTTGCTCCTGCTGCCGCAGTGGGCTATTGCCCGTGGCTGGCAGCTGAAGGGTGATGAGGCCATGGTGGTGACTGCAGCACCTGGATGATGCCCAGGGGTTAACAGCAGTGGTGGCTGAGGCTGAAGCAGCAGGGCAGGAGCACGGGGTGAGCAGCCCTCAGCTTCTTGGCGTGTTTGCTTGTGCTAAACCTGCACCATGAAAGCTTTTCACAGCAACACTCAGTGCTTGAAGCCTTCCTTGGCTGCGTGCACCCAGCAGAGGGTGAGAGCCAGGCCTGGCTCACGGGCTGGACTGTGCAAATAAACCACAGGCACCACGGCCGGGATGCTCCAGGGTGAACACACACCAAGGCACCGGCTCCTTCCCTTAGCAGAGTGCTGGCTGGAGGGGCTGGGCACAGCCACGCTTCCCAGGGGATGCTCCCCGGAGCTGTGGTTACACAAAATGCTCACCCAAGCCCTGCTGTCACCACTGCAGAGCCTCACCAGTACCCACATACCCCAATACCCCACTGCAGACCCCTGTGTGGTTTCTCTCCCCAGCAATGCAGTTCATTGCCCCACTGCTGCTCCAGGGTTTTGCTCACCTCTGGGTGTTTCTCAGCTCTAAGATGCTCTGGAGCAGCGTGGCCAGCTCCATAGATATCTGCGCATGGGGCTGCTGTCTGCCCCCGGGGAGAGCTGTGGACACATGGCTGCCCCAAGCATGTGTGAACTGGATCCAAACAAATCCATCCTTGTTTTGACAATTAGCAAACCAAAGCATGGGGTGCTTGATAGCACTTGGTTGTTTTGCTGAGCCAATTCAGTTACAATTTCTCTGGGTGTTTCTGTGATTAGTCTGCTAACAGGGGAACCACCAAGCATCAAGGGCGGGAGTGGTATACAGCATCCCTGCACCCTGTGTCCCCAGCAGCACAGGCTCTGCTCTGGGCTATTCCAGCTTTGCTTGCAGGAGCTTGCAGCCAGGACAGGAAGGTTGGACACCTGGGCAGGACTTGCCATGTATGGCCAGGAGCTGCCCTGGGGTACCACCATGTTTTCTTAGGGTAGAGACTGGGTGCCAGCATCTTCCTCAAGTGCTAGCAGCATCGTTAATACCAGGTAGGATGGGGCTCGGAACAAGCTGCTCCTGTGGAAGGTGTCCCTGCCCGCGGTTGGAGCTGCAGGACCTTTAAGGTCCCTTCAACCCAACGCAGGCTGCGGCTCGTGGATGCTGGAGCAGCTGCGGGGTCCCGACACCGCAGCCGATCTGTGCCCGTCCCGAGGCGCCGCTTCCCGGCCCGTTCCCGAGCGCAGGTTTCCCTCTAGCGGCCGCCGAGCACCGCCCTGCCCGAGCGGACAGACCGGCCGCGGGCCGAAGGTGTCGGGAGCGCCCGGTCATGGGCAGCGCCAGAAGCGGGGTTCGGACGCGCTGGGCACAGGACGGGCCGCGGTAGAGCAGCCCCAACCGCAGGCTGGACTGAGACTGGATGGAGCAGCCTGAGAAGGACTTGGGGTGCTGGTGGGCAAGAAGCTCCCCATGACCTGGCTCCAGTGTGCCCTTGAGCTCAGACATGAACCCCCTACCCCACCACCGTGTGCTGGGCTGCACCCCCAGAGCGTGAGCAGCAGCTCAGGGAGGGGATCCTGCCCCTCTGCTGTGTGAAGGGGAGACCCCCCCTGCAGTCTGGGTCCAGCTCTGGGGCAGCAGCACAAGAGGGATGTGGAGCTGCTGGAGCAAGGCCAGAGGAGGCCACAGAGGCGCTGCAAGGGCCTAGGCAGGGATTGGAGCAAGCTGCTCTAGTATAAGGTGTCCCTGGCCATGGAAGGGGTGGAACTGGATGAGCTTTAAGGTCCCTTTGAACCCAAACTGTTTTGTTTCTGTGCAGCCCCTCCAACCCCTCTGCTCTGTACACACAAATGGCCTCAGCTGCCGTGTGTGGTACATCAAAGCAGAGCTCACGGATGTGTTTGCAGGACTGACTCGCTCCCTCATGCAGACTGTGGCTGCAAGCAGGGACCAGGTTCAGCTCATCGCACTACAATCGGGTTTAAGCCTCACCCACAGGCTGAAGCTGGGATTAATGCCCTTATTTGTTGTACAGAGCATGGCAGATCAGAGGGCAAAAGGAACATGGTAAAGTGGTGTCTGTAAAAGGGCTTGTTGACATTCCAGACTTGGGCATGGATGTTCCACCTCTGCTGCTAGGAAAGCAAGCAGGGCTGGAGCCCAGGCACACACCCATTCCCAATACTATCATGGCAGGGCTCCTCTGCTCCAGTGGTGAAGGTGGTTACAGGAAGGAAGTGGTGATTTTCAGTGGCTGCTGTTTTTGGCTGCACTGAAACAGGTACCTTCACTCAGGCAGCACACTGCAAACCGTCATCCAGCCAGAAGAGATGAACGAAGGGCTTCTTCCCAGGCTGTTGAAAAACCTGTTCAACTCACTAATGTAAAGATAAGAAAATCAGGTCACTACTGAGGTATAAATAAGGGAGACGAGCAGCTGTGAACTGCCCAACTCCAAAGGTCTCTTCCAACCCAGATCATTTTGTTATTCCCACTGTTGGGCTGGGAGGCACCTGGAACAACCCCCAGCTCCTCAGGGAAGAAACATACTGGTTCTTCACATGGACACACTGCATCCCAGGCAAAGGAGCCTTTTCCATAGCCAGTGTCTTTACAGGCCTGGGACACTCTCACCTCCTCCCTCCTGTGGCACCACTGAGCCATGCTTCTCTGGCACGAGGAGTGCCGACAGTGCCAAGGGAATTTCCAGGACAAATTCTGGATTCTGCCTGGAAAAAAAAAAAGAAAATCAGTGCACAGGAAAACCATTTTTTCCTTAAAAATGCCTAAAAGCCCCAGGAGTTGGGTGCTGTGGCCCCTGGACACACACAACCTCCCAAGCAATGCCACTATTGGATCTGGGTGGGGGAGATGCATGAGCAAGAGCCCCAGGCTGCAGCCAGCCACAACTGATCATTAGCTATTGTACTACAAAGAAAGGTGCTGTCTTCTGACATTTCAGAGCATACATTAAAGCTCCAGTCCCCTGTGAGCACAGACTCTTACCTCCTCGACTGCTTCCTGCTGTGCAGCTTCAGTCCACATGCAGTCCTGACTCAATCACAGACTGGTTTGGGTTGTAAGGGACCTTAAAGCTTATCCAGTTCTAACCCCTTGACTCCAAACATTTTCTTAAGCAATTTGCACATCTTAAAAATAAAATCCTTTATTGATAGTATGAATGTTTAACATGTTTAATGCCATCAGCTATAAAAATGATTAAAGACTTCAGCTTGGTACATTTGGCTTTACAAATTTACAAGTGTTAATGAACTAATACTTAGTGTATACATTTTGCACTTCATTATACTCCATTAGCCAGTGACAAATTGCAACAATGTCTGCTTATAACAGATGTGAGTTATAGAAGAAATATTTAATTGCTTCCACACAATCTACATCAACAGTTAAATACTAACTCTAAATGTCTTACTGTATTAGTTGGATCCATTTTAATATCTTGTGCTTAGTTTCTCTCAGAAGATAGGCTACTAGCAAAAATACATTCTTTTGCAACACCCCCTTCCCATATTATAGTTTAGAAGAAACGGTACTCAGTGCATTTCCTAATAGACTTCATCATAGTATATCTCTCTCTATAGAGCTATTGATAAAGAAAGAGGATAATACCATTTAGATTAATGTAAAAGCAAAGAAACACGTTAAAGCAGTGTATACAAAAGCCTCACTTCTGATACATGGGCCAAAAGAAATCCATCTGCCCAGTTTTTACAATTACTCTCATCCAGAGGAAAAATCTGCTGGGGATACTTAAAAAGTTACAAAAGTAATAAATGTGCTTCCAAAAGAGTCACTGCCCATTGATCTCCAGGCTGCCCTGTCTCCGTCTTGGTAGTGCACAGCCCATACCCCCAGATTAGGAACAGCAGCACATAATACCACAATTTAAAAGGCTACTAAAAGGTCTGTACAAACTTCTTGTTTCAGTCTAAAACCTGCTGGAGCTGTGTGGGGGAGCACAACGGGGTCACCTCGGACAGCAGAGCTCTGGCATCATATGAAACGAGACTCAAAATGAGAAGGAACCCATCATCAGGCCATGTACAGCAGCACATCCCCCTGGCTGCCACAGGGATCTGGCCCACAGTGAAGGTGGATGTGTTCTGTCTGCTTAAATATTGACAAATGACAAGGAGAGCGTGTCTGTGGCAGAGGGAAGCCATTGTGACGCTGCTGCAGAGGGAAATGCTGAACATGGAATGACACTGAGCAGCGAGTCCAGCTGCTAAATTTAGGATCAGTTCACATGCAACACCCGAGGTGATTAACTCAGGGTTGTGCTCAGCCTCTGCCACTGATCTGTGGTGAATCTGCCTCGTGTTCCTCCCTGCAGTGACTCACAGAAGCAAGCGTGCAGTGCTGCTGAGCGATGGCAGCACCTCTGCAGGGAGCACGGCACTGCTGGCAGCAAACGTGCCTGCACAGCATTCAGCTGCTTCTCCTGTCTTGGGCCCAAATAATTTCTCACATTCATGATTTGCCTCAACAGATCAATTCCTCACTAAGTGATTTTTCTTAATCTCATTTTTCTCCTATTAGGCAGAACACCAAGAATAAAGATTTTCCTAATACATCATGTATTTAGTATGTATGTGTGTGAAGCTACTTACACGTATATACATACTCAGTTACACAGCAGTAATGTTTTGGGTCCATATCTGCAGCCTAAGCAAGCCAGCAAGATCCCAAAAACCTTGACTGGGTAAAATCCAGGTCAGCCAGACACAAATGACAGAGATGAGGAACGTTATTGCTTTTGTTTCTAAGAGAAGATCCCATGTTACTGTTGCAAAAACACCTGTATCATATGGACTAGTGATTCCTTTTTCAAGTAATAGCGAGATCTTTGTCAAGTAATAGCAAGATCCTTTTCTCAGAAGTTCTACACACAACAGTAGAATGCTTGAAGAGCTTGAAAATTCAAGGTGACACACCAGAAACCAGAGTTTAGCCAGTTAAAGCACACAAGCATCTCTGCAGAATGTGTTATGGGAAAGCAAAAAGACCTACATGAACAATGGATACTGAGAGAAAAGTAATCTGTGTTGTATTAAGCTAAATTTTACCCTAAGAGACTTGTGTGTGCTTCCTCAAATAGCTGTGTCCCAAAGGACAAAGAACGGTTGGCTGTGTCAGCCTGGTGCTCACCTTGCAGGATTCGTAGCACATTTGCTAACTTCTTTTAGCAAATGGAAAGAATTCAAAAGAAAAACAGTGTTGGTTTCAACATTCAGGACTCACAGAAGCGTTAGTTTCTGCAGCTGGATGGTCCCCCCCCTCCTCACGTTCCTTGGAGAATCACATTCATATTGCAGGCTTAGATCAGGCACTTTTTAGATAATGTTTATCTGGAGTAAAAAGTCTGCAAAAGTTAATTCTGCATAATTTAAAGTAGCATTTCAGTCCCATTAGAGGTTGATAGTTAGGTCCCACCACACAACTGTGGTTCTTCTTTGTATTTGACTGTTGCCAGGAGACATTCTGAGGCTACTGTATAGCTGTGGTTAAGGTTTCTTCATAAACAAAAATATTTTCCTACCTATTCAAAAAAGAAAAAAAATACACTAAATGCTTTATACAGACAGAATCTGCTACTATGGAAATAAATAACATGGAGTGGAAAACCAGTGTCTTAGCTCTAGGATGCTAAGCCATGGAATGTCACATTCACATTTGCTGGAGACTAGCTGCTAGTTGGCAGGAGTATCTCAATGTCTTTGCCATTTGACACTACAGTGTTGTTAGAGCAGCTACTTGCCACGTCCATGGAGGCACCCAGTGAGGATGCTTGGGAAGAGGTTTTGGTTAGAGGAGCAGGAGCAGCAGGTGACTGAGCGAGGCCAGGTTTCTTTGGGGGAATGGGAGGAGGGTTCCCTCTTTCCGCTCTAGGAATGGTCGGCGACTTAATTCCAGGAGACAATGGGCTTAGTGGGCTGGAAACCTTGCCAGGGCTTTGAGAGTGACCAGATTCATTTTTGGGGCTCACAGCATTTGCCAGGTTTCGATAGTCTGTGCCAAAAGGTGAGCTGTTAGGGGAGACAGGTTTAATAGGTCCCTGCTGGCTGGTAAACCTGGAAAGGACCTGAGTGACTGTATTGCGGGCCAACTGCTTGGCAGCAGAGTTATCTGCTAGAGTAGGAGACAGATCCCGTGATGGTGGGCTCTGCAGACCACTGGACTGATGGTCCTGTTCAGCTTGAGACTGAAACTTGTGCCGAGCTGCATGGAAACGCTGATTGATCCCCACCTGGTAGGATGACTGGTAACCAGGGCTGCTTGCTGAAGCTCCCACTAAGCGTTTAGTCAAGACTGGGGAGGAACAGGGAGAAGGTGTAAGAGAGGAGGCAGCTGTGCTGCTGGGAGACAGCGTAACCCCACCAGAAGGGAACTGGGACATCAGATGTACCGGTGACTCTGTTCTTACAGGAGAATTTCCATTCTCAGCTGTGTTTTCTGAGGCTGCACCAGCAGGTTTCTCCTTCTGAACTTGGCTCTCTGGTGCATTTGTCTGCAGTAGCTCACTACCTGTCTGCATATCTGTATCACAATGACCATTGGATTTTGCATAGGCATGAGTAGGTGTAGTAGGGCTGGGAGATGTGGTGTGCACAGCTTTGCTTGTGCTGGCAGGATTTGCTCGGTCTGCCTGCACATATTCTGTCTGGCAAGACACAGACTTCACCAGGGGGCTGTCAGTTGCAACCCCTCTGGACACCACCGAGGGGCTGGGCTGCAAAGGCTGGGTAGGATTGTGCTCCTGGCAAGAAACCTGCAGCTCTTTCAGGGCTTTCTTCAGACATTCCACCTCTTCCTTGAGTGCTTTTGTACGGTTTTCTTCTCTGTTCAGTTTGGCTTTCAGCTGTTCTCTTTCAATGTCAAACTCGGAGAGCTGCTTTTCTACTTGTGCTTCCATCTGTAAACCCCGCTTCCTCTTCGACGCCAGTTCCTCTTCCAGTTTACTCACCTTACTCTTCTCTTTTTCCAGCTTCAAGCTCAATTCTGCTGTCTTCTGCCCCTCTTCAGCTGCTTTGGCAGTGGCTTTCTTGCACTCCACTACAAGCATGGAAGACAGTTGCTTGTGGCGTGCCCTCTCCTCCTCCAACTGGCTTGACAGCTTCTTCTGTTCTTTCTCAAACTTCTTCACCTGGGATTTTTCAAACTCCAGCTTAAAAAGAACATAAAAAGTCTGTAAGGGAACCATGAAACCCTGAAAACAAATAAAGTATAATGTCTTCAAATGAAATGGTGTTACCATGTCTCTTAGAGAAATTATACAGTAAAAGATGGCAATGGTTTAGAAAGAGGTTCTCACCCCAGGTATCTGCAAGAGTCTCACACAACTCAGGCTGCAGGTGTTAAGAATTATTACCCACTAGTAGTTTTATCATGTATGAAATTGAGTTGACCTTTAGTGAGACGTACACCCAGTCTGCCATACACTCACTGAACAAGCGATCTGGAGCAAAGCTTCCTTCCACCTCATTTACCACTTTGTTGGTTTGCCTTTTAAAGGCATTTAGACTTTAAAATGCTGATGTGATATGTATGTTGAATAAAGTCTACAGCGCTCGAGTAAGAGAGAACAGTAGCTTAAATATTTATTATCATCTCTGAATAGCACCCCCAGGAGATCTTCCATGACTTATTCTAAATTCTGAGTACTAGAGAGCCCTATCATTTGTAAGTACAGGCTTGTTCTTGAGAACTTCTCACATTTCAGGCTGAAGTAACATTTCAATTGCCCATTAATAGCTTTTAGCACTGCTCAGCTACCAAAACACCCCAAAATACTAAGGTTCTTTTTCATATTTTGATATTATAAAAGCTAGGAGTGCCCGGCAGAGGAGGGAGGTCCCTGCTGATCCTTCAAAACAAAGGTGCAATTAGACATTGCTACCGAGCTCACCGCCCAGGAGCCGGGTTTCTGTGGGTTGGGTAGCACCAGCTCCCTGAGCATACCTGCTGGGTGAGCCGCTCCCGCTCCTTCTCCAGCATGTAGGTGACATCATCCCCCTCCGCGGTGTCCTGGGCGTGGCGCTGCCGCTCCTCCTCCAGGTCCAGGATCACCTGCCAGGCAAACACCCATCACTGTTAGGCCCAGCACACTGACAAACAGAGAGAGATCAGTGCCTCCGCACATGGTCCGAAGACAAATGGAATGGGAGAGCAACCTCTGCAGCCTCAAACATCCCAATTCAACTTGAAAATGCATAAACCAGCTTTTGGACAAGTTATAGTATTACACTACTATTTCATGGAATCAGAGACTGGTTTGGGTTGGAAGGGACCTTAAAGCTCATCCAGTTACAACTCCCTGCCACAAGAAGGGACACCTTCCACTAGACCAGGTTGCCTTGAACACTTGTCAGCCCCTTAAGGCACTGGAAGCTTCTCTAAGGTTTCCCTGGAGCCTTCTCTTCTCCAGACTCACTCTAACAATAGTAATATTTGGTACAGCTAAGTCAGTTTGTGAAAGTCAGGAAAACCTCACACTGGATGTATGTTAATTTCATTATTAAATAGCTAAATTGCATGCTTCTCCTCCAGATTGCAAAACAACCTCGACAAGTCCACTTTCTCTGTCCTTTGTATGATGCCCCATGAGAATCACCTGACAGGACCATTAACTTTATGTTAACTTAAACCCCAGCAGAAGTGGAAGTGCTGCCCAGGGAAGGTGCAGCCCAGAGACACAGGGCACTAACAATTACTATAAGATGATTCTCACTCTGGTTTCAGCAGCAATTCACACACAGGCTTCTCCCTCAGTTTCTTACCAGGGATTTGAGGACTGCTGTGCAAAGTTTATTTTAAAGAACATTAATTTGTTCTCCCACTTAAGAACACGATGAGCTCTTGAAATGAAACTGCTTGCCATAAGGACCCAGTTAAGGAGCTCCTTCAGCTTTCATGCTGAATTACATGAATAATTGAAATTCTATTAAACTCAACAAAAAAAAAAAAGCCAGAATGCAAACTTCCCAAGAGACTGCTGTTATCTCACCAGCAGAACTCTAGGCTCTCCCAGCACATGCTCACCATGAAGCTTCCAAGCAATGCTTAAAGATATTTAAATACACAGGGAACGTTCTTATGGAAGGAGACATGAAGGACAGAAGAGGAAGGGAGGAAAATATCTGATGCTAATAGCATGATTTAGCTCAATAGGTGGCTGAAAAGGGAAGCACACGGCCTTGCTGTTACTTCCAGTGACTTAGAGGACAAACTAAAAGCTAAAGATACCTCCAGCTGCCTACCCTAAGTATAGCATCTGTGATTTAAAAGTCAAGCTGGCTGGTTCCTTATGTCTTAGCAAGGTTTCTGCAACAAAAATGCTTCACATTATTCACAAACAGAAAGGAACTTGCTCTGTATTACCCCCATCTAAACAGATTATGGGAAAATAAACTTTAACCCACATGTTGATGAAACAGAGGGTTCAACTTTGAACCTTTTGATTAGAAACAGAATGTGACTACTTGTCTTTGAGATCTTTGTACATGATTTACTAAGCTTAAATCAAATCAAGAGTGATATACCTCTAGCCAAAAGTACACCTGGATCTCACATTGTGAAAAGCAACTTCTAGACACCGGGGTAACAGCACCAGCTCACAGCTTGCCACAGGTGCAAGTGAAAGCAAAAATGCCGGCTGTTTTTTAAAATGGAAATGTATGTGAAGAGTCCTGCAATGCAGGTGACTGTAGGGATGCTCCAGAGAGCTCCTCCCAGTTGTGAATTCAAGTGCTATACTCTTGGGCAATTATTCTCTGTGCTGGCTACATAGCAGGGTCAAATACTTCAACCATTTTGACTTGTTTAAACATACTGCAGGACAAAACAAAAATCACAGAATCTTAGAATGGTTTGGGTTGGAAGGGATCTTAAAGCTCCTCCAGCTCCAACCCCTGCCACAGGCAGGGACCCCTTCCACTGGAGCAGCTGCTCCAAGCCCTTGTGTCCCACCTGGCCTTGAACACTGCCAGGGATGGGGCAGCCACAGCTTCTCTGGGCACCCTGTGCCAGCGCCTCAGCACCCTCACAGGGAAGATTTTTTCCTAATATCTAATCTAAAAACATTTGTTTTTTTAAAGGCTAACCTGTTACATAAAGTGAATATGTTGTAGCAAGACTCCAAGAAGCAGAGTTGAGTGGACTTCTGCTTTTAGACTTGTGTGCAGCTCTACGTTCCTCCAGTAAACTACAGCACACCAGAGGAGCAAACCTCTGTGAAGTAGGGTCTGATGTGGAGCAAGCTCTTCACTGATGTCAATGTATGTTAAAGCTATATAAGAAGAATAATAGGTGCTTTATTAAAGAGGTCAAATGGCATTAAAAACAGTTATACTTTTTAGGAAAGCATAAGGAGGTGCACTTGCTGGTACCAGCTCTTCGATTATCCTCGAGAACAAGTCACAGGCAGAACAGTGATATGTTTGCTGAGAATTCAATCTTCCAGGGACCTTTCGGTAAGCTTTTTGGCAAGCACTGTACCTCTCAGTTGTGAATGAGCTTGTTCCCTTTTGTGTATCTTAACAAAACCATCTTGCATACATTTCAAATTCTGGAATTACGATTAATAAGCTTACCGGCTGCATTGTATTGAGTGAGAAGTTTAAACAAAGGTGCAAAGTTCTTTCAGTTACCAAACCTCAAAAATATGGTGACTTCAGCAAAACCAATTATCAAAATGCAACTATTAACTTCTGCACATCTTATTAGAAGCAAAACCTACCTTTCTGTGCCTGCTTTCTGCAGCAGCTAGTTGGGATAACATTCTTTCCTGCATATTCTTGCAATGTTTCATCACCACTTTCAAAATAGATAAGGGATTGGAGCATACTGGTTGCTTTTCCCCATGATTTCCCTCTTTCAGAGTCTCAAAATCTCTCTGCAAAGCCATTAATGGATCACTGATGTTGTACTTCCCATAGCGTTCTTCAATGAACGTGTCTCTATGCTGGGCCTGCAATACAAAAACAAATTTGCAATTTAGTATACTTAACACAAAAACTAGCTGAAGAAGAAAGTACTTTGTAAGTAATGTTCCTCTTCCTAACTTTTCCACTTTGAGATAGAGATCTTCACACAATCTGATTCATATCCTGTTATCTGCGGTAATAATGAGAGTATTCAGACAGGAAAACACCCAGGTGTGTCATGGGCAAGGTCCCTGGTTAGCAGACAGGACAGTAAATCTCAAGTCAAACTGGTCAATCAATATACCTTCTGAACAGCAGTGCAGTCCCTACCACCGTGGTCAACTCCTGCTCTCCACATAAGATACTGAAGCCTTGGAAAGCTTTGCAAGACTCATGTGTCTTTCCACAGCTGGAACACAAGCAAGTGCACTCTCTTCACAGGCAGCCTGAAATAAGCCTGAGGGAGGTTATATGAAGCATGTGCTCAATTAGTTTCTCAACTCTCCCTCCTGTGTTTCAAAAGAACAGCATCTTTTAAGCAAATGGCCCCAATCAAGCTAGAAACAAAGCAAAATCTTGCTTGAAAACACAGCTTCTCCACAATATATTCAGTTGAACATCCTCATACCACAGCTACCTGCTATGTCCATGGTTACATTCCACAGCTGTGAGAAAGGAAATAAGGAAAGTAATCCTTGCTCAACAAACGGTTTAATCATTTACTGCTGTATCAGTGGAAGAGCAGTTGGGCTGTTTCCTTGACTGTCACCATCAAAGACTTCCACTGTTGAGCAGTTAAAGAGCTGTATTCTCACAATAGCCTATAAATCTGTGAATTGTTAATAAAATCCTTAATGTTCTCATCCAGACTAAACAAAGTGTAGTTTTTCAAGAAGGAAGATAGGAATGATTAGGTTTCTTTTGGGGACACGTAAGAATTAAAGAATATCACATGTACGAGGCTTTACATATACAGCATTTAGAATCAGCCATTCCAGCTGGAAATCTGTTTGTCAGGATACCAATAGCCTTATCCTACTGAATGACTACTGTGAATTCGTAAACAGCAAAATTTCATAAACACAGATATTAAAATATTATCTACATGTTTACCACCATGATAAGAAACCATATGAAAACAGACATCCATGCAACAAAAGATATGAGGGAAAACTGGACTGAAGAGAGCCCTCAGAGTTGATCTATCTTGGCTCCAAGAGATGTAAGCATTGATTTCCAATGAAACAGTTACAGGCTACATGCCCAGCATCTGTGGAAGCCTGTGACAGCGTTTTGCTCCAGTGTGTATCACCCACAGTGCAACCCCGTGCCCAGCAAAGCTGCTGTGCCCTGCCAGGAAAGAACATCATCCACAGCTGAGGCTTAAATCTGATTCTGCTTGATTCACTACAGTCATGGTAACCAAGCCTTATGAGATAATTCACACCTTTTCTATATTTTGTGAGTACAGAGACCTAATAGCAGCCTTTCAGTACCTAAAGGGGCTGACAAGGAAGCTGGTGAGGGGCTTTGGACAAGGGGAATGGCTTGAACCTGCCCGAGGGGTGACTGAGCTGAGCTCTTGGGCACAAGCTCTTCCCTGTGAGGGTGCTGAGGCGCTGGCACAGGGTGCCCAGAGAAGCTGTGGCTGCCCCATCCCTGGCAGTGCTCAAGGCCAGGTTGGACACAGGGGCTTGGAGCAGCTGCTCCAGTGCAAGTTGTCCCTGCCCATGCAGGGGGTTGGAACTGGGTGAGCTTTAAGGTCCTTTCCATCCTAAACCATTCTGTGCTTCTATGAAATGCATGAGTGAGCTCTAGTACCTTTAACCAAAGCAAGCTAAAGTAGTTACATTTAAAGCATACATTAGTATGTGTAATTAGCAAAGCACGGTGTGACTTACAGAGGAAACACTACAAACTACTCTCTTCTTTACAGAGCATGTGTATGACATGTTTTTGTTTCCAGTCTGCTCCAAGTAAATGCTGCACATTCTTGGGCGTGCTTTGGCTTTCTGTGTACAGGCTGCTCACCTCGGAGCACCCTCAGGAGCACAGAGTTCAGCCATTCCAAATTAAGCACAACAGCTTTTCAGAGCTGGTGACGGATTCTTAGCACAAGCTCCACAAAACCCTGACTCTGCTGATGCTGTGAAATGGCTTTCAGCTGTCGCAGGGTGGAAAACAAGGATCTGCCTTGAATGCAGAATGAAAGGGTGCCAGCCCCATTGTGTGCTTCCTCAGAAAGCCTTTCACCTAACAAGAACAGCAAACTGTCACCCATTTCTCACGGGATTGCCTGAGGACATCTTTTAGATAGGAAAGACCAAGTCCGACTAAAATGATGCCTGTATTTACTGGAATGGCTGTTTTCTGATGTCCCTGTATCAAAGGCAAACACTTCCCTCAAGCATACAAGAGCAATTGTGATGCTCTGAACACCACACCACACACCAGTTGGTACAGAGATACTGAAACACAAAAGCTACAGCTGAGCTGTACAGGTCACAGGACTGATAGATAAGCAATAAAGCTCTGCTTTACTCAAACAGTTGTTGAGATTTGTGCTGGTCCTGCCTGTAAGATGCAACCACATGATTTGCATGAATCAAAACTATACAGAAGTCAATCTCTGTTCTCAAAGGGAAAAAGTCTGTGGGTTTTCTTGATGAGTGACATAAACCTGAAACAAATTAGCCTGCTTTCCATATCTGCTCCAGAACAAAATCCAGTTAAAGTCATTTGTCCTATGGTACGGGTTTGGAGTTCTATTTTAACCCTTGCAGTAAGCAAATACAGAGGAACAACTCACACTCAGAAACACCCCTCCTTCTTCATCAGTAATATCTACCAGGAACAGTGGATACCTTTGATCAGAGCTTAAGATATTGTTCTAACTTTACATTGCAAAAAAAAAAACAGAAGAGGAAGGAAAAGCTCAGCCCTGGAAATGGGAGGGCAGCCCTGGATAATGAGCCACCCTGGTTTAATGAATCACAGGAAGAACTGCAGCCTTGTTTTGATTTTCTGTGAGGGGCAGGAATCCTCAGTTATTCTGAAGAAGTTACAAATATGACTCAACCAAACCTCACTAGAAGCTCGCAGGGAATTCTGGAGTGACCCACACATTCAAGTCTGTAAATACCAAGTGGGATATTCATCCAGCTGGCCTAACTGCTGGGACAGATGAGCTGCTCTTCCCTTAAACCCAATGCACCCTGGAGCTGGTGACTCCACAGCCTCATAGAAACACAGGAGAAACCCACCAGGAGGACACCAGCGCTGTAACAGGGCAAGCAAAGAGGGGGACATTTGAAAGGTTTACTTCTGGGCAAGTTCCTTCTAATAAAACCCAAAGAACTGGGATTAAAATCACATCCCTACCTATAACCTCTGAGTTTTTGCAATACTAAAGGTGGAACATAAGCCCTGTTTTCCCTCTGCTCCTCACAGCACAACTCTTGTTGAATTTAGTGGGGTGGTTTATTTCCTGTCTAGGAAAGAACAAGTTCTTCCTTGCTACTTTGAGCAATTAAGTATTTTCCTGACCTAGCATGACAAACAGATGAGACTGTCCTAACATTCACAGCTTTCTCAAGTCCAGCTATTCTTCAGCATCCAGCAGAGCATAAACACTTATTTACAATTGTCTAGACTATGAAAAGCCTCGAACGGGTCACCTACACCGACCACATCCAGCTGACAAAACCAAACCAAGTGCTTTGGCATTTATGCCACCAGGCACTTGGGCACATAATCTACATGTTATTTCATACAAGTACTGAACTGTCACATACGTGAGTGACTTCTCCAGGGCTTACGCTCCTCACTGAGGCCACTCTTCAGCTCAGCTTCTACTGTCACTGGAGGTCACATACAAACATCTCCAAGAGTTTTGATTTTGTCCTGCCTGAACTGAAAATCCATCTTAAATCCAGTTTCTGTTCAACTTTCAAAACAGCAAGTATCTTGATGATGGAGGAGAAGTATTCTGTTAGTAAGCCCAAAGTGTGTGTGTGGGGGTGAATCAGATTCCAGGATCAACCTATTAAACACACAAATGCGCAGGAAATCAAGCTTCCGTAGTGAGGAAACAAGGTTACAAAAAGCATTGTTAACTTAGAAATGGAAAATTTAATCCGGAAAACCAGAGATGACAGACATACTTAAAACAACATCAACTGTGCTTTGAAAGAAGATACAATCTTCTGCAACTAGAAGGTGTTCTGATTTAGTACCTCTGCCATCTCAAATATAGGTTTTCTACCAATCAATTCAAACTCCAAAAGCAACTAAATGAACTATTCAGCAATTTTGAAGATTTTTAAATTGTCCTCCCCCAGTAGGAGAAAAGATAATACTTAAGCTTGGGCTGCTCATAAAAAAAAGAAGCAGCTATGCACGCTAACTGCTCGTAAAAATGAAACTCCTGGTACTCAGCAGAATGAGGCATACACTGAGGGTACCACTTGGAACTGGCTGGCTTGGAGCTCAAGCTGGGGTAATGGATCACTGCTAGTCCTTCTGAATATAGATAATGCTGATTTTATGGAGCAGAAGCAATACCTGACACAACTGCAGAGATGTTTCCTGGGCAGGCTGGCAAAGCAGAGGCTTTGTTTTGTTAGGAAAAACTACTATTTCCTCCTGGAATTTCCAGCCTGTTTTGGGATGAGAGTTTGTCAACCTATTTGTGAATTTTTATTGCTTTAATACAAGGTTTCCTTGTTTATGTGACACTATTTTCTCCCTGCCTTCAATCATCTTTACAACTTGTTTTACTGGAGAATTTCCAAGACTTGTTTCAAGTATATTTTTGGTCACAAAGTTGAGTGTTACATTTGCCTGCAATTTTAGAGTTTAGCTTTCAAGCCTCGGCACAACACAAACACCCTGTTATTAACTGCAGCTACTGTGTAAGCAGCTCTCCGGCAAGAATCTGCACAGAAGTTCCTCCTTTATGTTGCAGAGAGTGGTATAATCTTTAAATAGCTTCTTACTGCCTTGAACTTCCTTATTAGCTTCTCTCCCCAGAGACAGATATTGGGAATAAAGACAAGCTGAGGTCACAGCAATTGCTGAGAGAGAAGCGAAATGGGGGTGGGGACCACTTGCTTTGCACAGGAATAAATGTCAAAAGGCTGGAGTGGGATTCTGAGTTGTCCTGTAGGTCCAACTCTGAAGCAAAGCCTAGCAGAGAGTCACAGAGCAGAAATTACATCACTCAAATGCAGTATGTGTCTTAATTGCCATCATTACATCAAGCGAACAAACCAGATAAACGAGAGCTACCCAGCTTTGCCCACATCAGACCTGTTATCAGCTTGGAAAAATGTTAAGAAGCTTTCTCAGGATATGTCAAGCAGCACAAAACTGTGACTTCTTTCCTTTTGGTCCACAGCATAGACAGTACATGTCCCAGTAAACGCCCGGCCACGCATAGCTCCAGCACAATGGTGACGATGGTCCAAGAATTGCAGCGTGCTCACTTTGGTCACCATTAAAACAGGAAACCTGATGACACCCTGACAGCTGAAATTAAGAGCTGGAGCCATTCCCACACCTCTCTGCTCCTTTTTCAGCACCTATCTGTGAGAAGGTGAAGAGAATCAGCCTTCCAAAGGACACTGGCTGCTTCAATCAAGAAATAAACCAAAACCTCCCCAAATCTGCAAGAGAAGCCATAAGAAAAGCCTGCATTCCAGCAGGACAGCACCCATGGGAACACTGCTACATCTAAGCTGCTTTGTAAGTGATGCAAAAGCCCATTTTGCCCCATCTGTGAAAGATTTACTAGCATCTGCAGCAAGGTTTTATATTACTGAAGTTTTTGATTTAAAAAAGAGGTAGAGAGTTTTTTGAAACTGCACTGTAAACTCGGTTTCTAAATCCACTGACAAATGAACACTTAATTTTGCAAAGCATTAACAGTGCTTTATAGAGTGAATCACTGAATTCAGAAGCAAAGCAATGAATACCAGCTCCCAGTCATTAATGCAAAAGAGACAGTTTCTGTTCCAGTGTAAATTGCCTAAGGCCTTATTAACATCAAAGAACAAGCCAGAAAGCTGTTTCCTGTTTTCCAAAAGTAAACAGAACTTCACTTCTAATGTATGGAAAGTTCTGCTTTAAAGAACAGGGGCAGGGAACAAAGTACTCTAACATAGCAATAGAGACCATTTAAATATTGAATTGTTTCCAGTCACGGTGTGCTATTTTAGAAGACTAACCTGTGGTTCACACATGCAATCCTTTCCACATGGCAATGAGGACTGAGAATCAGCCCTCAGTATTATGCAACTCTCTGACAGCATCTGTTTTTCCTGGATGATTTAAATACAAATATAACTACAGGAAAGGAGCACAATAAGAAATGAGACTTAAGGTCTGTTCTGAGGGGAACACTGAGATTTATGTAGTGGACAAGAAGATACTTTCAGGCAAAGAAAAAAGTAAAGCTTTTTCTCGAAGAGATTTTAAAATAGAGGAAGTAAACTGAAGCACTAGAAAAGAATAGGCTGAATACAGTAAATTTGTTAATTTAATCCTTTATGCTGGTATCTCATGATGCAGTTTGAAATGGATGTTAAAAGTCAAGAGCAGGTCTGCTGTGAAAGCACCGGGTGCGATGATGGTCCCCATCATCAACACCCACCACTCAATTAAACACAGTATACGAGGAAAAAGAGTAAACCACAGAAGAAAACCCCAACAGTGAAGGCCAGAAATCAGCAAAGGGCAAATCATAATATACCAGAGGCATCAGTTTGAGGTGACCTAACACCCACTCTTGATAACACAAATCTGAGCACCAGACAAACCAACCTTGGGAATTAAACCATTTATGCCAGCACGAAGAGGAGAGTGCAAAGAAATGCACACAGAGAATGCAACAAGGAAGAAAGGGTGAAGATTTGGGGAGGGGAGGCAGAGAGAAGAGAGGAAAGTGATGGAGCAAATGAAGCAGGCTCTGGAAAGCCTGGCACAGAAGCCCGGTTTTGACACAGTGAGAAGCAGGGCCAGTGCCAGCCAACAAGTGGCCTAATATCATGAGGGAGAGGAAAACTATTTTAGGCTTTGTCATCTGCATACATGGATTCTCTCTGTTAAATGCCAGATGCTAAATGTTTTTCTTTAAGCATGCAGGAATTTCAGTTACTGCAGCCTGTGCAACAATCAAATTAAAGGTTAAGAATGAAGGTACTCCTTTATCTGCAGGGGCTTGTTGTTTCCTATAATGTACCAAAGCATCTCCCTCAAACATCCAGAGAGCTCAGAAGCATTTAAATCTGAATTAGAAGTTAAATTAGCCTATGAAGGGAAATGAATTTTTCTTACTATATGGGAAGTAAATAGGCAGATAAACCTCTGACTTTCAACCACTGACACTTATGTGTCTAATGTAACTGCTGGAGGAAAACACCATCATAGTTTAAGATCATGCAATACCTTAACGAAGTTCAGGTTCCACTCCACCTCTAACATACACATGCAACTACCAAGCCTCCAAATGAATCCAACTGTAGAGGCAGAACAGACTGTTCATACCACTCGAGGAAGAGAAACAGCAGCAAGACCACTGTCAATCCCTGTGTGTGAAACAGCCAATGCTTCCACTAGACCTGAATGTTTCAGCCCCTCTCAGTGCAAGTCTAGTCCATGAAAGTCAAACAAACGCTCTCTGAGTTTCAATCTTTATTTCAGAAGGCTTTTTCTTCAGGGCTGTATTTTTACATGTATCAAAACGTGAGTAAACACATCAGTGAAGTATGTTTTCCTTTAATTATAGTCTGAAACAAGGGGAACACAAAATCACAAAATGGAATTTATAAACCTTTAGAATTAGTTTTAAGCAATGTTAAGTTCAATGGCTTTGTAACAGTAGCAGTGGAAAATTACTGAGGTGCATAATACATAGAAAAAATAGAGTACAGGTAGAGAACATACTGGCACAAGATAAATCGTTATAGTTGATGTGGTCTTAAGAAAAACAGTCTAGTAAAACAGGACATAGGGATAAGGAGTATCTAGGAATAGTAGGTGTCCAGGATAGGCTACGGGGAAACAAACTGATAAGTAGGAGGATAGGAGGGTTATTATGTCTGGTGCTAGCGAACCAATTAAACTGGTACAAGCATCTACTGTGCGTGCTTCAAAGGCTGTCAGAAGTGATGAAGATTGTTGGAAGAAGTAAACGACCCTCAGAGACACCACCACAATTCTGTACGCATGCGGGGAGCTTTCTGGAAAGTGATGTAATCCATACGTAGCCTCATGAATATGAATGTGTGCCCAGGGACTATATAAGGATGGCTTGTGTAGCAATAGGGGGACACACGTTAGGAGGAGTTATCCCCCATGTCTCCTGGCGCCGCAATAAAGAATACCTGCTTGTCAGCTTGGAAACACTGTTGGCAAGTTTGCTCCTGGAGTTTTCTCCGAATCAAGTCACACACAATAGAACTGTTCCAGCCAGTAAAGCACTTGTAAAACAGTTACCACAGTTACTATCAGTAAACAAAAAGAAAAGCACAGCAAGGCCATGAGCCAGCTTTTACGGCCCTTTCCTACTACCTTCAGCTTTCCTCACATTCTTCAGGTGAAATGCTACAGCATATCCCTTCCAGAAGGAGGGGAATACAGCACTAACCTTTGATTAGCTTGGTATTTTATACTGCATAATTATCAAGCATAAGTTACAATTTCATTTAATTTCTTCTCAGTTATGAGCACTTGACAAATTATGTCAAAGGGTATTCTAATTACATTAGTCTCCTCATGCAAGAGGGAACTGCAGGTTAAATTTCAACAGGAAAGAGAATTGCTTTATGCTACGAGAAGGTACACAATAACAATCCATTGGAATGGAGGAGCTGCTGCATTCCTTCCCATCTCTCCGCTCCATTACATGCATTTCACACTGCAATATGAAAGTGATGCTTGTTTTCCTAGCATGTTCTGACCAAACAGAATGAGAAGACTGATCCCAGGACAGAGGAGAACTTTGCAAGTCTGCTTCAAGAGAGGAGCTGAGCATTTCACACCATCAATAGCCAATAGCTTTGAGAGGGGGTAAGGATACTCCCCCAAAATAAAAAGACTGTCTAAATGTGAAACCAGTTAACAGTAAGTATATAAGCATCCTAACTGTTCAGGAGGAAAAGCTCCCTCCACCCACCTAAAGGTGGTTGTATTTGGAATCAGGCAAGAGAGTTCCTGTTTTAAGAAGCCCTCCTTGCTAAAGGAAAACAAAACCATCAGAGAAAGTCTGATGGGGCTTTTACATTTCTCACAACCACAGAAACACTTGGTTCTTTATCAGGAAGGATGAAAGCACATGCATAATGCTGTATTTCAACACTGAAATGCTTCTTGCAGCCAGCCTCAATAATGAATTCCAAGACATAGACTAATATGCAGCATTTATTATCTAATACTAATGATATTAAGATGGGAATCTGAACCAGTAATAAATCTTTGTCTCTGAACTTCACCTTGGATCCAAGCACTCTGTAGAACCTGTAGTAGTACTGTTGTCATTTCTGTCTCTTATCACAGTACTTAAAACATACCTTTAAGGCTTCTATGACAAGATCTCTTGCTTCCAATTCTCCCTCAAGAATGCTAAACAGTGTCAGTAGTTCTGGTTTGCTGAGTTTTTCCAGATTCATCCTGAAAACCTGAAATAAAGGGAACACAGTTTATTTGGTATTTCTTTGTACGTAGAAATCAATATTCTAAGCTATGAAACATCATCTCCATTTAACTTCAGCTTCCCCTTTTTTCAGGTGCAGATTACACAAGGCAATAATTTTCTCTTCAGCTTCCAAAAGCAGTTTCCAAACCCAGTTGTAGAAGATGCCGTTTTCCCCTTTTCTCAAGGGGTCCTGAACATATGCACACCCAGATGGTGTAGGCAGAGTGTATGGGCTAACATGACAGTGTAATATTCACCAAGAAGTAGCCAAAGTTAACAGGGGAGGGAAAACCACAGATATTTAAAAGCCATACTACTGTAGACTGTACATCTGGATCCCACAGCTGCAAACATCACTGAAATGAGACTGAAAAGCTGTGATGAATGCAGCCCAAACTGGGCCACCTACACAAACATAACAGTGATGTTAACATTTCAGTGCTACGATGCACTTCCTAGGAATGCCAGTAGGAATGGAACAGGCCCAGAGCACTTTGCAAAAATCAATACCACATAAACCCCACACATTTAATTACTATTCTTTCAATATCACCATAATTTATTAAATATAATTTTACTGTCCACATCAGAATAAAGATCCATCACCTGCACTGCACATACAGAAAGCTTATTTCCCCCCCCGCATCTTTACTGATACACTTAACATTAATAATAAGCCTTTTTATTTTAACTTTAACAAATGAAGTAATTTTAGAGACTAAATTCTTGTCTCTGATGCAAATATACCTGTTGATACAGTCCTGTGCTTTGCACAATAATCATGCTTTTCTGTCCAAGTCACACCCGGCTTTTGCCATTCCTTGCATCAATCAGAAAACGTTACAGCACAAAGCTACCCAGAAATATCAAATTCCACCAGCAAGTGATAAAGGGTTAACTTAACCTTTACTGGAGAAGTGTATCCAGCTGAAGCATTCAGCTGAACTCTAATTTTTCTGAAGTCACTGCTACTTTACAACTGATTTGCATAACTGTGCCTTGGAGAATTATGCACAAATGCAAGTTCTGTCTTGTTTATGCCAAAGCAGTTTTCCAGTTGCTGGGAATGGAAAG
The DNA here is from genome assembly GCF_012275295.1 of Melopsittacus undulatus. NCBI lineage: Eukaryota > Metazoa > Chordata > Aves > Psittaciformes > Psittaculidae > Melopsittacus > Melopsittacus undulatus. Next base: position 4,410,738 of record NC_047542.1, on the reverse strand, counting down.
TTCTGCTGACAGAGAGCAGTAGGCAGCCTTCACACAGCAAGAGAAATCAAAAATCTACTGCGTACCTACTCTGTTAAGTGGGCAGGTTTCTCATCATGCAATCACATTCTTGCTTCACGCAGTGTTTTACATTAAATTCCATACAGCAGTAAGGTTTTCTTACAGACTTTTTGGGCTCATCCTACTGCTGGCATTAGCTGCTCAAGAGAACTTGAGTGGAAATGACCATGACTGTCTGGGGTATTGCAGCTGTTCCAAAACCGTTTCCACTGGACACTGTGTATCTGTCAGCATGGCATTTACAGCCCCTACTGCAGAGCCATTAATGTACATTCAAGAGGAAAACACACAAACAGAGCGTTTGGAAAACCTGCTCATATTCCTCCCTACAGCTCTGCATTCAGCTCTGGGGCAACAACATAAGCAGGATATGGACCTGTTGAAGTGAGCCCAGAGGAGGCCATGGAGCTGCTGCGAGGGCTGGAGCAGCTCTGCTCTGGAGCCAGGCTGAGAGAGCTGGGCTGGGGCAGCCTGGACAAGAGAAGGCTCCTGAAGGGGAGACCTGAGAGCAGCTCCAGTGCCTAAAGGAGCTGCAGGAAACCTGGAGAGGGGCTTTTTAGTAGTGACAGGACAAGGGGGAAGCTCCACAGGGAGCCTGGCTAGCCAAGATCACATGGAGGGAGCATGACTTACACCTTGTTCTTGTACAAAAAGGAGAAAGTGCAACAGAAGCAGCAAATGAATGCCAAAACATAAATGAGCACCCATGCAGGGTACAGGTTTTAGCCTTTGACATTTACCATGCTTATGTTGGCACACTAAGTCCAAGCTGCATCACTTCCTTGAGCAGGTTGTAAACCTAGAACATCTGACTGTGTGCTCAGAAGATGCACAACTTCTTTTCAAAACCACCTCAGTCCTTGTTCAGACTAAATCCACAAGTGCCTAGACTAAATGATGGGAAATAGCTGATAATACTGATGGGAAATAACATTTTTAACCAGATACTCATCAAGTTATGTTAGTTTTGTGGTGTTGTAAACCAGAACTAAAAAGAAGTTTTTTGGGGGATCTTAAAACAAAGAGCATCGTCTATCTACACTGCCCCAGACAGTAAACTTTGAACATGGACTTTCAAATGTGACCACATCTGTGCTTTTCTCTTACAAAGAAATTACATGGAAATGCACAGCTGCATCTCTCCCTTAGCTACCAGACAGCATACTCTTAAAGTGAGGACAGCTACTAACTGCAGTTTGGTCTTTTAAAGCTATTAGTTTGGGCAGTAATCGTTTCTATTCTGTATTCTAAATACTCTGATTGTGACTTGTCTTCACCATGTTATAGAAATAAGCCATACTATTTTTACCATGCCTCTATGGCTACAGTCTTTAATCAGCTTAATAATATAAACAAGCCCTGTTCCTAAAGTATATGGGTAAAAATACTTACAGAAATAAAGAGCAGGAGACAGTTTGCACAGTAATCATTTATACAACAACAACAGGTAACATTAAAGGTATATAAGTGGTACAACCTCAGTTTCCTTATGTGCAACCTGACCTTGAACTGCTCTGTTCGCCTAAGTTATCCTGTGCTGCTAAGGCAACAACAGCAAATGCTACAAAGAAAGTCACAGCCCCACAAAACTACCACTAAACTGTACTTCCATCCTGCACTGATTTACAGGGAACTTCTTAAAGCCTTGGAGCACACTGGGCAGATGCCTGTGACAATCCCAGGCACTCCCTTTCAAGGGCCACTCCATACTTGGGAGCTGAGAAGTGGAAAGAAAAGCTCTGTTCATTTTACCAGAGCAAGAAGCCTCTCTGGATCAAAGCGCTAATGAGCACGTATTTGAGTTCCTCCTCCCCTATCCAAATCTGAGTCCTTCCCCAGCCCTCCAGCGTCACAGGCTCCTGAGCTGACCTTTCCAAGGCTGCTTCCCACTTACGCGTCCCTGTGCCTTCCCTTGCCCTACTTTTAATAAAAGATCACACCAACCCTATTCAATTACCCAGTTCTCCCCTCACGAGCAGTCCTGTTCTGCCAAACTGACCTGTACTCATGAGCTGGGAAACCTGAGCCATTATTCCCAAACCTTTAAGCAAGGGATAGAGTTTCACAGCATTAGAAACAAAGATCCAGAACCACGCAGGGCATACAACCGCTTTACATCCAGCACAATATGCTGGTGAGTCCCATCACACAGCTCACAAACCGCAAGGACCTCATTATTTAGTCTGATGGTATAAATATTTTCCCCAAGTCTCAGATATGTCACCATTTTTGTACAATAAGCAAAAGTTCAGAGAATAAACAAAGATAATTACTTACTGCTTGCCTAAAGGCTCCTTTCAGCTACACTATGGAGCATTAAAGAGTTCCCTGGGCAGACCCATCCCTACCCTTGAAATAGATGGAACTCTTCTTTTGGAAAGTTATTTTCCAGTATTTAACTGAAAATAAATATCAAGACCAGTTTAAGCATAGGCACCACCACACCAGCTAACAAACTAGGGTAAGTTATCTCCGGCATGTGCCATTTCAGGAACAAGAGATAAGCTTCAACAGCAGCTCCTCCATGCAACAGAATCACGCTATAATGACGGTGAAACCATCAGAGGTTCCATCTCGCTTGGGCTTATGAGCATGAACCAAGTCAACCAATGCTGCCAGTGCAAGAGAACTTCACGCACTGCCTTCAGAAAAGGTTTGAGTTGCTGTGCAGCGACCAAAGAGCAGCCAGAGCACAAAGGGGTTGTCGAGGGGAAGCTTCAAGATACTCTCCAAGCTCCTGGCTCAAAACTATTCTACTTTTATTACAAATACCATGAAGAACGCAGCTTTTCGTTCCCTTTTCCGTGGAGGGAGGGTATTTCCTTTTCTTTCACAAGCCACAGTTCCAGCTACACTAGTGCAACAATGCCTCTATGTCTGTAAATCCTGAATCAGTTTCATTTACTTTTTTCCTGTCCCTAAAGAGGAACTGATATTTTCCAGGAGCCCGCATGGGCAGTCATAATCACATTCATATGAGAGCCTAAATGACTAGTTTGAAAGCTCCTGATAGACAAGTTTTTAAAAGCGCTGCTGCACCTATAGCCCAATGTTTGAGTCGTTAAGGTAATTACACACTATGTTTGTATAATAAAGAACCTAACACACACTTTATAATTGCACATCCACAATGCTCCCTGGCGTTGCATCAGAACTGGAGAGAATCGGTTTAACATAGTCAGAGAATTGGGGTAACGTGAGCAGTGTTTAAATCCCTCGCCTCTATCTTGGAGGTGAATGGAAAAGAGACTTCCCCCCCCCCCCCCAAATCCTCCTCCCCTCGTTATTTATTTCAGTACTACTCCGCATGGTACAAATACATAAAATTCCCATTGCAAGGATTACTGGCGCCCCAGGACAGGCGCTAGAGCCCCTTGCGACTGGGGTAAAGCTACCACCGCGGCCCCCAGCCCCCTGAGCCGGTCAATGCCCGGAACGGGGCAGCCGCTCCGGGTCACACCGGGTCACCGGGTTCCTCCGGTCGCGGCGGGGAGAAGGCCGGTACCGGCCCCCCGCGCCCTCCGGCCCCAGGCACCTGCACCCTCAGTCCCGAGCTGGGGTGTCGGAGGCCACTCCAGGGCTGCGCTCGGCCGGTGCCTCCCGAGCAGCCACGGGTACGACCGCGGCGAACAAAGGCAAATACCACAGCGGAGCTCGGCGCGTCCCCCTGGCCTCCTTCACGCCGGGGCCGCCGCGGGGGAAGGCCACGGGTCCTGGGGGACCTTGGGGGCACCAACCGACCCCCGCTTCACTCCCCCTCGCCTGTGTCCGGGCAGCGGCGACGCCAAGCTCCGGGTAACATCCCCCCCGCCCCAAGTCCCTACGTTCGCACGGCCTTCGCCACTCCGGTACCCTCCACCCCCCCCCCCCCCCGGTCCCGGCCGCTGCCGCCCCCGCCCACAGCAGGGCTCGGCTCGGCTCGGCCCTGCCGCCGCCCCTCTCAGCCCCCGCTACCCGGGCCGCCCCGCACCTGCTGCAGCGCACCCACAGGAGGGAAGGCAGCGCCAGGCCGGACCGAGCCCGGCCGCACAGAGCAGAGCCCTGCGGACCCCCCCGCCGCTCCCCGCCACCGACCTGGCCCCGCGCCGCCGCCACTACCGTGCCGCTCCGCTCCCCATCCAGCTGCCCCGCCCCTTCGCGCCCGCCTGCTGAGGGACGGCGCAGCTACCAATCAGAGGCGCCGCCGGGCGCGCCCGCCCGCCAATCCGCAGCCTGGGAGGCGGGGAGGGGGCGTGGTCCGGCCGGCGGCGGCAGCAGCAGCCAATCAGAAGGCAGAACCGGGGCGAGGGGGACGGGGCAGCGGCTGAAAATCCCTTTTGTTCGCGGCGGCGGCGGCGGAGAGAGCGGCCGGCTGTGATTGGTGCGTCACTTCCGCCGCGGGCGGGGCTTGGGCGGTGGCTCGGGCGGTGGCTCGGGCGGTGGCTCCGGGACCCGCCCTGTGGCGGGGCCCCTCGGCCGCAGCGCCGGGCAGCGGGGCGGTGCCGGTACCGGTCCCCTCCGTCAGCAGAGGCTGGGCCGGAGGGTTCTCGGCCCGGGGCAGCCTCTTTCCCCTCACACAGGCTCTGAGCCCCGCTCTCCTCAAGCCTCCCGGGCCTGCTCCGGTCAGGCGGCCCGGCCGGACATCGGCCTCCCTCCCAGGACTGAAGGTCTGCCCCGTGGTGCTCTATAACGCCGCTGTTTCATAGAATCGTAGAATAGTTAGGGTTGGAAAGGACCTTGAGATCATCCACATCCAACCCCCCTGCCATGGGCAGGGACACCTCACACTAAACCATGGCACCCAAGGCTTCGTCCAGCCTGGCCTTGAACACTGCCAGGGATGGAACATTCACAACCTCCCTGGGCAACCCATTCCAGTGCCTCAGCACCCTCACAGTAAAGAATTTCTTCCTTATATCCAATCTAAACCTCTGCTGTTTAAGTTTCAACCCATTATCCCTTGTCCTATCACTACAGTCCCTAATGAACAGTCCCTCCCCAGCATCCCTATAGCCCCCTTCAGACACTGGAAGCTGCTCTGAGGTCTCCAAGCAGCTTCTCTTCTCCAGGCTGAACAGCCCCAATGTTCTCAGCCTGTCTTCATACGGGAGGTGCTCCAGGCCCTGATCATCCTCGTGGCCTCCTCTGGACTTGTTCCAACAGTTCCATGTCCTTTTTATGTTGAGGACACCAGAACTGCACACAATGCTCCAGGTGAGGTCTCACGAGAGCAGAGTAGAGGGGCAGGATCACCTCCTTTGACCTGCTGGTCACGCTCCTTTTGATGCAGCCCAGGATACGGTTGCTTTCTGGGCTGTAAGCACTCACTGCAGCTGGCTCATGTTCATTTTCTCGTTGACCAACACCAAGTCCTTCTCCGCAGGACTGCCATGAATTTCCTTTTCACCCAACCTGTAGCTGTGCCTGGGATTGTACATGCTGCTTTTGTGGCTTGACTCGCCCTGGCAGGTCAGCGGTGTTGGTGCATTACATATGTGTGTCACAACTTCCCTCTGCTGACCCTCCCGAGCACAGGGTGTCACAGGCACCATCCAAAGCTCAACGTGCTTAGGTTCAGTTTTCTGCTGTCAGCTGAGGAAAGAGCCCAGATGCTGCTGGAGACTGTTGCTGGAGGATGTGTCACCCATGGGTGCCTCAACCAAAGCGGGTCCGGCTGCTACTGGGGAGAGCAGCGGGGTTTTTGGCTGTGGAGCTGCATTGCCAGCAGTCTGCTAAGCCAATATGACACCTAGAATGAGAAGTAACCCCTTCTGTAGGCAACATGGCACATCCTTCCATTGATGACCTTCTGGTGAGGTGTGCTCAGCATCACAAACATGCTCAGTTCCAAAGGGCTGAACACAGGTTTTCATGGCTTTTTCCTCTTTTTGGAGCCTGACGGGGGGGGGGGATCACAGGACTTGTGCTACCGGATGGTGACATAGGGAGCCAGCAGGAACAGGAGCAGAAATTTCTGCATCCTCTCCAAAAAGTAGCATCACTTTATGCCAGCCATAAACCTCACCCCTAACCATGGCAGTCTCCTGTTTAATATGTTCAGAAGATGGCTTTGTCTAGATGGGGTTGGCTGAGCCTTGATAAATAGTATAACTTTTGAAGTGCAGGCAAGGCGGTCCAAAGCTGCGGAGGACGGGGCACGCTGGATGGCTGCAGCCTTGGGGCAATCGGGCGGGCTGGGAATCCCGGCCTCGGGAATCACTGGTGCCATGGGAACAGCGTCCCGGCCTGTGGGGCTGCAGCTCCCCCCCGTGCCCGCCGCGCTCGCTGCACGGCGGCGAAAGGGCCGAGCTGGAGCGGATGCAAATAGCACGAAGAGATCTCGGGCCTCAAAACGGCCGGGAAGGGTTGGTGTTCCCAGGCTGACATAGGGGATCTGCCCCGGAACGTCTGCCAGCGCATCACTTCTTCCCTGCTGCTGCTCCTGCCAATGTTCCTGTCACTGCCCAAGCCTGGAAACACAGAAGAAAGGAGACCTTTGTGTGGAAAGAGCTTTGCATGAGGTTGATGATTGACCGGTGATGAATCGGGCATGTAAAGGTCACAGATGCACGAGTTACATCAGGGAACATCTGGCACCAAAAGCGTCTCTGTTCTAGGGCTGGGTGAGGACATTGGTGGACCCAGCACAGCTGAAGAGCAAACATCCAAGGGGACAGAAAGTCCTCAATGTCCCAGGTGGTCCCAGGGAGGGTGAACCAAAACATCTGCAGCCCTGAAACCCAGCAGATTAGCACAGATGAGAGAAAAACAGTTTTTAGCAGAGCCCATATGCCCAAGCAGAGAAAAATCTTTTCAGTTGCCCAGTGGTCTTTATTTGGGGGGAATAAATCAGCTGCACAGAAGGATAGGGTGGGTTTTCAGGTCTTGAAACCACACAGAGGCTCAACAAGTCATGACATGTATGTCCCACATGTGTCACGATAAGCACAGGCACGTGCAACTGGATCTGGTTTGCCTGTATCTGTTCCCAGTATGTGACATGAATTGAAGATAAGAGTGAGCAGCCTGTATGAGATGTGGGTCCTGTGTGGCCAAGTGGAAGCTCGTAGCTCTACAGACCCAAAGGAGGTAGCAGGCCATGGGTGCAACCAACCTTAGCCCAAGTGGTGCAGCCTCATGTCAGGCTGGAGGATGTCAACAACCCAAAAAGCTTCCAGCACCAAAGGGGAGAGAACACAACAGTAGGAGAGAGTAGAGTTATGGACTTCTCTTTAAACATTATGTGACAGTTGCTTATTCTGGCATGAGGGGGGGGATGTTTCTGAAGGTTCCCCACATTAGCAGAAGATCTATAGTCTCGTTCTGGAAATTTTGCTGCTATAAAAATACATTCTGGTTTTGACTGAGAGCTCTTTTTCTTTTCTCCTGAAACTTTGAGCCATGTAAAATAGCATCATAAAACTTGTCAGGCTTTTTAAAGTAGAAGTTACTGCCTTGCCCTGCTTTTAAAAATGCACCCTTGACTGTAAGGGTTTGGGTCTTGCTTGCTTTTAAACAAGTGAATGCTGAAGAGATGTTATAAACTACTTCTTTAATTTTGTTGTTTATTGAGAAAAATCCAGTTATACCCAAGGGAAACAGAAATGAAGCATTTCACAAAAATAGATGGTCTATTAGCAAACAAAGCTTCAGTCTTCCAAAGTAAGCAGGCATTAAAGGGAAAATCCTTTCAGCCTTATCCCTTGAGTAAACAGCCTCCCTTGGGAGCACTGTGAAGCCTGAATTACCAGCACAAGGCAGTGCTCTTACCAGCATTGGCTCACTCACTCAGGAATGATGGGCTGTGGGAGCCCTGTATCCAGCCCCTGGATCCCCAGCTATGGCTGGTGGCTGCTCATGGAAGAAGGTCCCGGCCCAAGTGCTGCCAGACTGGCATTGCCAGGATCATGGACCAGCCATCCTGAGCATCAGGAATACCCACACTGCTGCCACAGGGGCTGTCATTAGTTCTAATGTCATTATAAAACCCTCATGGGACATCTTAGTGCTTTCCCTAGCCTCCCTTAACAGCCTTGCAAGAAAAGACACTCGGTCAGTAGGAAAACAACTCTTAGCCAAGGTTTCCCTGCTTTTGAAGCTGGGCTATCACCACTCACATCTCTCAGTGTTCTGCCTTTCAATGAAAGATTCAGAGTGCTGGAGTGAGCAGGTTGGAGCAGCTAAGCAGCAGCTCCTGCTCAAAGGGTCTTGGAAAACCCTCTTTCCAATCAGGCAATTTGCAATTTCAATTACCAAGTGTTCCCCTTTCATTCCTTGGCACTCCAGCTCCCTCTGAATTGGCTTTCTCAGCACTTTAGAAAGGCTGATGTTACATCATGTAAGATTTAACAGCCATCACTTTTCCAAAGGTAATACAGAAATGTCTTTTTTACGACACAAGAGGGAGATTTCTCATTTGGGAAGCCTCTTCTTTGTTGTACCAAATGACTGCTTCGTGCATCCTTCATGCAACTCTGAGCTCATTTTTTTCTATGAAAAACTAAAATAAATGGTGGTGATGGTTCTGATAACTGGAAGTACCTGCTGAACAGAAATAAAAGTTGCTTCTTTATCTTTATAAGTACATATCATATCTATTCATACGTACAGAGTTAAATATAAAGGCCCTTTGGGAAGCTGCCTGCATTTGTGTCATCCTGCAGCTGAACAAACAGGTTGTTATGTCTCCAGTGAGGACTCTTCACCTGTAGCTTTGCTCTGCACATGCTGTCCCACATGAAGTCCTCACCCAGCCCTGTCACAGACCCAGCCCAGGCACCATCCCAGGTTTTCCTATCTCTTCGCAGGATTTTCCTTTCATAGAATCATCTAGAGTCACAGACTGGTTTGTGTTGGAAGGGACCTCAAAGACCATCTGCTTCCAATGCCCTGTCATGGCCAGGGACACCTTCCACTTCCCAGGCTGCTCAAAGCCCCATCCAACCTGGCCTTTCTCCCCATGAGCATTTACTCATCCACTGGCCCTTCACACAGACTTAATGTCCCTTTGCTGGGAGCAGAGGGGCAGTGTGGGGTCCATCCACGCATCCCACATCCTTTGCTTCCAAGCACAATGCACTGCATTCCCTCCCACAGGTCGGCTCTCCGGACAAGGACAGAGCTTCTTGCTGTGCCTAAACCATGAAATGCAGCCAGAGGGGACAGCACTTTGCTCTCCTGTACATCTTTAGCAATTGACCAGGAAAAAGCACTCCAGGAGCTGCTGGTTTAATAGATGACTTTCCCAACAGTGATTGAATGCTTTGATAAGAAGTGAGACTGTTTCTCACCTCATTTACCATGCTGGGCTCTTTTGCAGAGCTCATAACACTGTTTGTACCAGAGCTGGGCAGAAAAGAAGTAGAGAAGAGAAATACACTTGGAAATGACCCTCACCTGACAATACAGCCCATGGGCTCTCTTTCTTTGAATTACCCCATGCTTGTGTTGGAAAATTGCTTTCTCTGACAGATGATTGCTTGGCAAAGCCCTGGGACTTGGATGGATTTCTGTGCCTCCGCAGTTGGGAGAGCGGAGCAGGGAGAAGCATGAAAACCAGGACAAGAGATGGGAAGGACAAATTCTCCCTGAACTGGGCAGGCCATGGGCTGGCAGGCTGATGGTTTCTAATCATCCCTTTAAGTGGAAAGGAGGGGGAAGATCAGGAATTGTGCAGTGCTCACACAGCTTCCCAGGCAGCAGCGGGGGAGATCAGCCTTTGCTTCCAAAGTTCACATCAATTCTGAGTCCCCCTGCAGCCCTCCTGTGTGAGGGTGAAGCACCAGAGCTCCCAGACTGTGTAATCCTTGTGAGGAAGAGCACTGAGCTTAATAAGTAACAGGCCAAGGGGAATGGCTTTAACCTGCCCAAGGGGAGACTGAGCTGAGCTCTTAGGCAGAAGCTCTTCCCTGTGAGGGTGCTGAGGCGCTGGCACAGGGTGCCCAGAGAAGCTGTGGCTGCCCCATCCCTGGCAGTGCTCAAGGCCAGGTTGGACACAGGGGCTTGGAGCAGCTGCTCCAGTGGAAGGGGTCCCTGCCTGTGGCAGGGGTTGGAGCTGGAGGAGCTTTAAGGTCCCTTCCAACACAAACCAGTCTGGGATTCTGTGATGAACAGTGAGTGCCTGTGCCGGTAACCTGTTTCAGTGACATCCATATCCAAGGACAACAGGGCTCTTGCCCCACTAAGTGCAAGCTGATTTGGTTTGTGTGCTCATTGTGCTGCACAGTGTGTTTGTTCAGCCCTGGTGCAATGGGCCCCTGATTTCATTTAGTGTTCCCAAGGCACTTCTGTAATATAAATGTTAATTAATAACAAAGCCTCCTAAAATCCTACATCCTTAATGATATATGTGGCCTGACTTAAAAAACCCACCTTACTGCATGTTCCCAATAAATGAATTCACATTCAGAACATCGTCTCTAAGCAGCGGGAGCGCTGTAATCCCAGGCTTGCTCTTGGAGGTGTATGTTTATAGGTCTTCTGTAAATGTCCTGTTTGGGGCTTTACAAACAAGGACTAGAATTTCCTCCAGCCTCCTTCCAGAAAGCGGCTTTCCCTTGGGAAACCACTGTCAGAGGAGGAGGAATAGTGCTGGGAACAGGAGAGATCCCACTTTGCAAGAGCACAAGGGGTTTCTGGCCCTACTCCCCCCTCCCTGGTCCTGCGCACAGCCATCTGAAATATGCAGGGTGGGATCTTGCTATGCTCTACATCCCTGCCACAGCTCAGGTGGAGCTGGGACTCCAGGCTTTCCAAAGCCAATTGTGTGTGACACTCAGATCCCAGCATCGCGTTATCCAGATTATCCACCTGCACGTTCATAGAGCATCCTCTGCCCACAGAGATCTGGCCCCTGCCTCATCCCTGGCCTCTGTGACTCTGAGCCTGCCAGTAACAGCAGAACCCTCAAGCAGCTCCCTCTGACTCCGCAGTTCTTGGATCTCACTGGTTATTTGTGTGCCAGCTTTGCTGTTATGTTAATGTGTTGGGAAGAGTTTTCCTCAGCAGGCAGCACTGCACGGAGGGCTTTCCTAATGGGGATCAATGGGGCAGAAAGAAAACAGTGAGCCAAGGCCCTGCAGCATCCATCCTCCAGCAGCCTCCAATGTCCAGCTGCTGGAAGAACTCCCCCCTGCCAATGAGAAATCATAGTATGGCCAGAAAACCTGGGTTAATTCACTAGGGGCTACTTAAAGCAAGGCTTTGTGCACTGCACGATGCTTTCCTCTTGTCTGTGCTGCGGAGGTGCAGAGCTGCTGTGAGTTGGGAACAAGAAGCAGAGGACATGCAGCAGCCTGGGAGGCAGCAAACGGATACAGGAAGCTGTTCCCTGGGAGGGTGCTGAGGTGCTGGCACAGGGTGCCCAGAGAAGCTGTGGCTGCCCTATCCCTGGCAGTGCTCAAGGCCAGGTTGGACATAGGGGCTTGGAGCAGCTGCTCCAGTGGAAGGGGTCCCTGCCCATGGCAGGGGTTGGAGCTGGGTATTTCCTCCCTAACATGTTTAATAACACAAAGGCAGGAAGAAGCAGCAGGGCCAGACATTCAGGAATGGATCTTGCTCTTCAGGTTTAAATCTCAAAACCCTAATAAGGTGACTGGTGAAAATGACTGTCCTTCTGCAGAAGGAGGAGCAGAGGTGCAGCAGGATGGCTTCTGTGAGATGTCAGCACAAGAGATGGAACACAAGGGCAGGTCCTTGTTTAAATAGGAACACTACAGGGAACAGGCTAATGCATTACAAGTATGTGTGAGAAACACCTGGGAAGACACGGGGTGACTGGTTCAAGCAGGTAGCTGTAAGGTTTAAAACTCTCTCATTAAACGCATATTCTTTTCCCAGCAAGCATAAATTCCCCAGACTTCAGCAAAGTCACACAGCATTAAATCAGAGCGAGAGGAGTCAGGCTCGAGGCCTCTTACACGGGTCAGGAAATCACTGGTTCATGGGGAAACAACTACAGCATCAGACACCACCATGCAACAGGGAGCTCGAGCCTCTCCGCAAGTGATGGATTGCATCTTGGATGCTGCTCCAGAACTCAGTCAAGTTCTCATTTCATGACATCTGCTGAGAAAATACAGCTGAGCTTTTATTACCCAGGAAACCCTTTCTCTAGCACATAGAATAGTTTATTGAGAAAAATGACTCATTCAGTTTAAGGAGGAGGGGACGCTTATGTGGCCGCTCCGATTAATGCCAAACCAGCCTGCCAGCATTCAGAGCCTTTGCCAGTTCAGTGCTGGAAGTCCCCTGGCTTGCTGGTGTGCCTGCAGAATTAGACTGGCAGCAAGGCTGCAGCAGTGTGAGAGATCTTCCTGGAAAACCACCACTGCAAAAGGCAGCTCAGAGGACGTGTTGCCATAAAGCCAACTCAAGTAGATCTAAGGGCTGCTGTCGAGCCAATGTCCCTCTGAGCCAGTGTACAAACTGTTCCCCTTCAGGCAGAGAGCGGGGTAATAGCCAAGGAGAATGTCCAAAAGGATGTAGTACTAGGTATAATATTGTTGTAATAGGTATAATGTTGTTGTAATCGGTATACTATTGTATTACTGTGAGATTGGTGAAGTGCTGGCACAGGGGGCCCAGAGAAGCTGTGGCTGCCCCATCCCTGGCAGTGCTCAAGGCCAGGTTGGACACAGGGGCTTGGAGCAGCTGCTGCAGTGGAAGGGGTCCCTGCCCGTGGCAGGGGTTGGAGCTGGAGGAGCTTTAAGATCCCTTCCAACACAAACCATTCAAGGATTCCCTGAATGTTGGAGGGAACTGAACTAACAGTGGTTAATGGGGATTGTTGCTCCAGTCAGCACAGAGGGGAGCAGTGGTGCTCTCCAGCCCAGATCCTTCACGTCACTGATGGTGATTATTTTTGGAGGTGATGCTCCTTGTCTGTTAACTTCTCACAGAGCAGATAGGCCACACACTGCCCTAATGTGACCAGAGAGCTGCAAGCAGTGCATCCTACCACAGGGTTGCTATGCCCCACTGCCCTCCAGCCAATCCCTTGGGACTCCACAGAAGATCCAGAGCCCTTTGCTGGCACAAATCAAGCCTAGATAAGAACTGGCTGTTGTCAACAGCCAGCAACAATGTGTTGTCCATACCCTGGTTGGTGCCTGAGAGCTGCTGTGAGTTCCCTGCTGCCCCAAGCATGGTTGGTATCCCCATGGATGGAACTCGCAGGTGCCCCGTGCTCCTGTCAGCCCAGGGCTTTGATGGGACAAGAAGAAACCCAAATGGGAAGCTGCCACTGTCAATGGCTTCACTGCTTCTGTTTTGGTGGATGAAAAGAAGCTATTTTCCAGGCTGGGCTTTGTGGTCTTGGAAATGATAAGTTGCTCAGCAAGAAGAAAGGATGCTGGGGGCGTGGAGGCCACTTCATAAACCACAGCAGCTGCTGCTAAAAGCCAAAGGCTTGTGCAGGGAGCAATGCCTGGGCCCTACAGCACAGGGAGGACTGAGGGAACTGGCCCCATATTATCATGCATGTCAGGCTTGCATGCAGATTACTTTAGAATCTATATTCAGGCAACGTGAGTTGAAACAGCAACCACAAACTTTATCAGTCTAACATATAAGGTATTTGCATAATTTCCTATTTGTATGGGGCTCCTGGTTTTCCCCCCCCATATGATCAAATGTATCTACATCCAAATGAAATGCATTTCAAGTTTAGAGGATTAACCTGCCTGCAAGAAGTGACAATGCTGACTGCTTGTTATCTACAAAATACAACTTTAGGATGCCAGCAAGCTGGAGAAATCTCAGCTGCCTCCATTCCTTGTCCTGGGAATTGCATCCCCAGCACTTCCAGGGGTTTGAGAACAAGTCTCATACAATGCTTGCCCAGGAGCCTCTTTTCTCCCCCTCTTTTGATGCCTGGACCACACATAGACATAGATTGGGATGCTGTAGATCACAGAAATCTTGTGTACATCCACCCAGAGCTCCTGGGTTTGATGTCTGAAGCTCCCAGCTCCCACAGGGGTGCAGCATTGCACCTTCTGCCCAGGGAAATGGAGCCGTTTGTCTCTGCCAACATTTCAGCTCCCTTTCACACGGGTAGAAATGGGATTCAAAGCTGCATCTGAAGGAAAGTCGCTACTGGGAAAAGAGCAGCTTTGTAGCTTGTGTAAACGACATAAGTCTTTAGGAGCAAGGCATATTAAGGGACTGGATTGGTAACTAAGATAACATCTGCTCTGTTACTCTTTGGAGGGCACAGAAGAGAAGCATCATCCCTGCCTGCCTCAGTTTCCCCACATCAAGTACAAGGTTATTAGCATTGGCCAACAGCACAAGAGCATTGCCAAGGTCAATTAATATCAGCTTGCAAAATGCTTTGAACCGAGCTGCTCAGACAGCAGCTCCATACTCAACACCCTGCCGCAGAATATGCTATCTCCACCCATGCCCATCACCGAAGGGACCCATCATCAGCACGAAGCATTCAGCTCACTGCTCGCCGGAGGGGGAGCCCCTCAAAGGCAGCAGTGCCACATCCACGAGGTGCCCTCAGGGCACCCAGCTTGTCCTCCACATGGATTTTCCACCCTCATCACCCAAGTGATGGAGCTGAAATGGCTCTTTGTCTAACAGGGATGAATACTTAATGCAGGGCTCTTCACACCTGCCTTGCTCTGGCCAATCTGCCTTTCTCTTCACAGCAGAAAAGCCTGTATTGATCCACTGCTAAAACTAGGAGCTCCAAGGTTCGGAGGCAGTGCCACCAGCTCCCCCAGCGGGGCTACCAAAGGTTTCTTGCATCTGTTGCCTGGCAGAAGCCCAAGGTATTTTTCTGGTACAAGGGGCTTTTTTCCATGCATCACCAAAGAACAGAGCTGCTATTTTTAGCTCTAATAAGCATATTTAATTTCCTACTGCCTCATTTCAGCTGCTTTGTGCAACTGGTATTTCTGAGCACATCCCTGGGGACCAGGTGAGGACCAGCCCTGCACTGCTGGCCATCCTCAGCTCTATGCTTTGCAGCTGGTTGGTGTCCTCCAAGCACCCAAAGCGATGCTGCTCCTCTTGGCATCACCAAAGCCTGGGATGCAGGAACAATGTGCCAGGAGCATCCCAGCTCTAACTCTGTGGCTCCTGCTTCCATAGAGATTGAAGGCTCCTCTGGACACAGACCCCCACACTCCCCCAAGTGCTCCCATTACTATCTGGAGCAGCAGAACACTCCCTTTACACAAGTAATTAATCAACTCAACATCAAAAGTCACTTATTTGAAGGCATAAAGTGCAGAGTAAAGCAGTTTGGAGTCATTCACAATTGAAAAAGAGCTGTGGTAAGAGAAATGGTGTTTTCCCAGTTGGAAACACAGCGGTGCAGGGGGAGCTGAACCCATGGATCCTCACTGGGGCTCTTCTGCACACTTTGCTGTTTACCAGCATCATTCCTGGACCATGTGAGACAAAGTCACAGCATGGGTCCCTCGGATTTCAAGATGGGCAGGCAGAAAGCACAGAGGACTTACACAAAGGGTTTTTTCCCCTTGGTTTCAGGGAGGGGAAAAAAAAGAGAAACAACAAAAATAATCTCTTAAGTAGATGGTTGGCAAAAGCTGTACAGAAAAACCCTCCCATTTGCGAGGAACCCGATTGTTGGGAGGGACTGGGAGTGCTGTGCAGCTGCAGAGGTGGGAGTCTGAGTGTGACATGAACACAGCATCGGAGGGGCCACATCTCCTACACTAGAAGATGGGAGATGTGTAGGTCCCTCAGGCTGAAGGGATCACCCTGCTCTGGGTGGAGCAGAGGAGCCCAGCTGCCCACTCCTGCCCTGAGCCAAGCAACCACTCCAGAAACAGGGGAATTTCAAAGGGAAGAAGATGACGTGGCCAATGAATGTCATTTCAGCAGCAACTGATGCTTTAGCCATTTTCCTGCTCCTGCACAGACCCAGCAGAGCGAATGCCTTTTGTTTTCCATTCAGTCAGCTTATTAAAGAAACAGTAACACCAGTGCCCTGATGTCCTGTAGCTCCTTCAGAGCAGAGAGGCAGAAACATGCTGGATGCAGAGTGACAAATGCACGGGTCCTGGTTCTGCAGGGATTCCTGTGCTCTGCTTGCAGCACCACTGCCACAGGTAAGTGCCATAAAAGTCTGAGACATGAAGAGGGGAAAAAGTGTCCTGTTCAAGCCCTCATTGCTGAGGGACTGGAATGTTCAGAGGGTTTGATGTGTTCACCGGAGCAAGGAAAATGGAAAACAAAATCCTCTGGTCTTCTAAAGTGCCAAAGAGAAAATAACATGGCCATGGTGTGCTGTGCAGCGATCACAATCACACCAGGTCGTACTCCCCATCAACATCTTAGGGGAAGCAGCATTCAAAGCTGAGTCTGAATTCACTTCCCACCCATTACTGACTTTGGGTACAAGGGAAAGGGATACAAATGCTTAACTGTGCTTTACATGAGAAGTAACACAAAGCACACAACACCCTGTGTAACTCACTGTCAAGTCCGGACTGCAAATACATATCTAACAACTAGACAAATAAAGAACGTGGGCTGTTTGTATCTCAAGTCCTTATCCTCCAGTAATCAATATGGCTCATTAGGTTTATGAGACAATCATGTCTTCTGCTACCCTGGCCCAGAACCTCTGAGTAATGGCTTGCTGATGCCAAGTAATTATAATGATGTCTTGCAAGTGAAGCAGAAACAACCAAGTAAACTGATATAAAGCAGTTTAATCGGGCTGAGTTTTCTTTCAGCTCAGTGTCTTTCCAATGTCCTACCTCTGACTTTACCAGCTCAGATCTGTGCTTTATTAGATATTCTCACTGGCTTTCCATGCTGAGGACTCGAGGAGCATTCTGCTTTCAGATCCAGTGCTACCTCAGGCTATTCCACTCCGTTACCTGCCCAGAAATGCAGTGCCTTCATTTCAGTCATAAGAGAAGGGTATAAAGGGGTAAACAAGTTACACAGTGTCTCCAAAAGGACCCCACAGCCCTAACCCCAGCCTGCAAAAGTCAGTGGCACGTGTGTTTGAATTAGGACACGAACTCCAGTAGAAAACTCCATTCCTCTGCCAGGGGCTTGGCAGTTCAGTGCCTTGGCAATAAATGGGGGATGCTCTTGGGACTTAGGATAATGATTAAATTAAAGGCAATTACAAGAGCAACACCATTAACCAGAGAAAGCAGCACTCCTTGCCAAGCAAGCTGCTCCTGCAGCCCACCCACACCAAGGGCTGGGTTTGCACCCCACAACAGGGCTCTGCATCAGGCAGGTGGAACGCGGCCCATCCACAGCAGGGTTTTCTGCTTTTCCTGTAGTCTGGTCTTCAGTTTGCTTTGAAATGCTCATGTGTTGGCCCAGCCTTTGCTGCAGAGACAGCTTGTGCCCCCCAGCTCGGGATGGCAGTGTCTGACCAGCACAATTCTCTCGTGACAGTCAATTCTGTACAGGAGATTTGCAGCCTTTCAGAAACCTCGCATCTCATTGGAAATACTCGGTATTTGTTACCCCTCCACAGCTCCATTTCCTTCCAGGAAGCAGCTCCCGGGCTCTGCAGGGATCAAGCTCTCCAAGCCCCTCTCACTCCCTTCCACCACCTCCTCCCTGCAGCTCCTCTGTCTCACTGCTCAGGCTCTCACTCTGTGGTTTGCCCTACCAGTGGTGAAGTGTTTAATTCTCTTGCCTTGCCTTAATTCCTTGCTTGCCTTAATAGCCACAGTTAACTCTTTTTCATCTCCTCAGAGCAAAGCGGTCCATCTATTGACTGATAATGTTTGAGCAGAGAAAGGTGGCTGTTAGCAAGCATTAACTTGCTCCAGTGATGCTGGGCAGAGCTCGGGGATGAGGGTTTCTATCCCTACAAGCAGCAGCAGTGTGTTTTACTGGTGTCTCTGCAGTCCACACTGCACACATCCATACCCCTGCTCCCATTCCCTTAGCTGGGCACAGCTCCCATCTCCCCCAAGCATTTCTCTACCTTCTTCAGAGAGATGCCCAGCTCCTGCAGGGCTGATAACAGCAAGTATTCCATGGATTACCACCCTGGCAGGGCTTAGATGTTTCCTGCAGACTTAAGCCTCATCATGGTTGATTTTGTTCATTGTTGTATATTTCCAAATAAAACAGAAAGTGAACAAATAAACCGGGTGACAGAGCTGTAACCCCCCACACCTGCTCATTCACTTGAAGAAAAGCCTGCCCCAACTAATTAACCTGTACAAGCCTTGCACTGCTCATAAACAAGCCATGAGTTAACATTATGGGTTTGTAAACAGTCAACATATGCCACTAAATCTTTATTGGGCAGCCAAAAAGGAATAGCTCCATTTTCGAGGGGAGGCACAACAATGACGAGAGGCTGACTTCTTTAAATGAGAATTAAACACTAGAGCAAGTTTCCCCCCTGCTTTCTGCTGCCTGTGTGAGCACATCTGGATGGTGGTAGAGGAGTGAGGTTTGCGTGTGTGGAAGGGGATGAGCTGCAGTCTCCCCAGCATCGAGGGGATCACAGGAGCAAGCACCAAACCTCCTCATGTATCCAGGGTGAGGATGGATTACAAGTTACAACAGTCTGAGAAGGACTGAATAGGACTCACCACAGACTTCAGTTTCAAGGTGCTTAATTCAAAGAATAGAACCCCAGAATGGTTTGGGTTGGGAGGGACCTCAAAGCTCATCCAGTTCCACGCAGGGACCCCTTCCACTGCAGCAGCTGCTCCAAGCCCCTGTGTCCAACCTGGCCTTGAGCACTGCCAGGGATGGGGCAGCCACAGCTTCTCTGGGCACCCTGTGCCAGCGCCTCAGCACCCTCACAGGGAAGAATCCTGGGAAAAGTTGGCAGAGGAGGAGCATCAGGGACATGGGTCTGCTGGCCACGCACACAATGAAGGCTTTTGTTGGAGACCAGCCCTATTCATTTCCTGATGGTACACACACACAATGGGAGACTTGAAGAAAAACAGAGGGGCAGAAACACAAATCAAGAAGTAACATTTTTGTTGAAGGAGAAATTATAAATTGCAATTTAATCACATAATCACTTTGACACTCTCAAGCAAGCTAATTTCTTCCCTTGCCTCATTTCACCCACTTGCCAAGATGAATCTTAATGAATAATGTCCTATGAATATTTAATTTTTGATCAATTTTAATTTTTTTTCCACCCATCTTATCCCTACCTGTTGGAGAAATCAGTTTCTTTCCTCTTGGAAACATACAGGGAACAACAGCTTCCCCTCTGACTTCCATCCTTCACTGCTCTTCTCCTCCTTTCCTTTTGGCCATGCAGTGATTGCTGTGATCAGCCCTTACCCATCCCCTGGTAGCTCCCCATCACTCACCCAGTGAGTGAGGAGCCCCTCACTGGGGCACTATGGCGAACAACAACCTATTTCACCCCATAAACCACCCACTGGCTCCAAGGAATTTCCTCAAATCAGGAAAACTTTGCAGACAGACAAGAAAATTGATTGTTGAGAACTGCAAATCTTTAACACGAATTGATTATCTCAAATGGCTTTAGAGCAATTTAGATAGATTTGGATTTGTTTTGGCAAGAATGGGGCAATAACAATCTCCTTGCTAATAAGTATTGACTGGCAGCATCCTTGTGCCCGGGTGATGGTTATGGGGGCCAATGGGTCACCTCTGCCAGCCCAGTGGCTTTCATGGCCAGCCCTTCACTAAACACAGATCAGGCGATGCTGAAGGGCTGTGGAATCCCCACCAGAACAGGCTTTAGGACATATCCTGCCTCTCAGAGCAGGAGGGCAGACACGTGGTCCACCCTAATCCCTGCCTATTTCATTTATTGCTTCCCATCTCTCCAGACTGTTGAATCAATTTCTGTCTAAAACTATTGAATTAGAATAATCTTTGCAAAGTTAAAACAGGTTCCAAGCTGGGAATTGGTGTCCTTGACTTCACAGAACAATCCATCCATACCACTGCTGCTCCTAACACACTGCAGGGAATAACCAGACCATGATGAGGCAATGAGAAAAACAGAACAGACTTTACCCTGAAAGCCATCAGATTTGGGTTTCTTCATGTTTGTGCTGAGGACCACCAAAATCTCCAGTCTGAAGGAAAAACTGCATTTCCAGCTCAGCTTGGCAGGGTGTTTTCTAAGCTTGCTAAGTAAATGTGACACCCAGGGAAATGCTGGAAAAGTTACTGCAGCCACATTCCGTGATAGTTTAATTTTGCCTATAAATGGGTTCACACAAGAGAAGAACATTGAAGAGGCTGGGCCTCAGAGCCTGGTCTGGATGTGCTGAAGGCAATTTGTAAAGCCAGGGTGCTGCACCAGGTCCTTGCTGTGCACAGCAGGACAGGATGGAGCAGGAAATCCCCTTCCCAGAGAAGCTGCCCCATCCCTGGCAGTGCTCAAGGCCAGGATGGATGGGGCTTGGAGTAACCTGCTCTAGTGGAAGGTGTCCCTGCCTGTGGCAGGGGTTGGAGCTGGGTGAGCTTTAAGGACCCAGACTTGCATATTGCAACCAATAAGATAAACTGGTGCAGACACTGTGACAAAACTGAGAGCACTGGCCATGGATGCAGGAGCCTCCACATTCCCTGTATCGCCTGAGCCACTGAGCTTCAGAACTCAGCAGAGATGCTTTGCTTGAATACATCACCCACTATTCAAACCTGCCACCTGAGCCAGCGAGAGGCTTAACACCTGGTTGGCACGTGCCTGTTTAATCTTTTTATTCAAACTGGCAGTCAAAATGCTAGAAATACAGCTGGAATGTCTGTATGTGTGGAGAGCCTGCACACCAGCACAGGGGCTTTCTGGGCTCTGAGGGTGCACAGCAGATCTGCAGAGTGAGAAGGGAATGTAGCAGCCCAGCATCCAGACCAAGCTTCTGGGTGGTGCTGAGCATGGCATGCTATGGAGCTCACACATTCCCTCATTCCCTATTTTCCTCTATTTTGTTTTAGAACTAGACATTCTTTTACTAGATCCTAATTTATCCCTGCATCAAATGCAAGGGATAAATTGAATTGCTTGCTGCATTGAAAGCAGCCAAGCTATTGGCTTCTCACATCCATCATCTTTCTGGTAGCACCTCCAGGCATTTCATCACTGGAATTTCTCAAGCAGCACAGGAAAGTGAGCAACAGTTCATAAACAGAGTTAATCTTAAAGGTCTCTACTTTTGAGATGAGCAAAGGTAGAGACCACGACATTTTCTCTCTCAAATATGCTTGAGTTCATCTCCAATGATGAAGATCCTAAAGCTGTCTTCTGGAATGAGCACCAGTGGAGAATGGACTGCATGGGTCAGGATGCTCACTGCAGTTCCAGAGTTCATGCTGCATCCAGTGGAGAAGCAGAACATCCCAAGAGAAGCATAGTCAGCTAAGGCACATTGCCTTCTGCCTTCAAACCACGGCTGTCAGTTCAATGACCCTATCTTGTCAGAGCATGAAAATGAATCCACAGGTATTGGCATTTAAACACACTTTGACACAGCCCTTTCTAAAGCTCTTATGTTTGATTACTCTGAATTTAGTGTGAAACAAGGTGTCAGTCCCTGGTGGCTCAGCCCATCTGACACTAGTGCAGTCCTGCAGGGCAAACCACAGAATGCTGCCCTTGCAGGCACTGCCCATTATGGAGCAAACAGAGAAATCTGCAGGCTGAGCTAATTTTCCACCTTTTCCAGGCACAGAGACAGCCAGAATGAGTTTGAACTTATTACAGACCTTGCCCGCAATAAACGTGTTCTGAAAGGATAAGGATGGACCTCCTGAACCCCATCAGCCAGGTGACAACGCTTTCCCTGCGCTAGGAACAGTGAACATCGCACACAGAGCCTGCAGAAAATCACTGCGATGTGCTGGAGAGCAGAATGACTCCAACAGGCATTTTCGAGCAGGGGAGAAAGAAGCGCTTGGCTGGAGGCGAGCAGAGCTTGGGAGTGAATGAGGACAGGAACAAATGAGGACAAAGGGGTGTTGGGATGGGAATGAAGACAAAGAGGGGAAGAGATGTCTGTGTGAGGATGGTGAGATTTAAATCACAGAACGATTAGACAAGCTATTCCTGCTGGAAATAAACACACCAGTACAGCAGTCCAGGCATAATCTACAGCAAATTTGGCCAAAGATACTTAAATTTGGCAACGGAAGTCTCATTATAAATGAATCGCTTCAAGTAATTCTAATATTACAGAGGAGAACAAGGAAAGAGGCCACCCTGGTGTTATTCTCAATTCTCACATATTCTTTAACTATCTGTAGCTGATTTCTGTGTTATTTCCCTGAGCCCTCAGGATGCCCCATGTCAAGGACCAGGGCAGCTGCAACCGTACCCTCACACCCCAAACCACACTACTCATGTTATTGACAAAACCCTCTTTCTTGATCAATCAGGCTCTGCATGGAGGACACCTTCAGGCCCCATGCTCAGGATCTGCTGAGCAGCTCCTTCGTCCAACCCCAGGTAAAGGGGATCGATGCTGCAGGGCACGCAGGAAGGGTTTGTTCTATCTCCTGCTTTTCTCCTGTGTTGCCATTTATTCTTTCAAAAGGGGAGCAGAGTCATGTTTTGAGACAACCAATGCTTGCAAAAGGTTACCCTCACATTGGCATTTTCCTAGTGGAAGTCAAGACAAGTATCTGAAGTTCACAGTCAAGCTGCAGAATTAATACTTTGCTGCTGGTCTGGTTGCTTCATAGCTTTAAATGGCTGGGGATGGAATTGAAAAGAAACCTGCTGGAAAAGCCTCCTCAGTCATGCCCATTGTCTGACAACAGAGCAATGGGAGATGCTGGTACAGAGGATACACTTCCACACACAGCACATTGGAAAACAATCCCAGAGCAGCACTCAGGGCAGGTTTAGGCTGGGCTCTCAGTGGAGACAAGCCTCAAACAGGGTGTGTTGGCTGCCAGCTAACCACAGCCCCTCTGCCCTGGCTCTCCATCACCGCATCACTTCTAGAGCATCTTTAAAACCTGCATCCCTCCCAGGAAAGTCTGTCAAAGCCATACACAGAGCACAAGCCCACTGTTTGCAAGTGCAGCCATTCCAAGCAAACCAATTCATTATTAATAATGATTCAGGACATTTTCAAAGCTGATAAAATAGAGGAGCCTCATTTCCCAATATCCTGTGAATCCCACTGGGGACTGCTGGGGACATCCTGGCTGCTTCCTTCCATCCATCCATCCATCCATCCATCCATCCATCCATCCACCCATCCAAACCACCTCGTCAGCACAGGTGCAAACCTCTCCTCTGCCCACAGCATCTCAGCTGAGCTGTGGTCAGCCCCTCCTCCTGCTGCTTCCATTATCCTCACAGTTCATATTTCAAGCTCTTCCCCGTGATCTATGCTTCTCATCATCTCTCTGAAGCTTATGCTAACATTAAGCTCATCCTGCACAGACTTTGGGGGTGACACACACTTCCTGCCTATGAAAATCTCAGCACAAACTTCTCTCTGTGTTATTTTAAAGCCTCATCAGCACAGTTTCTGTGTGGAATTGCATCTCTCTGAAGTCATCTTAACTTGGAGTCTTTGCTGTGTGTCTCCTTTCCATGCCCGATTACATCCTGTCTAAAGCATTTTTCCTCATTTGCAAGAGCAGTGGAAGTGCTTAATGAGGGATCCTGTGCACTGCTGTCCACTGCTAATGGGAGACACTTCATTAGGAGAAGTACTCTTCTTTAAACCACAACTTCGTGTGACACAAAGGCCTGCATCTAACCACGAGGATTTTAATATGGGATTAACCGATCGGGAAATTGGATCACCCATAACATCAATCATTCTGCACTCCCTGGTGCTTCACGCTCCAGATAGCGGTGCTGCTGCAGGCTGGCAGGGGCTGGGCACCAGGAACCGGGACAGTGCTGCTGAGTGGAGCAGGGATGGCTGCCAGCAAGTAGCCTGGATCCTGAAGTTTTCTCTTCAGAGATCACCTGCCAGTGGCTTCATCTGATGCTGCCTTTGAGTTTTAAGTTATCTCAGTCTTAGAATGGTTTGGGTTGGAAGGGATCTTAAAGCTCCTCCAGCTCCAAGCCTCTGGCCACAGGCAGGGACCCCTTCCACTGGAGCAGCTGCTCCAAGCCCCTGTGTCCAACCTGGCCTTGAGCACTGCCAGGGATGGGGCAGCCACAGCTTCTCTGGGCACCCTGTGCCAGCGCCTCAGCACCCTCCCAGGGAACAGCTTGTGCCTAAGAGCTCAGCTCAGTCTCCCCTCGGGCAGGTTCAAGCCATTCCCCTTGGCTTGTCCCTACAGGCCCTTGTCTCAAGCCCCTCTCCAGCTTTCCTGCAGCCCCTTTAAGCATTGGAGCTGCTCTCCGGTCTCCCCAGAGCATTCTCTTTTCCAGGCTGAATCACTTTGGTAACTTGCACACCCCTGCTTAGCTACTCGGCCTTTATTCTTTAAGCAGGAACCACATCTAGTTTGTGATATGTACCTTTTCCCTCTGGGATGAGCCTACCTCTATAGGATTGTATTTTCTTACTTATGCAAGTAAGTTTTACTCAGGAGAGTAATTCCCTGAGACTCAGTGAAGGTACTGACATATGCAATGGCTTGCAACTTATCCCCACTCATAAAGTAATCAGCCTACAGGAATGGTCCGTCTAGCAAACTACCTCACTAATGTACCTTTAGCACAGGAATGCAGAGGCATAGACACAGGTGAAACAATTCTGTAAGCTTTAAGAGTCACAGAAAAGCTTTTCCACACTTTCAGTACAGATAAAGATTCAACATAAATCTTCCTTTAAAAGCTTTTCATTCCAGAACTTACTTTTTTTTGCAGTCCAGAGCAGCTCAGAGCCCAGCAGAGCTTCCACAACCTGATGGCTCCCTGTGAGTAACCCATAGCATCTGCTGCTGCTGCTGGCATTAGATTTATTGACACTCCCTTCATGGATGGCAGGTGGTTTAAATCAAAGCCAGTTAATAACAATGCTCAATATTGTGCTACTGCTTGGTGTGTGATTGCTCTTTAGTTTAAGTATTGAGAAATCCTATGTCTATGGAAGTGTTCTGTACTTACACTGTGACTTCAGACACACAACCTGATCTATACAGTGAGTCAGCCTGGCAGACAGGTGGGGATGTTATGTTATTGTAGACAGGAATTCTTCTGCACTATATGCTACTTCCAAAAGAAATCCAAGTGAAAGATGTACATGCTATGAGCAGTATGTGGGAATCCCTTACCCAAGGTCAAAATCAATTCATTATTAAAACAAATATATTGGTGCATATACATAAATATCTGTGTGTATATCCCCTCCCATATACACATATGCATGCACCCACACCCTATCTTGTAAATTCTTGCTTTTTGCCTTCATTTCTAGGGCAACACTTCACAGAAGATGCCACATAATCGAAGCTCCAGCTGAGGAGGCCATGATACAGCCAAGGTCCCCGAAAGTCAATTACTCTGTAGGAGAGGGTGACGATAACTAATGAGATTTGCATGGAAATAACTGATGTCCTGATACACAGGATCACACAGGCTGTGCTGGCAGATAGTGCTGAAGGGAAAGGTAAAGGCAGAGGATCAGAATACATCAGACGTGGCTGTTGTAATGAGCACTTCTCCATTCCTTTGTTAGAAACAGCCACGCAGGAGACAGAACTGGTGAGAATCTGGCTGCATTCTTGCAGAAGCCATTCATTGAGAATTAATGACAGCTTAAGTTTTCAATTAAATTTTCATTTAAAGCTCACGACTGGTGCAAATCAGCAGTGCCACTTGTGTCAGTGATTTATGTGAGCTGAGGATCGGGCCCGACAACTCGAGTGAAAGCCCTGCCAAAATATGCTGCAACAGAGATCCTCCAGCCAGCTTCTGAAATGGGTTTGAGCCCTGAAAGGTGTAGATTGGCCTGAAATCAATGCAAGTTAGACCCTTGTAAAACTTCCTTAGGTGCCTCTCTGAATATTCTGATGCTTAAACTGCCCCTGTGTAAGAATTTACCATAAAGGTAAAAGCCCCTACAGCCCCCAAATCCTCTCTCAGTTTCCACACACTGCTTGGCTTCCAGATGAAGATCTCTGAAGTCTGAGGGTCTCTGCTCGAGACATCCCTTGTATGGCTCAGGGAAGGTGACACCTTCAGCAGGGCATAATCCCCTGGCCACCAGTCTACATAAAATACAAGGCTACACAGCCATGGCTCCTACAGCCATGGATGCAGAGATGGGCAGGACTGGGCCCACAGCCCTTGGTTTTTTTGGGTCAAGATTGCTTGGAGGTCAGAGGCAGGGAAGGCAGACAGGGACTGCTGGGTCTCACCTCTCTGTGTCATTGCAAAATCACAGCATTTCAAAGCATGCCTAATTGATCGCTGCTGTCTGACTTTGCAAAGTCTTTTCGTTATGAAGGATTTCAGGACTAGATTAGGAAAAAGTTCTCTGTGAGCCATTCCTCCATGTCCTATCCCTACCTGCCCTTGTCCCAAGCCCCTCTCCAGGTTTCCTGCAGCCCCTTCAGGCACTGGAGCTGCTCTCAGGTCTCCCCTTCAGGAGCCTTCTCTTGTCCAGGCTGCCCCAGCCCAGCTCTCTCAGCCTGGCTCCAGAGCAGAGCTGCTCCAGCCCTCGCAGCAGCTCCATGGCCTCCTCTGGCCTCACTCCAACAGGTCCTCATCCCTCTTGTGCTGCTGCCCCAGAGCTGGATCAAGGCAGGGGGGGTGCATGGGCTGCACAGCAGAGAGGGAGAATCCCCTTCCTCTACCTGCTGCTCTGGGGATGCAGCCCAGCACATGGGGGGTTTCTGGGCTCAAGCACA
This sequence comes from Melopsittacus undulatus, assembly GCF_012275295.1. Classification (NCBI taxonomy): domain Eukaryota; kingdom Metazoa; phylum Chordata; class Aves; order Psittaciformes; family Psittaculidae; genus Melopsittacus; species Melopsittacus undulatus. The sequence goes on along the minus strand of NC_047542.1, from coordinate 4,383,954 downwards.
CACTGAAGCCAGGTCATAGGGAGCTTCTCATTGACCATCACCCAAGTCCCTCTCCTCAGGGCTGCTCTCAGTCCTGTCTCCATCCAGCCTGTAGTTGTGCTTCTCAGTGTGTTCCTCTTCCACTTAAGCAGCTCTTCGTACATCTCCCTGCAGGGCAGGATGGCCTTTCCTGGGCTGGGCTGTGCTGGTTTCAGCCCCAGCCCCATGTGTGAGTCCTCTTTACCTGCTGCCTGCATCCTTGCCCAGAAGTACATCCAACTCCTCACCTTCCTCTGCTATCAGCCCCAGCCTCCATTGCCACACAGGGACATGGGGACAAGGGCCAGTGCCTTCATGGTGGCTTCGTTCAACAAAGAGGGTTTTGCTAGGAGGTCGTGATGACCCAGTGGCTCCTTCAAGCCCCATTCAATAGGTCTGTGGCAGGAAATTTAACAAGTTAGGAAGTTTTACACACTTTTATATTTAATGCAGTCATTCCTCAATGTGCCGTCCTCTAAAGTTTCTTTTCTTCTCCTTGCAGTTTAGATCTGCCTGGATTGAATCATTATTCCTGATGCTCCACAGGCCCTGTTATGAATATTTGTTAGAAGTGAGATTTCTGTTCAGGACCTTTTTGTTTATAAGTTTTGCATAAATTTCCCATACAAAAGCAGCAAAAGGCATTAAACGGAATCTTTTTAAGAACAGGAACAGCTTGTGATGTGCAGAGCAAAACCATTGGGTTTAAGAGGCCGAGAGGTTGGAACAGAATGAAGCAATTAAGGGGAAGGAGGGATGTGGAAATGAGGGTCACTCACACTCTACAGAACACCAGCACAACATTCAGTTATCTCTTAAGCTGTGAGGACTTGGCAAGCCCAAGGACAGCGAGGCAAAGGCTCTCTTGATGTGACTGCTGACATTTATTCTGGGAATGGTATTGAGGGTGCTGACAGAAAAACCTTGGGACTCCAGCTTTAGCCCTGAGAGTTCATGTCTTTGTGCATTAGGCTGGAAAAGCCAGTTGCAACTCGCGTGGTGATAATTGGGCTGCACTAAACCTACACAGAACAAAAGTTCAGGAGATGTGAATCACAGCCTTCCCACCCCCAGGATCAGCAGTGATGGGACTAATTTGACTCATACACATAGTCTCTATAATGGTAATGACTGATGCCCCATCCCTGGCAGTGTTTAAGGCCAGGCTGGACAGGGCTTGGAGCATCCTGCTCTAGTGGAAGGTGTCCCTGCCCATGTTATGGGTTGGAGCTGGATGAGCTTTAAGCTCTCTTGCAACCCAAACCATTTCTTTGGTTCTAATTTATGAATTAAGCACCTTGAAACAAACACCTGTGATGAGTTCTACTTGTCAGGCTCATTTGCAGTGTTTGGAGAAACATATTGTTCAGTTCTCTCTCAGTGATGCTTAGAGAACTTCAGATGGAGCGGCAGTGATGGATGGGTTTGTAGGATCAGAGCAGACAGTGCCAGCTTCTTCCAGCCAAGACTGAAGAAAGCATAGCGTCATAGAAAGGTGGCCTTTCATTCCCTAGAGGGATTCCTCTGAAGCCTCAGACAGCTTTGCCCACTCAGCAAGAATATGTGAAACCAGATATAGACAGGGCCTTGGGCAACCTGCTCTGGTGGAAGCGTCCCTGCCCATGGCAGGGGGTTGGAACTGATGATCTTAAGGTCCTTTCCAACTCAACCACTCTCTAATTCTATGGCTCTGTATGAAAATCCCTACCTCTTCTGCAGCCCCAGATTCTCCTACAGCCATTGAAACCAGTCATGGGAGCAGCAAGGTTCCTCTTCTCAGTCATGCTCAGCCTCCTGGAAAGAAGATTCCCAAGGAAGGGTTAAATCAATCACAGCTAAATTCACTGCCCCTTTATTAACAAGTGTATCAAATTTAAATCATTAGCATTTTTATGTCACATTTCTTACACAGGGACACCAAAGGGAACGCAGGCACTGAGCAGAGCCATATGCTCCTCTGATTAATAATGTCAAGGAGAAGCAAGGCAGAGCACTCAAAGGACAAAATGATGCAGGTTGCAATGGCAATGAGCATATACATGCCTTAAGCACTGTTGGCCCTACATGAGGGAGCTATAGCCATTTGGTGGGGTGGGATGGGCAGGCAGAGCCCCATGGGGAGCCAGCATCAACCCCATAGGCAGCATCTGCCTGGTCCTTGCTAAAAGAGGAGCCTGCTGTAAGCTCTGTCACTCATGTCCCCAGACTTCAGCCACAAAGATCACAACTGGATCACTCATCTTTGCCAAGGTCTAAATAGATCACTAGGAGCAGGATGGGTCAGGCAGGGCTGGGTCTGTCCTGGACAGGAGGGACCCATGGTGTTGGCAGCCAAACCTCCCTACCATGGCCAGGAACCACCTCTTGTCTGAAGCTAGGCCAGATCTGAAAGCCCATGGTGAGATGGGGATTCATGCAGCCAGAGCCTTGCCTCCTCACTTCCTCAGTAAGGCTGTCAGCAGTTTCTCTTTGGACATTATGATGGAGCAAATGGCATGTGTGGGAGAGTGCAAATGTCCCTCCTGTGCTCAGGGACACAGATGCATGTCATAACGTGTATACAGACCGCGGAACTCCTGGCAGGGGTTTTCTGCTTAGGGAGAAAGCCTCCTCCTTCCTCTACCCTGTGCTGGGGGGCAGACACAGTACTGACAGTGGGACTTGGACCTTCTGCAGCTGATGCTGCTGTTCCCACTGGTGTAGGATTTTAAAAGGTGGGATTTCCAAGCAGCAGTTTATAGCTTTTATTGCTCCCACATCTCTGAACAGGGTAGATGAGAAAGAAGAGTGATTTTCCATCTGTCTGCAGAGGACTGCTCTCATTCATACATAAAGCAGACCTAGCAGAGAATGTTACAGACTCAATGGCAGTACTCTACAAATGTTAATATGGATTTTAACTGGAAGAAATAATAGCTTACTGCTGCACACTTGGCAGACTGCTCTCTGTAGCTACTTGATCCTATCCCTTCTCTGAGATAGAAGGGAAAAAATTGCAACTCTGCATTGCAGTGAGGATTTATTTTAAGTGATGGAGGTGCTCAGCTGACACAGATGTAACCCTCTGGTTATCCTTGGGATGGCAAAGCCAGAGATGCCTCTTCTGCAGCATAGGTGTTGCTGAAACCCTGCCACAGTGGGAGGAGTATCCAGAGCCTCCAAACACCCTGGTCCTTTGGAGGGGGACAGGAGTTGTGAGCCCTCCTTTAAGCACAGACCCAAGCCTGCGTGCTGGGCTGCTTGGTGTGAGCCCTGGGACACATCAAGGGCAGGGAGATGCATTGGGGCTGGTACCATCCTTGGTGCAAATGCCTGAGCTACTGAGCTGGGCTGCTGCTGTGCCCATCGGAGCAGCCTCTGGGAGCTCTCAGAGAGAAGTGCCTGCACCCAGGCTGCTGCCATGGCAGAGGGTGAAGCAGCAAGTCCAGTTGCTCTGCAGGCTGGTGCATGTGCCTCTAAGCAGCTCAGTCGTTGGATGACACAGGTCTATGCTTTCATAGAGTCACATAATGGTTTGGACTGGAAGGGACCTTAAAGCTCCTCCAGCTCCAACCCCTACCATAGGCAGGGACCCCTTCCACTGGAGCAGCTGCTCCAAGCCCCTGTGTCCAACCTGAGCACTGCCAGGGATGGGGCAGCCACAGCTTCTCTGGGCACCCTGTGCCAGCGCCTCAGCACCCTCCCAGGGAACAGCTTCTGCCTCAGAGCTCAGCTCAGTCTCCCCTTGGGCAGTAGAAGGGGGGGGGGGGGGGGGGGGGGGGGAGAAAGAGATTTCTACATTCGTTTTGAGCGTGATCAGTGTCAGGAAGCAGCGTGTGCTGCCCTTGTGCCTGTCATCCCACCCAGCCCTAATCCTCCTCTCACAGCAACATGGCCACCCCATCACCCACCAGTCAGCCCTGCTCAGGGAAAGAGGTCTTGGAGAACCCCAGTGCTGGCTGGAAACTACTGTCAACTGATGGGATATTCAAGGACAGAGGGAGATAACCCCTGCCCAGCCCCATTGGCTGCCCTGAGTTTGGAAGAGTTACAATGCAGCTGAAGTATTTTTAGTAAGACCTTAATTAAATAATCAAAATATTTCAGGCTGGGGTTCATCCGCCACTAAACTCAGGACACAAAAAAAGCAGCTGTGCATTATTTTCCCAAGTAATTATATTTGAATCTCCCTGGTACAGAGAGCGAAAAAGAGTAAATTATATAGAAAATGCATTCAAGAAGATGTTAATGTTATTACAAACCTTCATTATAGTGTATGATCAAGCATGCAAGTGAAAACCTTAGGACCCATGGGTAAGATATTGATTCTGGTGGACAGGAACATTTCTATTTGATGCTTAAGCACAATCTAATCTGACTTCTGATTTTGCCAACTGTTTTAGGGTAATCAGACATGTTTGTGCTGCATTGATTCTTAAAATGAACGTAAGCACGTGGGGGATTGCTAAGGCTCTGGATTAAAGAAAACCTGAGTCTTTGCTTTGGAAAAAGTTCCTGCAATTAAACCACCTTCTGTTAACATGGTCCTTGTTATTCTGGATGGAAATGAATGCAGGCAAAGCCAAGGGAGTTTGAAATAATAATGGTCATAAAAGTGAAGCTTTAGGGTTTAAAGCAAAGTTTGGTTTATACTTTTGCTGATGGTTCCCACATTAATCATCTCCCTTCCCTCTGCTTTGCCACTGCCTCCAGTTTGGGCACACTTTGCACTCCCAGACATGCTGTTTACTGACACTGCACATCCCCTTTGCTGCTCAGTTTAAAGCCAGTTGTTATGACAAGCAAGAGGACAAAAGGATGCTGGGTCTGTAGGCAGAGGGGTTGGGAGCATCCTGCCAGCACAGCTCAGGCAATAAACAGCACATTGAGGAAACAGCAGCCAGGCACAATCCTGCTCTGAAGGGACTGAACAGAAGGGACTCTGAGGAACTGGCTTCTGAGAAGCCAAGCTCAGAGCAAAAGCTGAGGGCAGGATCATCATCAACAGCCCGATGCACTGAGCGGCTGTGGTCCTCATGCAGCTCATCCCCGTGCCATGCTCACTGAGGGAGGTCATCCAGCACCTTCCTGTGCCCTTCCTAGCAAGAGCTCTGGTGATATTTACTGCTTGGGTCATTCTGCTGCCTTTTCCTCAAGCATTTCAGGATGCTGAGGCCATTGGATGAAGTTCACTCAGGAAACCATGAGACCTCTGCAGAGCTGCCTTTCCCAAGAGAGGAGCAGAGACCTGCCTCACTGCATCACCTGCATCCAGAGCCTGCAGCCAACCAGAGCATCTGCTGCATGGAAGGAAGCAAAGGGTTAGCAGGTCTGGGTCTTTAGTCAGGTTTAGCTTGTCAGCACCACTGCTCACGCTAGATCTGCAGGGGTTTTGTCAGAGCAAATGTATTATTACTAGTTTTATACATGGTAATGCTTCAGACCTGATTTATTCTAGTTGGATAAAGCAGGTGATGGGGAGCCTGGCAGGCAGCAGGGACAAGCAGGGCTGGACCAGGCTGATAGATGCTGAATCCAGGGTCAGACCTGGAGTCAATGGACATTTCATTAAGGCTGGGAGAGGCTCATCTCCAGTTTGCTTATTAATATGATTACAAATAACCTTTCATCTTGGAGACAGAGGACTGGTTCGTACCCTGGCTGTGAGTCAGAGCGCTGCATAGAGGTAATTTGTATCTTCTCCCCCTTACCAAGCACGCGAGGCTCCTACAGATATATACTTTAGCCAGTGCTGTGAACTCCAGATGAAACATTCTGGATAGAAAATCAATATGAGGACATGTGTATCCCCACCCTGAGCTACAGCAGCACAGACAATGGCACAGAGCGTGCCTCCATCTGCTTCCACACTGCATTTATCCACAAGCCCTTGCATCCCGCAGTGCTTCATCAGATTTACATCAAGCATAAAGTGAACTCAGAAAGCCATAGATTTTAAAGCCAGAAAGTACTATTGCAGTCATGTAGCCTGGTCTCCCATAGGAATCAGGCATAGTATTGCCTGGAATAGAGCTTCCTGCTTTAACTGACTGCTTAAGGAAGGTAAATCTCACCAGGGTGCAGGCTTCTTGATCCCAGGAAGTGCAGTGGGCTTCATGTTGGTGCTTAAAATCCCTGTGTACCAAGGGCTGTGCAGGGTGGTGGCATCTGGCTCCGCTGGGAGATGCAGGCTATGTGCTACAGATATGCCCTGAGCATCCTCATGCAGCAGCAGCATCTCCTCACTCTCCACTCACCCACATCCCATGGGATGTGGCAGCTGGCCTCAAGGGCTGGAGGCTGCAGATCCGGCTCAGCTCCCAGCTCTGGGAGCAGGACCCAATTCCACTTTGCATGGTAGATGTTCTCAGCACTAGCTGTCTGCAAGGGTGCGAATTCTGCTCAAAACACACAGAAGGACAAGAGTTCAACTGGTTTGAACAGATGGTGGAGTAACATTTGCTGCTGGAGCCTGGAGGGCCTCAGCAGGGCCTTTCTGCTATCATTTACTGCACTCGCATTCCTCACGGTGATGCTGAGATGTGCACACACAGCACTGAGCTGCACACCACTGCAAGGGACAGCCGTGCCCCCCCATGCCCCATCCCATGCTGGCATTGCTGGGTAAATGAAGTCATAAATAAGCAATAAGCTGAGAGAAGCATCTGATTTATTGGCGAGCTTGGAGCAAAAGACACACAAAAGCAAGGTCACATCCACTGCTCAGCACATCCCTGCTCCTGCCAGGCCTGAGAAGCACCAAGCAATTCCTGTCTACACTCCTCACTTCAGCTGCCTTTGCAATATTCAAACCAGCCTCTCTGCTCCAAACACAGGCTCTGTCTCTTAATGCAGCACCAGGGTGGGATGATGGCCGTGAGGCTCCCGGGCTCTCCGGTAACATGGCAACAAGTGCTAAGCAACACAGGGTTTGCTGTCAGGACTCGGTCTGGCTTGTATCTGTTAAGGGACCACTTACTTAAGAGCTAATCTCTGTACGAGACACTGCCCCTGTGCAGGGCTGACAGCGGCGTTACTCACCTGAACTTGTTTGAAGTGCATGGCCATTTAAACTGCATACATATCCTCCTCCTGACAGGCAATATGTCAATAAGGGAAGCCCACTTTAATCCACATTACTCTGACCGGGGTGTTTTGTCGGGATTGGAGCTGGTGACTTTCACCTCACTGCTTCCCTGCTTTGGCAAACAGAGGTTTCATGCCCAGTGAAGTTTCTCTCCCTGCAGGTCCCTTGCAAGATGCCTTTCCCAGGGCTGCCAGCACCAGTGCCATGCTCTGTGATGGATGCCCAAAGGAGAGAGCAGTACTTACACAGCCAATGTCATGGCATTCCTGATGCTGCCAGGGTGGGCATCCTGGGATGCATGGTCTGACCAGGGCTGACTCCCCTGCACAGCACACATACACCCGTATCTAAATGCTGGGATATCACTGCAGAGCAAGGAAACTTCCACTTGGAAGGCCAGAAGCTGCCCTGCCTCCTGGCCAGGAATGCAGGCTAAAACACTGGAAAAAGCAGTGCCCTCTTTGGGAAGACAAACTGTTATCTCCTGTCATTTTCCTCCCTGTCATCACCCGCAGCATTAAATAAAGCCGGGTGGGCCAGAGATAGAGAAGGAAAAACGATGCTTCCGCATGAAGTACTGGATTTTCTTTCACTTGGCACTAAATAAACCATGGCAGATTTAAAAGCAGTGTGATTGCTGAAAAAAAATAACCTTAATAAAGTGGGTTTGAATAACTGGGTAGCAGCATGTCTGTGTGTTGGAACTGTTTATGCAGGTAAAATCTAACAGCAGAGGTGTGACCACATTTATAATAGAGTAATCAGGTGTAATTTCATAAACCCAGTGTGTTTGCTCACAGGAGACAACCTTAATGTCTTTTAAGAAGAGTCATTAGATTTAAGTAATAGCCAGCACCCAAGTATTCAATCAGGCAGATAGAGAACAAATCAGCTTTTATTGCCAGTGAAAAGCAGAAAACCCAATTCCTCAGAAACTAATAAAAATCTGGTAATTTTTTTGATTCAAATAAGTGCAAAACTTATTACTTTGCAGATGTCTTCATCAAAACCCAATCTAGACAAGCACAGCAGCTGGGAGGCACAGTGGATGTGACCATGATGGATGCTGCTGAGGTGTGATATTCATTAGCTTGCTAATTCCAAATGGTAAACAAGGTTTAATTAATTTGGATTTCGAGCTGCAATGGGCTGTTGGTCACACCTGGGTGTGCTCCTGGGATGCAGCATTAATAACTGAACATAGAGCAGCTGGAGGAGTGTTCTGAGTGCTTTCGCATGTTCTGGTGATGGGACAGAGGAGGGGGAGCATCAACCTCCTAACTTTGCTTTTCTGCTGGGTGTGAATGGCTGGAGATACAGCTCCAGTGAGGATTTTCCCAGATTAATGACTATAGGGGATTCTTGGATGGGTATAAGGAGAAACCAAGTGCCTAATTTGCTGATTTTATGTCTAATCTGTGCATTTTGTGATGCACATTTGCAGTGTTCGATATTTGCGTGAGCTGTACCAGCTCTCTGGCTTGTCATCCACAATAACTTCTATTGTTAGCCTTTAAAGCAGAGTCTAGAGGAAGCAGCTATCAATGCTTCGCTGCAAAGCATCTTGACCTATAGCCCTTATAAAGACCCACTTTTAGAGAATGAACAGTTACTCAGCTGGCAGATTTACATATGCAAACACTTCTGTAGCAATTACACATCTGCATGTTCAGCTTCCCCATTCAGATCTATCCCAGTATATCTCAAGTCTATCTATAGACTGCTGTTGCATGCACAGCTTGTTTAAAAACTTAATCCTGTCTTAGTTTTGAGTTATCCCTTGGTAAAGCACCTCTGGAGTCAGTCCCAGCTCTGCAAACCTGCCTGCAGCAGCTAGGTCTCATTTTCCTATGCTGATGTAGCTGTTTTCTGCATGGTGACCACTAGTCATTTGTACTGGCATAAAGTGGAAAGGGAATAGATGCTACGGTCCATGAAGATACTGCACGTTATTACCTTTGTAGAGTCTGAGCTCAGCTGACAGTGCAGCATCACCTCTCTGCTCCCTGCCTCTCTTCCAGCAACAGCAGGTCCCATTTTGTCACCTCTTTAGCACATCCCTGGAGCCCCAACATCCTTGTTGAAAGGAAAGAAAGTAACTGAAATAACTGCTTTAGTGGGATGCCTCCAGCAAGGGAACCACCACAGACCTTCTGCTAAAACATTACCATGAATTGCTCCCTCTCCTTCATTTCCAAAGAAGCCCAAACTGTTTCTTATACAATCATGTAGAGAATTACCTTTAATCTCAAAATAAAATGGTTATTTCTATACTCTGCCTGCAAGTGACATGTACAATAGCTCCAAAGACAGATAGATCCATGCTGATAGATGCCTGACAGACACAAAGATCAAAGCCAGGATGGACGTGGCTTGGGAGCAACCTGGTCTAGTGGAACGTGTTGGAATAAGATTGAGATGAGCTTTAAGGTCCCTTCCAGCACAAACCATTCCAGGATTTTATGATCTTTCTTTGCATTTCTCTGAGCCACACTGACCTCTATCAGGTTTTCCTGTCTCACAGGAATAAACCTGTGGACACAGCCCAAGACAATGCGATTGCTGCACTGACTCTTCCTGTGTCCCAATGTCTTCCTAGTACTCACCCTTTCCCTCTTTCAGCTTCTTAGGCTCTTCTCTCCCCAAGGTAGAGCATGGGGGTTTGTTATGTGTGATGCCAGTGGCTGGTGTCACGGGTCTGCTGCATCCTAGACAATTGCATCTTTTATTGATGGATTTGCAGGAGCCTCCTGATGGGAAGCATTTATTCAGGGGGTATCTAAGCACAGTCCAAAGCTGGGAAATCAGATTCGTGTTGTGATATTAGTGACCTGAGAGAACAGAACACTCCCACAGACAACAATCAGATGCAAAATGAAGATACACAGCAATAACAACACAGCAGAAAGCACACTGTGGTAATGCATGCCTTTGGCTCTCCAGGCATCTCCAGGAGGGCTCCTTCCCTCCCAGAGTCATCCATCATGTCTCTGCCCACACAAACAAACCAAGCATCAGCAGCAAGAATGCCCTTCAAGGACAAGTGCTTATGTGGAAATGCATACCATAATTACCATGATAAATGCCATGCTCGGTAAGTGAGGAGCAGTAGCACACACCACGGCACTAGGTGCGAGCTGTCCATGCTCCATACTAAACAGCAGCTCCTCCATCCCCACACGGCACCAGGCTACATGAAGCTCACCTTGGCCCACATCCTCATCTCCACCACTGCTACCCCTGTTCATGTGAGCCCCTTCTCAGGGGGAGCTCCAACCTAACCCATTCTATGATTTCTCCTCTATTTGCATCGCAGCAGGATTCCTATTAGTAGTGATAATTACATTTCAAACATTGATCAAGTGAACTCCAAGCTGAGCCTGCACTGATCAGGTGCCAGAAGCAGTTCTGGTTCATAAGTGTCTCTATACACTGCTCTGTGAAGCACAGCCAGCACGAGGTGCCTCCTTTGGCTGTGGGACCTCTCCAGGCTGGAGCCTGGCACAGCTGAGCAGGGGGTCAAGGTATAGGGGTTCTCACTGGGGATGCTTGTGCCATCTCTCTCATGTTTGGAAACACCAGCATCGCTCATTGCTGCTAACATGAGAACTGCTTTTCTAACTGAACCACCGCTCATGGCCAGAAGAAACGCACTGAGACAGTCTGATTTATTACTAGTATAAAGAAACACCACGGCAGGATCACAGCGAGGAGTTTCATTTCAATGGGCACAGTGCAAAGAGGAGTCATTGTGATTTTTTTCCCCCTCTGGCAATTTAAACCTGTAATTGAATCTTTCCACCCTGAGGCCGCTTTCACAGTGGAGGTGTTAGGCTTGTATACCATAATTCCTCTGCCCTACTACAGTGTAAATGGAAAATAACCTGGCATGTAGCCCCAGAGCCTGGCACCCATCACAGCACCAACAGGATGGGGCTGCTGCAGCTCCTCATGTGAATTCATGTGAGCTGCCCCACAGTTAACAGAGTCGGTGATTTTCAGTTACTACTGATCAGCACCTTGGGAATAGATACCCATATCCAACACATGCAGATCAAGTCCCACAGCCCAATTCCACATTAAACAAACCCAGCTCAACAACACAGTGCTGCTTGAGTGAACACAAAGGAACAGCTTTTGCACCAAACATTTGTGGATGGATCATTCAAACATCACAGGACATAATTTGCTGTGTTTCAGTTAATTGCACAACTCATGCATTTATCCCACCTAGGTGCAAACTGTCCCTTAGTGGCATGCGGCTGGGGTGGGATGTGCTGCGCACCCATCACACGTGCACCCATAGAGGGGTCTGGCTCCAAGTGTTCACTGTCACCTCTGAGTGACAGCAGGACACGCACTTGTTTAGTAGTGGTGCACTGGAAACATTTAATTCAGTCTGGAGGCAAAGTCATGGCTCTCAGCCCTTCAGCACGCTGCTGAATTTGAAACCAGCTTGCAGGCCTGCTCCCAGAATAACCTCACTGGATAAAAGACACTTGTCTTTCATGCAGAAAGCAGTTTTGCTCAAAGGTGGTGCAAAGGATGTAAATGTCAACACTTGCCCTGGGGAGAGGGACAGGTTGGGGGGACTCTTTCCAATATGACTCAGTACCGGACCCTGGGAGCAGCAAAGATTGAGCTTGGCCACACTCCAGCTCATTCTCGCCCAGGCAAGGTGTGCCCATGTCCACAGCAGGGTTATGGCATCTCTAGGAGAAAAACTCTCAGAATGCATAAAAACCCAAACAGTTTTTCCTGTGGAATTAATTTATTCACCACTATGTGAAACCCTTCTGCTACCTGCACACAAAAGCTAAGGGGAAGCTCTTGTTCCCTGCTACAGGGTACAGTAGCTCCTGTTGAATCCTCCCCAGCCTGCTCAAAGCACCTTCATGGCCCCTATACCTCATGCAAAAGGATTTCAAGTTTCACTTACAAATAATCAAGTCCTTGGAGTGAAGCCGATACCCCAAACCCTCAGCTTTGCACTTCCAAGTGCTACAGCCATAATGTAGTAATGAATACATTTGTCTTCTTCAGCCTGTCACCCTATTAGCTGCTGTGTGTAACCTAATCTGCTTTCAGCTAACATCTATCATAACACACAAACAGAAGTGAAATACATTAAGAAGAATATTGATTCCCTTGCATGCCCCTTTGTCTGGGCTCTTCATTTGCCTATTAATAGCCCACTGTGCAATTAATTATGCACAATTCCAGGTACAATCTTTGCACGCCTACAGAAGAAAACTGATAAAGCTCTGAGGACATTCCCAGCCTGGAGGTAACGTTTCTCCTCCTGAGCCATGCTGTGGGCTCCTGCTGGACCCCAGGTCACAAACAGCAGCTTTGGAGAACACAACAGCACTGAGGAACATCCAGGACAAAACCTGCTTGCTTAAAATATTCAGGACAGTGGTGATGAATAATGGAAACATCCATAGGAACAGGGCTCAACACACACAAAACAATGGTGGGATTAATCTGGTCATTAAACAGCAAGGAGTAATTTGACATCTCCTGTCTCACCAGTGCTACTCGCACAGCTTTCCTCCAAGCAAGCTGAGCTTATCCTCATCACTGCGGGCTGGAGTTGCTTAATGCAAGGCTTTTAATTACCCTTAGATCAATATTTCTCTTCAGCCCTAAGAGTAACCCTCCCCTCCATGGTGCAAGCCACAGAGGTACCGGTACGCATCCTTGCTGCGTTACATGCATCCATGTCCATTGAGAGGAAGAAGCCATCAACCTGTGCTCTAAGAGAGCCACTGGCCAGGCTGGGGGTGCCAGGACGTCTGCAGCCTGGATGCTGCCCTTGTGAGATGCAGCTCTGGGAGAAGGCTGCATCCTCCAGCCTGGCTGCAGATGGTAAAAAACACCTCTAAAGAGCTGCTCCTGCTGTAGTCAACTGAAATACAGGCAGTGCTAATGATGCTGTTATTTTTCATGTTGAGAGGGACTTGAATTATTTACAAAGCTCCCAACTAGCCGCTCAGCAAGCCTGGCATGTGCTTCTGCTCCTGCTTGCTCTCCTTTCCACCTCTCATTCCGAGAACAGATGCAGACTTCCTACAAGGATACAGGCACTGCTGGATCATCCACTCATGCCCAGAGCTCAATTGGGCTGGACCCAGTGTGCCCAGTGCTGCCTGGTCCCTGTCCTCCCCCCTGCAGCAGCACCACTCTGCTCCCCAGTCAGCATCCCTGTGTTATCCCACCCAGCCAGGCCCAGCATAGAAGCAACTGCAGTTAATGAATGTGGCCTTGAGCAGCCACCTCCCTCACTCCGTTATTATTTTCTTTAGGAGCATTTCAGCCCAGGGTGCTCGTTGCTCCTCCAGCATCAACAACATTAACAAGCTCTGACATCTCATAAATTTCCCTTGGTAAAACAAAGGGGAAACAAGCAGGAAAATAACTTCCAGCAGCACAGGGCTTTTGGTGTTGTAGTTTTGTTTCTCCTTCCTTTTCCATGTATTGTGGTTTGATGTGAGCAGCCCCTTTTACCCTGCTGGTGTCTCACTGCTGCAGCCAAACTGTCCAGGACTGTCCTCCCATCCCTGGCAGTGTTCAAGGCCAGGTTGGACAGAGGGGCTTGGAGCATCCTGCTCTAGAGGAAGATGTCCCTGCCTGTCTCAGGGGTTGGAACTGGATGAGCTTTAAGGTCCCTTCCAACCCAAACCCCTCTGGGATTCTCTCAAACTGCTGGTTTGGTTAAGGGGGTTGAGCGCATCCGTCACAACAAGAAAACCCAACAGAACCACCAACCAAGCCCAGAAAAACCCAAAACCCAGCAGCTGGACTCAGAGGCTGCTCCTCACATGCTCAAAGGGTTAAATCACCCAGCCCTCGCCTTATTTATCTGCAGCTAGTTTACTGCAAATGAAGAAAAACAAGAACCAACTACATCACCCACGATCATATATCACATTAATATAGCAGCAGAGATTGTCTGCAGGTGTACCACAGGCATAAACTGCTTGTTTTGAACCTTGTTACCCCTGAGATTAGTGTATGACTCCAAGCAATAGGGTTTAGGGTAGAAAAAACTTTATTTCTCACTGCTTCAGTACAAATAAAATCTGCTTTCCACCTATGAAAACTTTTTTGCTTAATGCTTTATAGTAAGCTACAAAGAAAGGAACAAAATGCATTCAGAGAAGAAACCCTATTGCACGAAGATCAGAATCAGAAGCTGTGATTTATCGCTCAGTTGAAGCCCAGGACAGCTCCACTGTGACTCGCCCCGTGTTTTTATGAGTGCACTAAAAGCACACATTTCACAGCACAATCGTGAATCCTGGGGTTTGGGAGACAGACACGATGTCTGCCACTTCTATGGGTTCAGAAAATAAAGCTATCTGAAACAGCACATCTGATTAAAAGAATAAAACCGCACATACATCAAGAGATATCAGAGCCTGATAAAGCAGCAGGGATGGGCAGTGTGGAAAAAGGAGTGGAAAAGGATGGCTATTGCAGAGAAAAGACCCAAGAGTTTATCATTAAACACTGTCTGTGCCCAAGAACATGAATATAATTACAATTTTAATGTAAATGATGCACTCCATACAAATCAGACCTAATGCCACAAGTCTGCCACCTCATCCCAGGAAGCCAGTCTGCCTCTTATTTAACCAGTAATATTCACATGGGAAGAATCTGGCAGAGCAATCCCTGGGTGAGCAGTAATTGGTTTGAATACAATTCCTCTCACCCCAAGGGGACCAAAGTCACAAATAAGATAAGGCACATCTTAAAATTAATTCCCATGTAATTGCATAATATGCAAAGGGAACACAAGCACCAAGAGATTGTTATTCCCATCTTTGCTCTGAAGGGACACAGGATGGAAATGTCTGGAAAGGGGACCCAGGCATGATCAAGAAGAGCCATTCAAAGGAGAGCTCAGCCCCCATGGAAGGGCTAGCGCAGCATTACACAGCAGCACCAAAGCTGTCACAGGCAAAAAGATGCCTCCTTTGGCAAAAGGACAGCTTTAGTGGTTACTTTCATTTCCTGACAGAGGAAACTGAATTTATAGTCAGAAACTGGAGGTGAAAATGGGAAACATTTCTCCAGGTGTCAGCTCAGCTACAGCAGCACAAGATCCACTCTACACCAATGGAGCAGACCCGGTGGTGGCTGAAGATGCTTTTGCCCCTTTCTTGGGGCACAGCACAGCCTCTGCTCTCAACCCAGCCCCTCAAACATCAGGCACAAGAAGCGGAGTGCAGGAAGCAGGAACAGCCACGTGTGCCTTGCTGAAGCCAAAGGCCCACGAGGGGCTGTATCTTCTGATGTAAAGGCCAGCAGAAACAAGCGGAGCGACAGTGAATGTTTGTAGCCAGCTATAATTAAGCCTCCAAATCATTAACATGTGTATTTGGAAGGAGGCGCTACCCACATGAGCTTCATATAGTCTTAATGTCACACAGAGGGTACAGATGCCCTGCCAGGTGTTTCTTCACATCCTTCCCCCAGGCAAGCACTGAGTGACATGTCCCTTCTCCACAAGCATCTCCTGCAATTAAGTCTGTCTTCAAGCAGGTTGGCTCTGCTGGTGCTCCTGGACCAAGGATGCAATTGAAGACCCACGCACAGCCCACCCGGTGGCTGCAGCCTTGCCCATCTGTTCCAGTGGCTCTGTGCCTGCTCGAGTCACTCAGGTTGCTCTGCTGAGGAGTCACTGCCAACCAAAACAGGATTAAATGGGCAGCTGGTGAGAGGGAGCACAAGTCCCTGCTCCCACCGGGAGCCTCAGGATGAAGGCTCCACGTGCCTCCTGCCTGGCAGCATCACCGACCCTCACCATGGGCATGGAGCACACGCTGCCAGGCTGACAGGTTGCAGTGTACTGGCTGCAGGGAGAGCAATTAGACCCACTTGCTCTGTCAACGCTCACACAACACGAGAGCATTATTCTTTGGCACTTCATCTCAAAGTAAAAGCCCTATAGAAGGTAGTGACAGGGCAGCACTGGCACCTGCTGCCACCCTTTGGGAAGGGCTGGGCTTGTATGTGGGCAGCAGGGGGTTCAAAGTCATTCCAGGGGTTTGGCTCCTCAGGTAGGGATAGAAAACATGTGCCAGTACCCACCAAGGCCTTTACACAGGGTCAGAGCAGCTTCGCAGGAGGGCTCTTTGTGCAAAAGAGGATGAATCCAGCAGAGCAGGTAGTGAGCAGAGCAGGCAGAACAGATGGAACTGAAGTGGCAGCTACTCAAGGAGGCACAGGGTAGCTGCCCAAAGCTATACAGAAAGGCTGGTCTTATTTCCATCAGAAGCCTGTGCTTTCTGCTGTCCCATCATCACAGCACCACATCAACATCCTGCAACTTGGAGCTGTGAGGACTACTCCACTGGGAACCAAGACACCTTCCTTGCTGCTCTTGTGATGTGCACTGGGATGGAGATACCAGACACTGAGAACAGTGTTATTGTGTTGGTGTCCTGTCAGAGACTGGCTCTGGGATACTCAGCAGAAACTCCTAGTTTGCTACACCCACAGTGTCCCTTGAGAACTGGCCCTCTGCTAATAACAGCTTCTTCCTATGCCAGAACCATCCCTGATGGATCTGGGCCCAAGCCCAGCACTGTTACTGCAGCAGGGATGAGTGCTGGGCCACTCATTCATCATGATCAGATGGAGAAACAGATTCATTATTTAGGGTTTGCTTTCTCATGTACTCTGGCCTCTTTTCCCCTCTTCAGTGCTTGCACTTTTCAGATCATGGCTGGCTTTTACATCTCCTGCTCTAACCAGACCACACATCATTATATGTTCCAGCTTTCCACTTAAGCCTGTATGAGCCTCTTTGATTTCAAGCTCTATCTCTATATAGAGGGAAGGATGGGGCTCTTTCCCTCTCAAAACCACCTGTCCCCTTTGCTGAGAGCAGATAAGTTAATACAAACCAAAAGGCTTTAAGAGAAGGAGCTCTGTAGACGGCAGCATGGGCATTATTATTCTTATCCTGGGAGCAGACTGAAACCAAAGGACAGAACAGGAGTTACTCTGTGTGCAAGAATTCCTCAGCATGGCAACTGGAGGAAGGCAGGAGAGCAGTGAAGATGGTGGGGTCAGGAGGTAATGGGTTTTTCTGCACAGATCCAAGAACTCGAGGCCTTTTTCCTTTCTGTTTAAGGGGTTTTTTCCTCACTGTAGAACAATTTGGGCTGGGTGAACGCTGCCTCACAGAGCAGTGATTGCCACTCTGAACAAAGCCAGCACAGGCTGACAAATGCTGGAAGGCAAATGCACTAATCTGGCATCTCCTCTGCCCCACAAGGCTTGGACCTGCCCCCAGAAAAACCATCCTCATCTTCCTCCGAGTGTTCTAATTGCTATTCCTGCTGCAGGGAGGGGGGACCTGGGGCTGGGCATAAACTGAGCTGTGAGAAAAGTGCCTGGTTTGACTTTGAACTTGGTCTATAGCATGATCTTGGGTTGGGGCTATAGAGGAGCTCACAAATAATGCTCCTGCCACTGCAGGTAATTGATCCACTGGGAATCACACGCATGTCTAGGATGAACTCATTTAATGCACTCCTCACTTGGTTCTCTGTAGTTTCAGAGAGGCTGTTTGCATCTGGAAAGTACATCCTCAGTGACAGGAGGCAGCTAAAGCCATTTCAGTCACTGTCCTTAAACCCAAGAGAAGAGACTCCTCTGCTTTGATTTGCTTCCCTGCGTTTGGTGCTCTGACAATTGCAGTTCAGCCTCATCCGTGAGGCCCAGCCTGAGTGATGCCAGAGAGGATGTCTTGTGCTGCCCACCCTGGGGGCAAGAGGTAGGGAGGATGGATGGGGCTGTGACCTGGCTGCTCATCAACCAGGGTCCCCCTTGCTGGGTCCTGCTCATCATGCTCCCTGGCACGGCTGCGTATCACCAAGTGCAGCAAACCTCTGCTGGTCTGGGAGGCATTTCCATCAGCACAAAGCTCTCCCAAAGAGCATCCTTTGACATGGGTGTCATTCCTGGTGACTGGCAGGAGCGTAAAAGCCAATTTCACAGCAGGGAGCTATGGCAGCCAAATCCCTTGGAACTTCCGTGCTTGCTCTGTGCACAGCAGCAGAGGAGAACCCCCCTGTACTGCAGCCAGCACAGCAGAGGTCAGACACTGCCCAAGGAACACAGCTCCCATCGGGGCTGGCTCATCAGTGAGCCACAGGCACCAGCCTCAGCCCTGGCACGCTTTTCTCAAGCTCCAAGTGCCCCAGGAAAGCTGGAATCCTGCAGCCCCATCTCCTGTGGCAGAGCCAAAGCATGGCAAAGCACAACCTCTTGGCCTATACACACAGAGCACAGCCCTTGTTCCCAGCACACAGTGAGCTCCATCCTGCGCCCTGCTCAGAGCCTCCTGAGCCAGCTGCATCTGCATCATGTTTAGCACTGCAGAGCTCTCATTTATTTCCGAGCCTCAGGTGCTGCTGTAATGCAATTGCCAACAATAAACACTTCCAGAATTGAGATACGTCCAAACTAGAGAGCAGCACTTAACCCTGACATGCTTCCCTCATCATGCACAGCTCCTTTCCCTCCTGCCCTGACAGCTTTCCCCTTCCTGCTGCATAACCACTAATCACAGTCCCTTGGTACACAGAGAAAAGTCCTCTCTTAGTTACCCCCAGTCAGTTTGGAAGCCTCAGGGCAACATCTTAACATTTCCTTTATCATTCTCACTCAGTTTCTATAGAATGTGTATTTAGGCAGGTCTCCTCTGGAGGATCATTCCAGGCAGCAATACTACATATTTACACTTAACATGCTCTTTAAGGTACTTGCTATATGTGCCTGTGCATGCACAGAGATGCTCCTGGAGGAGAGGGGGGAAACCTGCAGGGGGGCTTGGGACAAGGGCCTGCAGGGACAGGCCAAGGGGAATGGCTTGAACCTGCCCAAGGGGAGACTGAGCTGAGCTCTTAGGCACAAGCTCTTCCCTGTGAAGGTGCTGAGGTGCTGGCACAGGGTGCCCAGAGAAGCTGTGGCTGCCCCATCCCTGGCAGTGCTCAAGGCCAGGTTGGACACAGGGGCTTGGAGCAGCTGCTCTATGGAAGGGGTCCCTGCCCGTGGCAGGGGTTGGAATGGGATGAGCTTTAAAGTCCCTTCCAACCCAAACCAGGCTGATTCTATGCTAACACTCTTTACTTGACCGTATGGCCCCAGCATGCAGATAACTAGTTGATGACCTGGCCAGGAGGCTGAAAGGCTTGTTCCTGCCTGCTCTTATCAGCACTTCCTACTTGTGTCTTCATAGATGCTTTTCTCTTGTTAAAGTGCTGGGAGCTTTCCTGTTCCTTGTTTCAGTCCTACATGGCTGGTGGGAGAAATTTCAGTGTAAAAACTGTTCTTCTTTTATGTCCAACAGCTTCATCAGGCAATGCATCCTTCTGCTGTTGAAATTGCCTACTTAGTATTTCTTACACCCTCTAAGCAGCTGGTGCAAGGCATCACTTGAATGCGGATAGTGAGCTGGATGGAAACCATGTGGTGTGGCCACAAAATCCTCTGCATCTCCATTAATGCTGCTAATTAGAGCAGTGGCTGGATTCCAGCTGATGCCCTGGGAACACCAGACTGTAGGTCTAGAGATTAGGGAAAACATGCTAAACCCAACCAGGCATCTCCTTGTGGGTGCTCGTGGTCCTCTGTGACACTGGGAAATGCATTGAATAAAGGATGGATCCTC
Source organism: Melopsittacus undulatus (assembly GCF_012275295.1). NCBI lineage: Eukaryota > Metazoa > Chordata > Aves > Psittaciformes > Psittaculidae > Melopsittacus > Melopsittacus undulatus. Next base: position 4,364,176 of record NC_047542.1, on the reverse strand, counting down.
TGCAGAGCCAGGAAAGACTCTGCACATTAAGGAGAAAGCATCCTCCCAGACTTCATCCACCTCAACTACTGCCTTGAGATGTGCAGAAACTGTTCAGCCACAGCACAGGTATAACCCCACCAAGCAGTTCTCTCTTCATGGGTGACACAGGAGCATGGTCTGGATCACACCTTTTCCTTCCGGATAAAAACAAGTCATTCCTGACTAACAGGTTTATCATGCTGCCTGGTTTGTGCTCTGCATAGGGAATGATCACCCACAACACTGAGAAGGGCAGGAAAGAAAATGTGGGGGAATGAAAGAGACCAAGGAACAAGAGGGAGAGGAGAGGCAGCTGCCTGAGCCTCTGGGCTGCTGAACTGCCTGCAGGTCAATCTGCCAGCTGCAAAACCCAGGCACCAACTCCCCTTTTACAAGGGAAGGTCCCCTGTGTCCTTATGGAGAACTGGGGAAGACTTTGGGCTTTACTTGGGGCTGCTTTAAATTGCTGGCATGTCACAGAGTCAGAGCTATCCCTTGAGCAGGCAAAGCCCTAGAAATTGAGTTTTTACCCCCTCTCCTTTATCCAGTGAAATGCCAGCAATAAGATGCAAGATGGATTCTGTGTCCCTTTTACAGCATGAAGCTCCTTCCCCTTTATCAATAAATGATCTCTCAAGGTCCCTTCCAACCCTTGGGATTCTGTGATCCCTATGTGAGCTTTTTGGAGCCCCTGCACTGGACCTGAGGGTCACCCAAGCACCCAGCAAACACAGGTAGAAACATGAGGCTGTGTCCAGGAACACAGACATTTCAGCTGGGAAACTACTTATGACACTCAGAGCAACTCTTTGTGACATTTCCCACCAGACTTCAGTGCTGTTTACAGATGCTAAAGAACACCCCGAGCCATTGCTGGCATCGACTCATGATTCATTTCACAGAGAAATGGGTCAGAGTGTGTGAGGCTGTGTTTAATGTGCAAAGGGATTTGGAAACGAAAAGTCAACTGGCATGAAAGATTGCAGGGCAAGCGTAAAGGCAGTAAAGTGTGTGGGTGGTCTCCAAGCACAGAATAGGATATTTGTAAGGAAATGAAACATGCTGGATTGGAAGCTTTAATAAAACAGTTCCTTCTTACCCAATCAATAACATAATTGTAATTTTCCAAAGCAAATGGCCTCCTAACTCCCTTTCCTCAAGGAGACTGTGGCGCAAATGGGATAACAATGAGAAGTTACTGAAGTGCTAAGTGTGCACACGTGTGTGACCCTGCCACCAAGGCAGAGGCCCTGCTCGCAGGCACAGCCAGGCTGGGCTCATTCTGGGGATGAGGAGAGGTTGCCAAAGGATGCTCTTGAATACTCAGGTATCCCTGTACTAATGAAGGTTCTCCCCACCCCACACAGCAAAGCAAACCATGACACAAACACCCCATCCAGCACATGCACTGGCAGGCACTAAACCAAGTATACCTGAGACCAAGCCACCAACAAAGCAACCCAAGCCAAGGGAAGCAGCCTAGACCCAAGGCACTGCTCACACACAGCAGCTCCCAAACACATCCCCTGCCACTCTGCATAAGGAGAAAACCAAACTAGGCCAGAATAAAAGAGGAAATATAGGAAAAGCAAGTACTCACAGACTAAGCAAGCAACAACTCCCCTTTGCAGCATCCTTTTCCATTCACAGCCTACCCTAGAGCTCCCTGTGCTGATGCCTTTATTTCCTCTGGAGAAGCAGGTGTCCTCAATGATCCTCCTCCACCTTATCCCCATGTGGACCTTGTTAAGTCTAATTAGAGGAGCACTGTGCATCTCCTGGCTACCAGCAAAGGGATTCACCCTTTTAACCTGCTCTTGCCATGTGTTTCACCCTTGCTTGCCAAAAATTTGTCCTTTTAGCAAAGAACAATGTCTAGTGCCCAAGCTAAGAAGTCTGTTCCACGGAGTGCTCCTCTTGGAAGCCAGCTCTGGCTTTCCCTGCTCTCACTGGTCCTGGCTCCCAGGGCACAGTCACTTGTGTGTGCCTGAGCAATGCAGGAGTCTCATAAAAGAAGGAATACCTATCCAAGCATATTCAAAAGTAATTAGACATTTAACTCTGCTTTCCTGTACCCACAGTCCTGCAGCAACAAGGTCAGCAGTTTTGCACAACTGATTTAAGATGAAGACAAAGCACTTGCTCCCTCTCAAAGGGTCCCAGAGGGACTTTTTTTGTTCTGTCTTCTAATTCACTGCGTTATTTCATGCACCTGAGCTGCTGATGGACAGTGCTTGGGAGGGAAAGGTTGTCAGTCACCCTGATGCTGAGCTCTCCATGAGCACCGGGGATGACAAGTGGCAAATGCCCAAGCTCCCATCTGTGGTCCTGTTCCCAGGTGGATGACAACAGACACAGCCCATTGAGCCAACTTTTAATCTGGAGTGAGAGTCAAGTGTGCAATGTTTCTATAGATAAGCAGCTGACAAAGCTTCTGGGCATGCCAGGGATTTAGATTTAGATCAGACATCCAGCAGAAGCTGTTCCCTGGGAGGGTGCTGAGGCACTGGCACAGGGTGCCCAGAGAAGCTGTGGCTGCCCCATCCCTGCAGTGCTCAAAGCCAGGTTGGACACAGGGGCTTGGAGCAGCTGCTCCAGTGGAAGGGGTCCCTGCCTGTGGCAGGGGTTGGAGCTGGGTGAGCTTTAAGGTCCCTTCGAACACAAACCAGGCTGGGATTTCAGAGTGTGGTGTCTGGTGCCTCCTCGCTGGGTTCTGTGTACAAACTGGTACCCATCAGCCAGCTGAGACAGGGCTCGTGAGGTGCCCCATATGGCCAAATCTGTTGGACAGTTTGCAAACCTCATCAGCATCCATGCCTCCAACAGTGACTCCCCTGGGGTTGTGGCTGGAAGCGCCCTGTGTGCTATTGATCAAGCTCATCCGCAGAGGGGTTTAGCCTTGTGGACAGTTCAGAGTCAGAAATTGGCTTCAGGTCTTCTTTCTATGAAGGAAAAAAGAAGACAGTCTGAAAGACTCTTGTATTACCCTTCAGGACAATGACACAATAATTAAACCCACCCTACACAGTCCCTTTTCCTTCCAGAACTCGAAAGACTATAATGGAACAACAATTGCCAGGACCCTTTCCTTCTCCCCCAGAAGAACCTCACAACTGACAGGGACTTGAAAGCTCAGAACTGGGGAGAAAATGAAATGCTGCTCAGAATATAGATATTGGTGCCAGATGGGAATTACAGCCCCGATCCATCCTCCTCTGTCACTGGAGTCTGTGTTGCTCTGTGGGCTAAGTGGAAGTGAATACGGTTACTTTCCCTGTCTTGGGGGAAAAAATGACATTCCATTTTGTCTCCAAAAAATACACATTATTTAACTTATAAAATATTTAATCTGTGTAATTAATCCTCTCATGACAGCGCTTTGCACATTTTTGCTGGCAATCCGTACTCTGAATGGCCTATAGTTATAGCTAACTTTGTTTCCTTTTTCTCACAGAATTAATCAAAGGCTTGTATTCTAAATTATTCAGGAACTGAATGAAGCCTGCTTTCTATGGCTTGCAGCAAAAACCCTCCTATTTCTTTCATGTGCCAGCAGTACAGCAATTCAAGTTTTCCAAGGGGGAAAGTACCATAAAGTGGAGGCGAGGCCCCAGGATGATAGGCTGGGGCTGAGTATCCCCTGCATGAAGGTCCACACACATCCTCCTCCTGCCTGGAAGGATTGGCAGCACCAAATGAGAGGCTTCAATCCATTGAGGCTCAGATGCATCATGCAAACAGAGGTGGCCTAATTTCCACAGAAGTTGGTCTCCTGCTGCTCTTGCTCAGCTCAGTTTCATTTGGCACTGCAGCTGCTGGAGCTGAACAAGGTAGATTCTCCTTTCATGATGCTCCAAGAGAGGTGAAACCATGGCCATCAGGGCCATGAGCTTTAGGTACTTTGAGATCAAAGTTTAGTGACTCCAAGTGCAGCCTGTGGGAGCTCTGGTTTTGATTTGGGATCTCTGGAAATGAGGTGTTTGTAATACAGGGAACATCACCACATTCTATCACACCGGCTTTGGGAAACCACAGACCCCATCCAGGCTGACAAACCCTGCTCTCAAGGAAATAGAGGCACAGAATCCCAGCCTGGTTTGGGTTGGAAGGGACCTTAAAGCTCACCCAGCTCCAACCCCTGCCATGGGCAGGGACACCTTCCACTGGAGCAGCTTGCTCCAACCTGGCCTTGAGCACTGTCAGGGATGCAGCAGCCATAACTTCCCCGGCAAATCACCAGCACCTGGTACAGAAATGAGACCCAAAGCTGTACCCAAGCAAACGTCCTCATCTGTCCTTTACTCTTCAGGCTTTAGTTTGCAAGTCAGTCTTTGTTACCAAACAATATGGGCAAGTTGATAGGAAACTCTGTTTTCTGGCTGTTCCACTGCCCAGTGGGTTGTCAGCTGCTAGCACTGACAGAAATGCATCCCAGAGCATAGCAGCATCACATCAAGGTAAGGGACAATGGTTGTTAGAAAGCATTCCCAGCCAGCAACGGATGGAGCAGTAACAAATTCAGTCAGAAAACCTTAGAAGCAAACAGAAAGCATTAGTCAGGGCTCTGGGAGCCAGCAGATGCGTTGGCAGAATACAGTAAACTTCCAATCTCTTGTATTGACAATCAGCTCCGAAATTCATAGACTAAGAAAATAATAATCATTAAAAAGAAAAGCCAAGCCTTGATTAAAGCATCCCCTACAAAGTTCAGTGCAAACCAAACAGCTTTGCAGGGCACTGTCCTAATGCAGCGCTGCGGTGCAGATACAGGAAGTCTAAATGAAACCAGCATTATGAGCATCATTGTTAATCGGGTTTTATGGATTTATGAAACAAATATACACACTTATCTTGTTTAATGTTGTTTTCCAGTTGGAACCTTATTTTAATACAGATGCCCTGAAACTATACCATTCATAAATAATGCATGCAATAAAACCTTTCTTTTATCCCCTGGTGCACACAAATGGAAGCTTAGATATGGATTTAAAGAAAAAACATGGGAGAATTTGGTGTTTAAAAACCAAAAGCACGTACAAAATGCCAACTGCTCAGAGACGAGGTGGCAAGCTGAGCGAGTCAGTCCGAGCCATAAATGAGAGCTTATTTTACAGGAGAGAATTCACTCCCTTGGTTTCGTAGTTAGATTGATAGCGCTGGGTCATATGTGATTTGTTTGGACGCAGGATCAAACCAGCAATGGAAGCAAATGCATCCACACCAGGTCTTTTCACCCTATAGAGCCTCACCAGGGCTATGGGGGCTTGCAGAGGTTTTCACCCCACTTTGCCTGCTGAGTTTCCACAGGCTCCAGCAAGTGAAATGCTCTCTGGAGGATGGTGGGACGAGAGCAAGATGCTGGCAGGGCTGCTGCAGGCAGATGGAGCTGGACGCTCAGGACGAGGAGCGCTTGGCTATGCTCAAACCTGCCAGCACTTCACTGCATGTGCTCTGCATCTCCTGCATAATTCACAACCTGCTCAGAATCAGCAACAATAAATAAGACAGCAAACCTAGTAGTTTTTGGTCTAGTTTTCCTGAGGCAAAACATGTCTAAATGGAAACCATGGTCTTCCTCTGGTGGAAAACACCAAAATCTAACCATTTCTAGCAGCATTTCTAACCACCAAGAGGTAACTGCTTTATCCCTTTTAAATTTCTGGAAGAATCAATGTTTTTTTTGTGCTCAGAAGCCAGTGACTAATGGGGAGAAGAAACAAAAAGAATCTATGAACTGTGGGGCATCTCACAGGCACAGAAAGAGCTCAGAGCAGGCACAAGCTGAAATACCAATTAGGTTCCCTGGGTGCTGAGGCACTGACAGAGGATGCCAAGAGAAGCTGTGGCTGCCCCATACCTGGCAGTGTTCAAGGCCAGGTTGGACACAGGGGCTTGGAGCAGCTGCTCCAGTGGAAGGGATCCCTGCCCTGGCAGGGGTTGGAGCTGGAGGAGCTTTAAGGTCCCTTCCAACACAAACCAGTCTGTGACTATGAATTGCTCTGGGGGACTCAGCACAAACCCCATGGTGGGAGAGCATCAGGCTTTACAGTAACAGATTTGTGCCTCAAAATCAGCCTGGAGAGGGAAGCACAAAAAAAATCTGGTTTTCCCCAGCTTTGCACCCCCTGTGATACCCCCCTGCTTTCTTCCAAGCACTGACAGACCTTGTGTGCTTGCTTTCTGCCTCCTGCATGTGTGAAACAAATCCTATACGTAAATATGAGCATGTACATCATCATTCCATCATCCCTTCCACCCCCCTACCTCCAGCTCTGCATCTCCCTTTTCAACCCATGCAGCTTCCAGCCCTGAACACGCCTGTTTGGGTGGGAGGCAGGCGAATGAAGGAGGCTGCAGAGATTAGAGCCTGATGCTGAGGAAAGTGAAGCTGACAAAGCGCACAGTCATCACTGCCGGCAGCCGCCTGCTCAGCCAGCAAACAAGGGAAGAAAATAAGCTCCGTGGCTCCAATAAGCCCCAGAGCCTGCATTTGAATTTACAATGAGCTGCTCAGTGGAGCTCAATCTGTCAAGCACCATGTCCCATTAAGATGAAGATTTGAAGGTCTCAATAGAGCAGACAGATAACCTCTTTTATTCTTTTTTATTAGAAGGTGCTTGTGAGGCTGGTGGGTCAGGACCCCAACTGTGGCAAGCTCTTCCCACCCCTTTTCTTGCTTATTTGGTTTTCACTTGGGCTTTTATTAATTCTCAGCTCATCACATTTGCATGTGCTTATGCCCGTGTCTCAGTCCTGGGGCTGCTTGTCTGTGTGATGCCACCCGGTGCAGGATGTGCTGGATTGGAGCTCCCCATGAATCTGCCTCTGCCCAAGCTCTACCTGCACTTTGTGGGAGACCTGGGTAATGCTGCCCCATTAAACAGGCAAGCAGTGGTGGGTCTGTGGCTTTGAGCAAGTCTAAAAGGAGAAGATGGGAACACCCGAGTTATAACTCACCTCCCACCCAGAGGTCTGCTGGAGCTGAGCACTCAGAGCCTGCGTTTTACTCAGTGCATCCCTTGCAGTCCCTTCTCAATCCCTCCTGACAGCTTCTTCATTATCCCTGAAAATCCAGCCTGAGTGGATGCAACTCCCTGCCAAAGAGCAGCAAAAACCACTTTGCTGTTTCCCTTTGTCATTATAAGAAAAAAAATACATTCATATTAATTTATACTACACTTTTATTTACATTCTCCTTTGCTTAGAAACAGGTTGTACAGATGCAGCTTCGAGAAGGAGCTGCCTTGCTTCCGGTTCAGAGGCGTCACTGGTGGCAGCTCCAGAGGAAAAGCTGAAGTTTCACATTAAAAAAGATGCCTTCCCCATTGCCAATGAGCCAGAAGATGTGTGCTCCTTTCCTGCAAACCCATTACCCCTTTCCTGCTGCCCTCTCAGGAGCGATGGGGATCATCACTCCTGCCTTGCCATGTGTTTTGGCTATTGCAAGCACAGAATATTTGCAAAGCATTCACTGTTTGTTGAACTATTCTCTCTGGATCAAACCTCGATATTTCTTGGCTTCTCTACACTTTCTGCGCTGCCTTCTGCTTACTGCTATGTATCTGCCTTTCCCTCCTAGGTTGCTAATAGATCTGAACAGCTTCTGTTTGTGGGATGGGCTTCCCTTCCCACCGAAGCTGGTGAAGGATCTGGAGCACAAGCATAATGAGGAGTGGCTGAGGGAACTGGGGGGTTCAGCCTAGACAGAAGGATGTTGAAGACAGACCTTCTTGCTCTCTATAACTACCTGATAGGAGGTTGTAGTGGGGTGGGGGTCGGTTTCTGCTCCCGAGGAACAAGGGATGGGACAAGAGGAAATGGTCTCAAGCTGCACCAGGGCAGGTTTAGATGGAGGTGAAGGACAATTCCTTCCCCAGAGGGTGCTCAGGCATTGGAACAGGCTGCCCAGGGCAGGGCTGGAGTCGCTGTCCCTGGAGATATTTAGAAGTGATGTAGATGTGGCACTTAGTGCCATGGTTTACTGATGGCCTTGGCAGTGCTGGCAGAATGGTTGGACTGGATGAGCTTAAAGCTCTTTTCCAACCTAAGCAATTCTGTGATTTCAGGATTCTGAACAACCCACCAAAGTGCTTTGGCCTCTCTCATACCTTTCCCCTCTCTACCAACGTGCAGCTTGGTGCCAAGAGGATTATCTCTTTTTTGGCCTTAGATTTACTGGAGTGTATTAAATCACCAACAAACTATTGTTATGGGGAAAAAAAGACACTTCAAAAGCCTTTTTTTTTTTTAAGGAAAGAAAAAATAACTCAAACAAATCACCTTGGTCTTATTTTGCTTTCAGCTACTCAGGAGACAACTGGTCTGCTTAATATTTAGCAAGCCCATAGTACTGAATGCATTTACGCATGTATTGAAGTAAGATTCTTCCTTTAATGCAATGATGTCTTGATAACAGTACAGGGACCTCAGGACCATTTTCCCTCTCTTCCTGCAGGCCTCCCTGAGTGACCACAGGGGCCTGCCACCAAATCCACTGCCCTTGTGGTGGGACCCTCAGGACAACAGGAGGCTGAAGGAGGATGACAGCTTTCCATGGGCCTTCCCATCACCTTACTCTGCCCAGAATCGTGCTGCTGCCTTGGATTTTTAGAGGAAAAAGGATGTGGCCTTGCCAGCAGCTGCCAGTTCTGTTTATTGAATTTAGAATCAATAGTGCATCAAGTGGCTGGGGATGTTATTAATCACAAAACTGGCACGAAGGAGCAGGAGGTAATAACACTGCAGTGAGCCCACTCTTTTCTTATGGAGTGGCTGCACATGGTTCTGGGTAGAGCAAATTACTCCTTGGGACCTGCTTTTCAGCTGCTTTCTAGATGAGGCAAACTCCTGCCTACCAGCACTGCAAAGCTCCGCTGCTCCTGGCTATTGTCCTGTCACTGTGATTGTGACCTGTGGCAAAATATTAGATTGGATTAACTCAAATCCAGAAGAAGGTGGGTGAAAAAAAGGCACATGATTTTGGGTCCAAACACACTGAAAAAATGAGGGGCATCCTGCCAATGCTGGGAGAAATATACAGCAGCTTCTCTTGATGCTGCTATTCCCCGGGTTATTAAGGCTATATATACATACACACATCTCTAGGCTATAGCCACCAATGTCTGTCATCTTCCAGATGCTCTCTGGGTCTCACTGGACAGCCTGATGGACTGCAATGCTCAGATCCTAAACCTGCCTGAAAACTGGGCTGGTAATTGCACAGCTCCTAATGAGCCTGCCCAGTGTGTCTGATGGCACCTGCAGCCTGTCCCCTGAAGGCAGTACAGGGTCTCATGTATAGAAACTGGTTGCTTTTCATCATACTCAGAGCATCCAAACTCACTTGTGTAGCACCTACCTGTCATCTCCATCTCATCTAAAGTGCAGGAGAACAGAATCCCATCCTGGTTTGGGTTGGAAGGGACCTTAAAGCTCCCCCAGCTCCAACCCCTGCCACAGGCAGGGACCCCTTCCACTGGAGCAGCTGCTCCAAGCCCCTGTGTCCAACCTGGCCTTGAGCACTGCCAGGGATGGGGCAGCCACAGCTTCTCTGGGCACCCTGTGCCAGCGCCTCAGCACCCTCCCAGGGAGCAGCTTCTGCCTAAGAGCTCAGCTCAGTCTCCCCTCTCTTGGGCAGGTTCAAGCCATTCCCCTTGGCCTGTCCCTACATCCCTTGTCCCAAGCCCCTCTCCAGCTTTCCTGCAGCCCCTTTAGGCACTGGAGCTGCTCTCAGGTCTCCCCTTCAGGAGCCTTCTCTTGTCCAGGCTGCCCCAGCCCAGCTCTCTCAGCCTGGCTCCAGAGCAGAGCTGCTCCAGCCCTCGCAGCAGCTCCATGGCCTCCTCTGCACTCGCTCCAACAGCTCCTCATCCCTCTTGTGCTGCTGCCCCAGAGCTAGATCAGGACCGCAGTGGGGGGGGGTCTCCCCAAAGCAAAGCAGGGGGGCAGGATCCCCTCTCACAAGCAAGCTGCATGTACCAGGGTTTGTTAGGCACAAGCCTGTGACAGGTAAAATACTCAGCTCTAATGAGATTTTCCTTGATCTATTCTCAAAGATTTTAAACATTTTCATTTCTTTTTCATCTACCTTTTATAAGAAAGTCTCTTTTTGCAGGACCTGTTCAGGGTCAATGGATTTAGTAGCATCTCCATAAAAATAACATAGAACTTTTGAGCCTCTGAATCCCTGCCACACACAGTGTACCAGGGAAGGAAAATAACTTGAAAAGCATAAGAACATCTTTTAATAAGCTCAGGGCTCCTGCCTGTGACCCTGAAAGTGTGTTTATCTCTGGGCTTGTCTTGAGCAATTGTTATTCCACCATCACCTTAGGATAAGCACAAATGCATAAATGTACAGCTGCAAATCCCATTTGAGTGCATGTAATCGAGTGGTTTTCCATGGCAAAAGGGTTTGAAATTGTGCACCTGCCTTGCTTTTGCAGAGATGGGATTATGCTCTTATATAATTATTGTATCATTGTGCCTAATTGGATTTCCAATGCCATTTATTTCATCATGAGGTTAACTTGGAAGTAACCTCTGAATAAATGTTTGAATCCTAATGAGTTTGCAGCTAACAAACACCAAAGGGAACGGGGACAAACATATTACTGAGTTAGACATACAGATGATGAAACTCTCCCCCAGATCATCCCTTCAGCTCTCACATATCTCTCCATAGCCACAGGGAGCAGGTCTGTCATCAAGGGACCTCTAAATCATCAAATTACTGCCTTACTAAAGCCTTCCTGGTCTTCCGAGATAACCTCTGGTCTCCCCCAGATTCCTCCTTGTTCCCAACATGTTATGGAGCTTGTGACAAGCCAAAGATGTAGAAACCATTCATAAAACTATGGAAAATGTGTGCATTGAGGTATAATTATACAGCAACAGATGGGCCGTTTGTACAGCTTAACTGTGAAAAGAGGAGCGAGCAACACAGCCTGCATCTATAGCGAGCAACCTATTGCTTATGAAACATGCAGTGTAGGTGTCTTCTGTGTGAAACTCCGTATTCCACACGTTGCTCAGGCTGGGTTGCTGGTGGATATGGCGACTGTGTGCGTGTGGTACCATCAACTGGCTAGTTGTAAAATGGGAATGAGTAAACCACAAACAAAATGGTTTTGGACATGGACCTGTTGGAGCAAGTTTCCATGTAATATTGAATAATACTATGCAATATTAAGTAATACCATGTAATATTCATACCATATAATATTAAATAATACCACATAATATTAAATAATACCATATAATAGAATATCTGTCAGGGAAAGTGGCATTACTTGGGAAAGACAGTGCTGCTGGGACCCAGTGCTGCGTGCAGGTAGAGCTTGCAGTTGGGCATTGCCCATGCAGTACCCCATACATCGGCTTCAGGATGTGGTTGTTGTTAACTCCTGTGTCACATCCTCCTCTGGCCCTTCACCCCATAGGGAATATTTAGCAAGAAGAAAAATACCCGGATCTTTCTAGCAGCTGTATGAGGATACCAGATCCCTTTTAAACACCCTTCTTTCCTGCATTACAAATGGATTTTAATGTAAAATGTAATAGTTCATTGCTGTTCTCATTCAGATAAAGCATTCTCCTTTCTGCCAGCCTGACAGGGGTGGTGAGGAACTGAAATGAAAACAGAGTTGAGCCAGGGGAAGAAAAAGCACTGATGGAAAAGGTACAGAAAACACTCCTGAAAATGAGCCTCCTGATGCTGCCTTCCCCTTTCTTAAACCTGCTCCCCTTCCTTGCTGCCGTGGACAAGGATTTCAACCCACCCCACCTCTCTTCTCCCAGTCCCACCACACTGATACCACTTGAAAAGGGCTCCAGTGTGGACAACAGGTCCCTGGGAGCAGCAAGCCAGGCTGAGGATGCATCAGAAGGGAGTGGGATGGATTTCCTACTGTTAACATTCAAGCTAGCACACTGGGCATTTGGGGTAATAAAACTTAGATACCACACAGGAAAATCTCAGTGCAATAGTTCTACCTGCTCTGGAAAAGGTGGCTCTTGACACCAAAGTCATTTGTAATTAAAATGTGCACTCTTAAATGCACGACTTAGTTTTTGAGGCAAATCCATATTCTTCAATTTGTCGGCCGTTCCCATTCTGGGGTTATACTGGCACATCAGACACACTGCAGTGAAGGCCTCTGATCAGTGCTGCTGAAATTTCATATGCTTTAGATCTCTTGTCTTCACTCAGGCTTATTTATTTATTCATGCTAATGTCTTCTCCTGGCAAGCTCTTGACCCTCCTCTTTCAGGGCTTGCAGCAAAACTTCATCAACAATGGCTGCTTTCAGTTAAAAATCTCACCATCAAGAGGTATTAGATCAAGCTCTCCTTGAATTTACATCTCTCCTTGGGCTGTGATTTCCTCTCTGCTGCTGCATTATGTGATATTTCATATTGCTTCTAAGAACCGGGGCTGTTATGTGGTCAGCCTCCCAGCTCTGCTGCATGGCTAAGAGGCAGCAATTCCTGCTACTGCTGTGGCTTCTTCCTCTGACTTTTAATCGACAGAGTCCAGACATCTTTGGTAGATAGATCTAGAGGCCATCAATGCAAACCTGCTGCCCTCACAATGGGAACTAGCATACAAAATATATATTCAAATGATGTGATTTGATTCAATTGTCACATACCTTAGACAGGAAACTACATCAGCTTCTCATCCCCATTGTCATGCTTCCCAGCACGCAGCAGAGCCCAGCTGGGCCAGGAGGAGAGGAGCTGTCCTGATAGACACCCCTACATAACATACATCATGCCCAGCCTTGTATTGAAGAGCCTACTGTTTTACAGCCTCTATTCTGTGCTAGTCCCTACTATTTATCACCTTAGTATCTGATCACCACGTAGCAGTGTACTAAGAAATGCAATTAGCATTCTCACAGATATTATCTGTAGCAATACATAGCAATAAAAGCCAAGACGTGAAGAAGGCAGCATCTAGTACAGCCCCCACCCTGCTTTCTGCTTGGACTGCAGATTTGTTTTATAGACTGGAATTTGTGACAACCACAAATAATTGCTGTTTCAGTTCAATCTAAAATATAACAATGTCTCCTAGCATCAGATAGGATGCTGGTTGGCTATCAGAGCATCCTGGTATATAAGCACCACTTATTGCTTTTCCCCTGGAGGTCCCCCGTACAAACACTTGACCTGCTCAAACCTCTTGAGGTTACAATAGCCCCAGAGAGTTACAAGTGCCCAAAAGGAGACTGTGATCACATCTGAGCTCTAACAGGACAGCAGAGAGATCTGTAACCAAGCCTACAACTTCAGTGCCTATAGGCTTGGGTTCTGGCTAGGCAGGGTTTGGAGTGCAGGGTGGTGGTGACTCTGCTGGGGATGTGCTCAGGCTTTGAGCATGGGGCTCAGCTCCCTGGAGCTCTGCTCCTCCGTGGCTCAGGCTGAGGGGCTGGGGCAGGATGGGGACAGGAGCCCACCAGACCCACAACAGCAATACCTGCCTGCAGGAGACCCAGGGGCTGTTGCTCAAGAGCACAGTTTTCCCACACAGTTTTTATCCAGGGCTGTTTGGGGAAGATCAGCATTGGCACCACGTGAAAGATGGATTTAATCTCGTTATGAATATTCATTTGTTCATGTTCCATGACAATTTTCCTTGGAGTCTGAGTGCGGCTGTGGCCACAGCAGGCCGGAGCTGGGCTGGTTCCCTGCAGTACTTCTGGCTCCAAATGCATGGAAAGAACTATGGGGGAAACTCCACTGTTCAGCAAGTTTATGGGCAATGCAATTTATTTTATTATCAAATTACACCAGGGTAATGCTGCCTTTTGCATCAGACAATTCAGTTCTAGTAATTGCTGCCCTGGGGGTCTCTTCTCTTCTCTGTATACCCAGCCCATTTATAACACTAATGGTAGCAATGTGTGAGCAGAGGGAGGGTAATAGACCTTAAATAGCAGCAACATCTTGCTGAAGGAAAGAGACAGCTTTCTCGTTTGTATTTCCAAGACTTGTTGAGCCTCACGAGGTGCAAGCTTCTCTCAGTGAGCTGTGACCCACACAAGATAGTTGATGCCACCTGAACCGGTCAGATCAGACTGCTGCTGTCTGCTGTCACAGGGCACCTCCTCAAACTTGGCCATCCTTTAAAGGTGCCACTGCTTGCTCCAAGCTGCACCTGCAGCCCTGACAGAGGTCAGACCCAAGGCTGCGGGTTGGGTTTGGAAGATGAGGGTCTGAGTGGTACCTACCTGAGCCTAGCACATGCAGGAGTTTCTGCTGCTGAGTAGCACGTTCAGCCATAACTTAACCCTCCTCTTCCTCCCCATCTGTATCTCTGACATGAAGACGGCATTTGCCTTCCTCAGAAGTGATCAGCAAGCTCTGCAGTGAATGATGCCCACGGAGTTCTGCCAGGTGAAGGTCAAAGCCTCAGCGGTGCTGCCACATTGAGACTGATGCTGGCCAGGAGGAGGAGGATGTGTCTAGGCTGACGCCTGTCAATGGAAAAGACAAGGCATAACATATTTTGAAATCATGTCCTCTATTTTGGGAAAGTCACACCACAAGCTGTGTTGGAAGCAAGTCTTGATCTATTTAAACTGCTTTCTTGGGGTTTAAAAAAGGACAAGGATTTCTTGGGGGAGAAAAGCAACAGCAAGCTTTCAACCAGCTGTATAATTTCCTATAAATATCCCACAGCCCCTGGGATCCCAACACCCTCGCTGAACACATGGTATCAAGCACTGTGGATCATCATCTCAGTGTGATGAGGCTAGAAAAGTGGTTAAAGGAGTCCAGAAGGATACAGGAATGGTTACAAGGATGGAAGGCAGCCCTTCCATGCTGGCACTGGGCTCCTGGCACTGCTAGGCTAAAGCAGCCTTCTATCCCTAACTTAGATGGACTCCAAGAAGATGAAATTATTTGCCAAGTGTCCCTGTCCCCACCCTTGGAAAGCAGCAGGAAAATGGCAGCAGCAGATGCATCATGGGCTCCCAGGAAGGTGTTTGTCCAAACCTCTGCTTCATCCCATCCTCGCATTCCACTCACTTCAGCTGACTCCTGGTATGGATCCCCCACACTGAGTGCGTTCCTTCCTGCCTGCTCCTCTCCTCCGTCCCTAACTGACACGATTTCACTCTACCTTGTATGCATTCTCTCATCTGGGCTGCTTTCCAACCCATTTTGCTTTGATCTGGTCCATTAATGTCAATAAGCTATTTTTGGAAGCACCATTCCAGATGCCTTCAGATCCCTTCCGCTGTCTCTGCCGGCGTCTGCAGCACAGAACACACTTGGCCATGGCCAAGAGGGTTTCCAATGAAATGGAGAAAGCAGCAAATGCCCTGCACAATTTCCATCTCCTGGGAATCACGCTGGCAGGTTTGCAGGCACCTAAGTTAATGCCAGGCTGCTGCATGCCCTTACACTGCAACATGACAAAAAGCTACTGCTGGTCACAGAGATCCTGGCTGCTATTTATTGATTTACTTTTAACACTTCATTCCTCAACAACAGTATAAATCAGCGAGAGAAAAAGAAGGATAGGAAATAGCTTCCAGCGATGCTGAACGGATGCTCGGTGCTGACGTGCTGCAACCTTGGTTTTACCCAGGAAGGTTACAGCTCAGAGGAGTTACGTTCGTATCTCACAGCCCAGGTATTTTCCCCTTTAGTTTTGAAAGAGCTTAAAGTGATGAAGATGTCGCTGTAACATCCATGGGTCAGGAGCAGCAATTCTGCTGGCAGCTGGCTGGGGCTGGTGCTGCAGGGGCTGGGGGATGCCCTGGAACTGGGCAGAGAGGCTGCAGCCTGGGCACACACTACATGGTCCCTCCTCTTTCTGCTGCCATCCCAGCCAGCAAAACACGACCCTGTGCTGGCCATGAGCACCCTGTGCTGGGAAGCAGAGGATGGGGATGGCTTCAGTGGCTCAGGCTGAGCCTCAGGGCACATCCTTCAGCAGATTTGCTGCTGGAGACCACTGTCCTCTGAGGAAGGCACCAAGGGAGAAGCTCCTGGGTGCTGCAGACCTGCCCAAAGCAATTCTCTGGATTAAGCAAAACACTCCTCTCCAATGGAAGGTGTAAGGAAAAGGCAATCTCCCTACCCAGAGACATAGAGGAGGGCTAGCAGGGTGATACACATCCTTAACACACCAATTTACTGTCTATGCAAGAGAAACACTTGTCATCAACAAAGACCAGCACAGAGCACCAAGGATGTGGTCCCAACACAGCCTGGGTCCAGCCACTCATCCCTCACCCACCTTGAAGCTGCATCCTGCACAAGGCAGCCTGTTGGATGTAGAGGTGAGCACCTCTGGCAGCCGAAATCTCAGTTTGTAGTAGAGGAGTGTGGTGAAAGTTGAGCATTTCCTAACAGATGAGCTAAAAGGGTTATTTGAAGAATTAATGTGTTTTCATTAGAAAAAGAAAGTTGGTAATGATATATAAGGTATAAGAGACCACAATAGCATAAAGGAAAATGGAAAGGAGCAGGAAATGGGTTCCTGTTGAAAGAAAAAATAAGAGTACACTTCCTCAGCTGAAATTTCCCATTTATCATCACATACGTAAATCCACACATTTTTCCTACAGAATTACTGTTCCGGAAATTACTGATCCACATCCACTTGTAAGCATATCTCTCATTTTCCTTCTCCTTTCTGCTGAAGTCATACCTGATAAATCCCTGTTATATATGCACTTACACCCTGACACTCACCCAGCTCACACACACAGATCCTCTTGTGCCTTTAAACACAGCTGCTTCATTATTTCCATGGTCTCATCCACTCAAACCTGAAGAGATTTGCTGAATAAAATGTCAGTCTCCTTATGGAGATGAAGCTAAATATGCATCTAATACCTACCTGAGTGCTTGGAAACGTGGCCCAAAAGGATGCAGGAAGCATAGCCCCTCTGCTCTGCATCTGGGCTGCTGTCAGCACGCAGCCTGGCAGGCTCTCTGTGTTTCTACCAAGCGCATTTATCTTCTGCAGACAAACCCAAATAATCATAATCTGCAAAGGCTTTTCTCAGTCTGCACCTCTTGCATACCTGCGAGTCTGGATGTGAGAAGTAGAGCATTAGTCTCAGCCTTTTGTGCTTTTCCTGCTCAAAGTAAGTGAATGTGGAAACAACATTTTCATTGGTGCTTGTCTGTCCTTACAGCCCGTGGCTGGGGTCATGGGGGTTCTGATTTCAGGAGCTAAAGCCACCTGAAAACTGCCAGGTCTTAAATTTATTATTGATTCTTCCAACTGCCTCCAGGGACCGCTGCAAAAGAGCCAGGCTAAAACCCCTTATTTATGATGGATGGCATTTCTAGCACAGGACACTGACTGAGGAGGATTTCAGGTGTAGCAATTACTCAACCACAAACACACCAACGTTTAAACAATAATCTGCTTTACCATAAAGTCCTCTCATCCCTAGGGATCAAGACATGCAATGTATCACCTCATAGCACTGTGCCTTATTGACCTCGTTCATATATACAGATTGAAGCCCTATCCCTGGCAGTGCTCATGGCAGGTTGGATAGGGGTTGGAGCAACCTGCTCTAGTGGAAAGTGTTCCTGCCTGTAGGGGTTGCAACTGGACGAGCTTTAAGGTCCCTTCCAATCCAAACCAGTCTGGGATGCCATGAGTGGGGTAGGAGAGCTCTGCATCCTGACAGCCTCTGTACAGGATAGGGAGGTAGGGAAGGGGACCTAAGCACCCTACAATGACAGGCTTCCTGACCAGATCTGACCCCGCTACACAGACCTGCCAGAAACAGTAAATAGGCAGAGAAATAAAAAGACTGGAGAAAAGCTTAAATGGCGAAACTCAAAATTCCCATTTCATTTTTTGGCAGAAATTCCATTGGGAAGAACGTCCTTGATCAAAATCTGCTGTCGAAAGTTCTTGTGCCCAGGGGTGAAACATCCTGGGAGGTCTCACTACAGGAGGAGACTGAGAAGCCCATCTTCATTGCAGACACTGGAAGATCCAGAGCAAGAAGTCCCATTACATAGATTGAAGATTGTTAAGCACCTTTTAGGATTTTAATGAGCATTTGGGTTTTGTAATGAATGTTTCCTATTGTGCTACACAGTCTTCTAATGGCTGTACTGACAGTGTTTGCAGAGGAAACCACTTTCCAGAGAAATAGGGCCCCAAATGAGCAACTTCCCCTTGTAATAAATGAATCTGATTACAGAACTTTTGCCTCCCCTTTCATCCTGGGAAGCGAAGAATGAAAAGGTATTAAAAGGAAAAGCGTGGCCAGTGCTAGGAGGTGCAGCTTAGCACATGGGCTTCAGCAGGGATCTGAACTGCTCATTTCTCAGAGCATCAGCCCATTGTGCAAAAACAAAGAGGGAGGTTTGTGCAGATTTTTAACCCATTTCCATTTAAAAAGAAGTGTGTTTTCCAAGGATTCTTGCAACACTCACTGTGCTGACATTCATCTGCTTCACATCATTTTCCATTTGCCTCTTTTTCCTCCAGTTGTCTGCAAAGAGACAGATCCTTATATTAACAGACATTTCTTTGCAGAAATAAATAGCAGCATAGGTGTTTCCCTCTAAAATATGAGCAGGGAACATATTGTAATCTCTATTAATGATGGTGAATTGTAGGTTTTATAGATTGAGGCAATGTGACTGCTTTATAACTGCCTTTTCACACATAGATGAACACAAAGCTGTAGCCTCACCACAATGTATTTTGTTATCCTGGGTTATGTTTGACTTGGAAACACCACTCTGTCCATTAAATGTTTAACAGCTAATGAATCCTTGCAGCCACCTTCTCTGAAAACACCACTTAGAGCAACAAAACCCAATATGGAAACACGGTCTGAAATACAGCCACCGTTTTCCTTCATATACCTGGAGCACAATTGAGGTCAACTGGAGATACAGAATTTACTTCCTACTGCCACCAAACATTCTTTTTCTGGCAAATTATTCAGTTTTATTAAGCACATAAAGACCTTCAAAGTTGGATTTCTAATGTACTTACATAGCCATAACCTTCTATCACTGAAATACCTGCATTTTAATGATGCTTTAATCTTTATGTATATTTGACAATCATACCCATAGAAAGCTCACCAGAGAAGCTTTCTGCTTAGAAATTAGGTGCATGCTTATTCCTCATGGCCACACACTGATGAAAGCTTCCCAGTTCCATACTGCATGCTCTTAATGGCTTCTGTGAAGATAATCCCACTATTATAACATCCTGCCTGGGTCTGGTACGGTGCTGCAGTGCTTTGCACACCAGGACTGAAATGCTTGGTTGGCTCCAGAAACACAGGTTAAATCCTGCCTAAGCAGATACCCTCTTTTGAAAACCATTCTGAAGGAAGCTTGTCTCTGTTGGGAGAAGCATCCGAAGAACTCTGCTGTCTCAAGCCCTGGGCTGAGGATTCCCAAGGGATGCAAGAAGCACAAATGCCTGCACCACAGGCAACCACAGAATCACAAAACAGACCTCTTCTTACAAAGAAAGAAAAGAATTATTCCTAACTCCATAGAATCCCAGCCTGGTTTGGGTTGAAGGGACCCTAAAGCTCATCCAGCTCCAACCCCTGCCATGGGCAGGGACCCCTTCCACTGGAGCAGCTGCTCCAACCCCTGTGTCCAACCTGGCCTTGAGCACTGCCAGGGATGGGGCAGCCACAGCTTCTCTGGGCACCCTGTGCCAGCGCCTCAGCACCCTCACAGGGAACAGCTTCTGCCTAAGAGCTCAGCTCAGTCTCCCCTCGGGCAGGTTCAAGCCATTCCCCTTGGCCTGTCCCTACATCCCTTGTCCCAAGCCCCTCTCCAGCTTTCCTGCAGCCCCTTTAGGCACTGGAGCTGCTCCTTCCCTGGAGTTTAACTTCTTCAGAAAGCATACAGAGATCCAGACCAGGTTTGGCTGGAAACTCCTTTCACCTCATGCTGTCTCAGGTGGACTTGCTGGGTTGGGAGTACCCGAAAGCCAGGTCCTTGCACTGGAGGTTTCCCATCCCATTCCTATGGGGCTGGTACCCCTCCATGCAAAGCACCAAGAAACTCTCCTCATTCCATTTGACTCTTGGGTTGTGATAAATACACAGCACTGCTTTGTACTCCCTAATTAAACCTCTGATGTAGATTTAATAACAGTTTAATAGCATTTATATCTTTAGATAGATATAAATTAGCAAAGAAATGCTGTTCAGTAACCACATACAGGATCCTGTCAACTACCACACAAGTCACCAAAAAGACCCACACAACAAATAGTTCATTAAGTTCCCAGCTGAGCATTCCCTACAATCATTTCTGGTTATTTAGTGAGATCAGAATTACAAATTATTAAGCTCAGTTAACAATTAGTTTAAGTGGACATTCATTAGCATTGACTAATAATGAGATTCTTACTACACCCACTTGCTTATCTGGAGACCTTCTCCTGTTTAACGATATATAAATGAAAGACACATGAATCAGTAACATTTACAGCTTATTGAAAGGAACTGCCCAAGTCAGAAGGAATAAATTGGCCAGTAATTCCAGAAAAGTCAAATGTATAATTATTGTGCCATAGGGTATCTTGTCCTGTACCGAGCTCCTGTGGCCGTGGGGTAGTGCAGGAGCTCTCCCTTTGCGAATGTTGCTGCTGCTGAGCTCCAATCAGCACCCTAAGAGGAAAACATCTCCTCTGTGGGGGCTGCAAGGGGTCTGTGCAGCCCTCAGCATCACTGAAGCCCCTTCTTCAGGGCCAGAGGATGAGTCCAGCAAAAGCACTCGGGCATCTTTCAGGTCAGAGGAGCTGCGAGCGCATTCTCAAGCTGCACTGATTTATTTTTTCCCAGTAATTGAGGTCGAGAGGACTCCGTCTCCCACTGAGCATGTGCTCAAGTGGAGATAAGAACCAGGCCTCCATCTCCGGCTGGCTGCTGGGAGGAGTTCTGCTGTTGCAGAAGCAAAGCTTTATGCTTTAGGAAGGCTCTGCTGCAGTCGGAGGAACGGTTGTACCCAGCTCCTCCGAGATGCAATAAATCCTTCCCCTCACAGCTAAACTAAAACTGCAAATAAAGCAATTAAACACCTTATAAAATGAACGATAGAAACTGAATTCCAAAGATATCCCCTCTACTTCTGCCATCATTTTAGAGTCTACACAGGGTAGGCTTTAGGGTAGGTTTTTAGTTTCTCTCTTTAGCGCTCTGCAAAACGCTTTAGCACACGTTGAGCATCTCCTCTGATAACTTATTATGCACACATTTAATTCTTTTGGGTTATTTAACTGAATCACTTAGAGAAATGCACAGGTCTCTGCGAACCTTTTTATCATGGCTCATTGCACATGTGGAAACAGGGCTGCAACACAACACATTATGGCAAAGTTTCTCCTTTCTGCTTTAGGAATGAATTACATTGCGGCAAGCTATATTTGGAGCTCTCCAGCGCTGCTCTCCATCCCATGGCTTTTGATGTTTTATACATTTGTCTGAGCTGCCTGTCTGCTGTTTGAGCTGGCTTGAAGTTATCAAAGTTTCATCGTTTTTCAAGTATAAATTCACTTTCTCCAGCCCCTCCTCTTCCACTGCTTTTCTTCCTAATGCAGTCAGCCTGCATTCTGCCTCCATGTAACCAAGCCTTCGTGCCATGTATTGTTTAATCCCATGTTTAATCAGCTCTTCACTGTGTCATGACTTGGACAGGGCAGATGAAAGCAGCAGCTGCGATGGGATTTAGGCACAGGAGGCATAGCAATGACAATGCCTTGAGCTTCTAATGTGCCCTTCATCCCAAGAGCTCCATGTGTCTTGCCATCACCTGGTCACGTGTGGATGCTAGGTAGATGGGAAAGCTGGTGGAAGTATGTAAGAGGGATGCCTTTCTTTGCCATGAATTGCTTGATTACCTGTAATCCTTTCCCACCTGCTTGTTAGTTGCTTAATCCAAATCAGCTATAGCAATTTAGCCACAGGGAATTCAAGTGCAAGCACCCACCTCACCAGTGACAAGACACCCACAGGTGTGATTAGGTACCTGTGCTCTGTAAACCGTGCTGGATTTGAGTACCTAGGACCAAATATTTCATAGAATCCAGACTGGTTTGGGTCAGAAGAGACCTTAAAGCTCCTCCAGCTCCAACCCCTGCCACGGGCAGGGACCCCTTCCACTGGAGCAGCTGCTCCAAGCCCCTGTGTCCAACCTGGCCTTGAACATTGCCAGGGATGGGGCAGCCACAGCTTCTCTGGGCACCCTGTGCCAGCGCCTCAGCACCCTCATTGTCTCTCTACAGTCAGTGCTGCACATTATTTCACACTCTGCTAATGTCTTGAGAGGTAGCCCATGGGATATGCCTTTTCTTGGACACCGGACTCTGCCACCCTTTCCTGGAAGCTGCAGATGCCTCGTGTTACTGCCAGCATTTGGCTTAGAGCTGAGGAGGAGATGAGGAAAATGTCTTATGCTGTAAGTAAGGTCTAGCATACTGTAGGCAAAAATGAATTTTCATTGCTTCTTAATGACGATTTGTGATTTTGATGCATTCCCAGAACGTGTGATTAATGAGACCATTTCTAAGTAGAAATAATAAGCCCGTGGCAAAAATATGACAGAACAGAAGGATCTGTCTAATTCTCTCTCATAAAAGGCCCTAACTGTAAAGAAATTCCTAAAGACTGTAAACAAAGGCCTTATGATGGTATTCTTCCTCCCATTTCCCTTTCCTTCTCCCACAAGCTACTCGCATCATTAGAAATCACTGCATTAGCTGTAGAGCTCTTGCTTTGGGCTCGCAGGCAGGTAACACCAAAGTATTTCTACTCATAAGAATTCATTCCAAAAGCAGTAATGGGGAATCAGAGATTGACTCCTGCTGATGAGGGGTGTGTGTGTGTGTAATCTGCTGCCTATGGAAAAGTAACACAGGCAACTCTTTACAGGGATGGAGCCAATGGCACACAGGCATCACCAAGCAAAGCCCTTTCATGGAGAGCAAGCAGGCGGGGAGGACCAATGCAGATACAGCCCCAGAACATCAGTTCCACAAATGCCACCCTCTGCAAGCCTTTTCCCAATGTGCCACAACAAATCCTTAAGTCAGTAAAACAGCAGGAGTGTAAGAGAGAGGAAGGTCATAGCTACATTTCTATGTCCTTGTAGCACTAAGGAATTTCAGTGGTTAAATCCCTTATGTGCCATCTCTCACCCGAGGGTCCTGAAAGGCTTCTATCAATTCTCATTTAAATGACGTTATCTATTTTTACACCAGATTTTGTACAAGGAGCTTACATTTGGACTTGCAGCAATGACCAACCAGGGGAATATTATTTGTCCTTTCTTGTACCATGATGACAATACAAGCACAGTGGGAATTGTTGATACAATTAGAAAGTGGCAAAAAGTAGGGAAAGAAATGAGTTCATGCCATGTAGAACAAACAACTACCAAAAGCATACTGAGCCTATAGGTTATACAAATACACGGGATATGCAAGAATAGGAGGAAAACAGACTCCTCGGGATTGTTATATTGGTGCCATGGGTTTTTTTAACCTGCTCTATGTTAATATCATACTTTTGGGTTCAATCCCATCTCTGCATAATCAAGGTGGAAAAGGCAGCTGATTATTCCAGACCTGGCTATGTGAGGCTCCTAATGTCCTCTGATATTCCCAAGATAAGCGCTGTCAGACAGGCACCACTGGAGATGGACATTTGTTCTGCCCCAGCCCTGCAGCTCTTGTTTCTCATGAGTGAGAGTGGGCAATGAAGGTGCCATTATGTTGAGACACAAGAAGAAAAAAAGACAAATGATGATCTTGCATTTATATAGCACATTTCATCCCAAGTCACTGAGTTAACTGATTGATATACAAATTACACTTTGAGAGATCACATTATCCAACCCTGACACGTGGATATATATAATATAATCATTATTATTTAAAGGAAACTTATTAATGCAAACGCTACAACTGGGGTGAGCTCTTCTGGGCAGAGATGAATCAGAAGTGACAAAACTCCACCATCTCATGACGAGCGCGCTTAAGAATGAATGGAATAATTTAGATACTTGGATCCCTCCAACACGGTGAGTTCAAAGGCAAACAGAAAACGCCTCTCTTCTCTGAGGATTCAAAACAGAGCTTGCTAAAACGTAATTAAGCACTAAGTCCCTTGAAATCAATCACTTCCAGCAACTAATACCCACCTTGCTGATTAGATGGTGGATGAGCCAGGGGCAATTAATGCATTCGTATGGAAATTGTTAACCATGAGAGCAACCAGTTCTGATGGGATAATTGCTCTGAGAAAGACTACTTGATGGTTAATATCAGCAGTGATGTATTTGAGAGACAGGAATCTACTATGTTAACTGCAGCTAATTAGAGGAGACCTAACTCTCATTAATACTATGTTTGATTGGATACAAACTGGAATCCAGGAGGTTAATTGGGAATGTCAGCATGTTGGCCCCAGCTGGGGAGTTTCCTGCTTTGTCTCTGACAGGGAAAAGAGGTCTCATGGCAGCAGGAAGGGTCTGTTGGATTAGAAAGTTAAACTGCCTCCTCATCTGGTTATTTTCAGCCCATCCCAGGGGCAGACACCCATCACTGCCCACCACTTCCAACAGGTCCCAGCTAAGTTTAGTGGGAAAGCACTTGTAACCCCGGTGTAATACAGGCTGTAAATGCATCAGCCAACCTCACTTCAGCAATTAGAAACGAGCCCAGTAAAATTAAGCCCATTATGTTTAACCACTTTGAATAATGTGTTACATTTCTACATTTTCCAGCATGTGTTTGCTCACTGTGGCTGAGTGGAAGTGTCAGGGAAAAATGTTTGTTTTTCGTACTCCGGCAGCTAATGCCCAATTTTCCACAAATCATAATAGTCTTACACCATTAGGTTTTATAATTAAGTCCTGATTATGTGATCCTGTTTACTCTGCACACAGAGGAATTTGACAACCATCCCGCTTGCTGTAAGAGAGGCCAGAAATGACCTGTGCTGCAGCCTGACTTCACAAACGATGGCTGAGCTCCTCCGACAGCACCAGAGATCACAACACCGAGCAAAGAGAGAGGCAATCTCAGCAGACAAAATAAGCCTGACAAGGAACTGATGCTGTATCTGATGTGGGGCAGTGCAGCACTATCCATCTGGGGCACCCAACACAACAGGGACATGGAGCTATTGGAGCAAGTCCAGAGGAGGCCACAGAGATGCTGCAGGGCTGGAGCAGCTCTGCTCTGGAGCCAGGCTGAGAGAGCTGGGCTGGGGCAGCCTGGACAAGAGAAGGCTCCTGAAGGGGAGACCTGAGAGCAGCTCCAGTGCCTAAAGGGGCTGCAGGAAAGCTGGAGAGGGGCTTGGGACAAGGGATGTAGGGACAGGCCAAGGGGAATGGCTTGAACCTGCCCAAGGGGAGACTGAGCTGAGCTCTTAGGCAGAAGCTGTTCCCTGTGAGGGTGCTGAGGCGCTGGCACAGGGTGCCCAGAGAAGCTGTGGCTGCCCCATCCCTGGCAGTGCTCAAGGCCAGGTTGGACACAGGGGCTTGGAGCATCCTGCTCTAGTAGATGGTGTCCCTGCCCATGTTGCAACTGAATGAGCTCTAAGTTCTTTCCAACCAAACCAGTCTGAGAGTCTGTGATTCTCCTATGAGGGGATGAATGCAATTAGAGAAGGGAGGTGTGATTACAAACACACATTCCCAGTGTGTTTGCTGCCTGTACTCCTTCCCTGGGAAGACTCATTTCAGGTATTCCCCCAGCCCTTGTACTGAAGTCAGCTGCTCCTTCATGGAAACTGCATCCAAACAGGAGCTTTGCTACTTGTGAATAAAGATGTGGGTGATTTACTGGGCAATCAATATTCATTTCAAAAGGGACCAACGGCTGCATTCACTTATGTATAACTGAGGCTGAAAGGTGGCCATTGTTGAATTAATCATTCACTGAGCATACACTGCTATTTATATGGCTGAGCAATTAATGACAAAAAAAAACCCCAACCCAGATAACTTCTTGAACAAAAATATCTAAAATATTGGTTTCAATTGTTGGCAATAAATAATCTGAGCAACCCTTATCAATTCCTTTGCTTCTTATTAGGAACTTTTAAAACTGCTGTGCCAGTGACTTCTCATGCCAGGCTGGATTTGTTATCTTTGCTACAGACCACGGTCAGCCCCCCCCCAAAATCACAGTTACCTGAGGGAACAGAGCTCGTGGAGCAGCACTGCACTTCTGGGTTATCCAAATGGGTCTTTATACAGACAAAACAATCAAAATGTCTCATAAATGAGGGTCTAGGTTTGGTGCTCCTGGCCCTGCAGCTCTGCCCATGCAGGACCTCCTCTCTCATCCTCATCACAATACAACCCAGTGCCCCTCCACCACCAACCCAGATCTCTGCTGTGACCTGGTTTCATGCACTTCCAAAACTGCCTTGAGTCACCTCCATGATCATTTTCCCAGAGCAAATGGAGCTAAAGAGGAATGAATATCCACTGGATCTGCCTCATTGGTTTTACACCATTATAAAGAGGATTAAGAGCAGCACTAAGTTGTTGTGGCAGAGTGGAGATGCTGAGCGGGTCTATGTATTTACATTGTGTTACACTGCTCGAGATAAAGCCCAACTCAAAACCCCTTAACTCCTTCTGACAAGTTAGTTACAGATCAAGGGCTCCTGCTCTGTCTCAAAATGCAACTTTAATTTCCAAATTACTCATCTTGCCAGAAGCTGCTGCTAACAGAAACACAAAAAAAAGGCAATTTTTAATGGTTTGTGTAACGTCTTGTTCACTTTCAGCTTCCTTCATAGAAAATTCTCTTTGTCACTTCCAGCCAGAGAGCAGACTTCCCTATTACATCAATTAAGCAAGACAGCCCAGGCTTTCGGGTAGAAAAACCTCTACATGCAGCACTGGGTCTCCAGGTTGAGCAGAGTCCTATTCAGTGAACCACAGTCTCCATGGCAATGATCCAATTTATTACAAAGATCCCCAAATCAGAGATTTTTAGCCAAGATTCTGGTGCTGAAGCTGTCTCTGGAAGCTGTTTCAACAGGCAATAACCTTCAGCCCCTAAACCTTCCTTTCCCCTTTTCCCTCCAGGCTGCACACTAGCATCGATTGTCTTTTTCTTTCCTAATTTACTTGACGCATCCAAGAGCTGTTTTGAAAACAGAAACAGTGCAAGAGCAAAGAGCATCTCCTCAGCATCCTGGGATGTGTCAGAAGCTGTCTAGAAGCCACAGCAAGGAAACAAACCCGAGGGACAAAGTGGATGCACAAGCATTAGGAAATGGAGGTGCCAGGAGTTGGTGGAGGGCTCCAGGGCAGGATGCTCCCAGCCCTGTGCCATCCCCAAGCCCAGTGGGATCCTGACTTTAACCCCAGCACTGCTGAAGTGCACAAAGGAGCAGAGCAGCTCCTGTCAGGGCTGGTGTATTTAATGGTGGCAATATCAAGACATGGGGATGGTGTTAAATAAATGGGGAGGATCCCACCTTGCACCACTGGATGCAGCTCTCACCAGCACAAGATGATCACAACTACTATGAGCTCTGTGTTTGCTACCAGTGCATGAGGAAGATGCTACAAGCCCCCACTTCTCTTGCTGGAGACTGTAAGAGGGCTGATGTATGATGACACCAATCTCAAGGCTCTCTGCCTGTCATTGTTAGTGCTGGACAAGCTTTAAACTAGCCTGGATCCTACTAACTGTGTTTTGTACCAGCCGTATAGAGCATGTTGCCAGGTTCTTTAATTGCTTAGGGAGAGAAAAGCAACTGTAAAACCCCAGAGTCCTGCAGCACAGTGATGGGCAGGATGCTCGCTGCGGGGATGGCATCCTGCCCTCCACCTCCCACAGCAGCCTTTAGGCTGGGAACGGCACCTTCCAAGAAGCTGCAGAAAAGATATTACACAAAGGGGGATATTTTTCCCCTTTTCATTGTTTGCTCTTGGCTAGCTATTGATTACCTTTTTTGCAGAGTTGCCATTTGTTGTTCTTTGCAATATATTGGATTCTTGGGGCTTTTAATCAACTGTAATTGATTGTGATTACCACTAGCTGCTCCTGAGCCTGTCTGATTCTACATGCCCAAAGCAGGGGTTGTCTTGCTCAGTGTGTGCACAGGGATGCTGCATCCTCTGCCTGCTCCCTCCCAGCACAGCCAAAGCCAGATTGCGAGACAAGCTACAACAGCCAAGGACAGCAGAAAGGAAGGCATCACTCCTAAAACCTCCCAGTCCCTGCAGATTCTCCATGCCTTGCAGTGCTCACACCATCATCCCAGCTTCCTCCTACCCTTGTGAGGGGAACCCTGGCATGTTTGGTTGAACTTTAGGATGGGGCCATTGAAAACTTGCTGCTTGCTGAACTTGGAGATTCCAGCAGGTGCTGCGGTTGCAGCTGGAGCGATGCTGGAGAAGTCTTCTATTGGCTTAATGATTAATTGTATCCAGTGGAAAATTACTCCACAGGCACAACAATCAGCACTCAGCGTTTCCAAATGTTAGTTTCTTCTATAAATGGGTGTTAGCAAAAAGCAGATGGCAAAGATAATTCACTGTCTACTGCACTATCCTCACCCATTGCCTTTGCCTGTTGCTGTGAACTTCATTCAGGCTCTCTTGACAGGCACCTTTTCAGCTGCTGGGTGCTGTGCTGTTACAGGCTGTGATTTATGAGTATGTTATCTGCTGTTTTAATCACAAACTTGTTCTGTGATTCAGTTTGAGACTGGAAAGGTGCCTGTGAGGCTGAGAGAAAGGGGTTAATTCTGATGTTCTCCTCAGGACAGTGGTTTGCAGGTTCAACTCATTCTACCCAGACACTGTAATGCAGCAAACACTGGAAGAGGACACTGACCTCCTCCAGGACCAGTCACATTTGGGCTTTCTGGCTTCTTAATCACCCACTTGGGATGCCTGAGCAAAGGTTTGACCACCCATTAAGGGAAAGCACTGAAATTGCCTTACGTTCACTGGGACTTTCTTCTGTGACTGCAAGTGCCTTGCAATTCCCTATGTTAGGTCTGGAGCGATAAATGGTCCCTTTACAACATTACAAGGGTCCTGTGCCTAGATTGTTCTTGAGTGAAGAGTCTTCCCCTTTGGTACTCAACCATGTGGATAACCCGGTGTCACTTCCACCTTCCCCTCTCCAGGGCCCTGCTTGTCTGCATTTCAGTCCTGTGTCAGCACACCACCTCTGCTCCATGGCATCCCTGGAGCCAGGTATTCCCTTGTTTATGGCTCTGCTAAGCTTTTTCCTGATTAAACTATGTCTTGGTTGTTTTTTCTGCTTGCTTTCCCCTGTGGCTTTTCTCAACCAGACCATCTATGACACCAGTGTTCTGTGATCTGAAGGCAAAGCTGTCCCTTGTACTTGCCTCTTTGCTCCTCTGGAGACATTGAGCATTGAAAAAGCCCAAGCAACCTTAACCCTCTCAGCTGTCAAGATGTCACAGAGGTTTCGAAACATGCCAACTCCTTTTTAGCTTGTGAGACAAAGAATCAGCTAGATAGAGGCTTAAAGGAAAGAAGAAGAAATCATTCCCCAAACTAAACAGTGCCAGTTTTCCTCCCTGATACACACAGAGCATCATCACCAATGGAAGATTCTGCTTTCAACCATCCAGTGTGAAAACATGCAGCTGCTTCACGACTTTGATGTCTGTGACAGCCTATTAGACACTGTCACTACCATCTGTTCCCTCTGCTAGGTGAAGGGCTCGCTGCCTGACTGCACTGTAGCAAGAGCTCAGCTGAATGTGTGCTCCATCCATGGAAGCTCTAAATATCCTTGACCACAAGGGCTAAAGCCTGCAGTGGGAACGGTTGCTCCCTGATGGACACGATCCCATGGGGATGCCAGCCGTGGTCTGGGAAGAGCAACAACCTCCCTCCAGGTATGTGGAGCCACCCCACAAAACTCTAATGGGGACAGAGTTTCCTAATAGTTTTTTCTGGGATGGTTATCGTTCTCTACACCTGTAGAGTCATTTCTTCCAATGCTACTGCATTCCATAGAAGCCTGCTAATTTAACCTGTATTAGGGGAAAATCCTCCAGGATACCTTGGACATACTGACCGCAACTGGGTTTTAACTGCCATTTAACTCTTGATCCCATGACTAACATTCATGGAGCAAGGCTTGACCTATTCATTCTGAACACTGTTGAGTACTCAGAGATCCTGCTGCTTGTGTCCAATCTCCCTGCAGAGCAGACCAACCTGATTCCTCCTAAAGGCATCACATGCTTGAAAGGAAACACAAGATGTCACAGGGGGTCAAATCAGCACCACTGAAAAACACAGTTCCTGCTACAAGACAAAAAACCTTATAATTAAAAAGAAAAGCAAAGCACACCAGGGATGCGTAGGATGGGTGCAACCAAAGACATAAGGTCGCTTCATCTCATGCACTGAATGCTGTTGCCTCATGGACTTGAAAACCCTTCCTAATAAAAAAACCCATCAAAGTTGCTGATCAAACCTGTTCCTTTTGGTACTCCAGCAGCAACTTTTTACGGTGAAAAAGCATTTCCTTCATGAAATTCAGATTGGAGTGCTCCTGAACGTGGAACTCAAAGTCAAAAAGCAAAATACAAAGTATGTGTATATCACAAAGAGAGACAAGTTTCTCTCATCCTCAGAGCCAATGTATAACTCTCCCTAAGGCTAAATAGCCTGTGTAGGATGTCCCTCACTAGTGTAATACAAATAGAAGCCTATTTTTATATAGCATTAGGTCTTGGAGACAATCCAGAGGCAGCTATTACAATCCATGTTGACTTCAGGCTGACTCACATCCTTAACTCATACAAGCCATTGTCTTTATTCAGATTTCCCCTTTACACTGTAGGCATCTGACATTGGCTAATTACAGCTTTTTTTTCAGTGACTATTTCTTTTGTTTCTCCCCTTTATATTTAGTACATTTCCAAAGGGGTAAAACAGGCATTAATGAAGATGTTCTAAGTGCAAAGGACTGCAGTAGCACTGGGGAGGAATGGAAAAACTTCTTCATATACAGTAAAGAGGATGGAAGTTGGGACCATCCTCTGTCCTGCTCCTGCCACATCAACCAGCACAGAGTGCATGGCCCGGCCCCAGGAGGGGCACGGAGCCAGCATGGGCTGACCAGAAAATTCATCATTGTTCCTTAGGGAAGAAAGGGCATAAAATTCATGTTTACATCAGAATTTGCCTCCAGCTATCAGAATCTAGATATTTACATGCAGAATCTACCTCTGGTCTCCTTGATCAGACCCAACTCCTCAGCTTGGTGGCAGGGTGCCCTCCTTACATCCCCCCTGCTATGGAGGGATAAAAGTTAAGAACCATGGGGCCAGGCAATAAAGAACCATGTCTATGGATGGAAGAGAAGCAGCTCAGGAGAGATCACTTTAACACCTTAACAGAGCTTAGCAGAGACAAACAGCTTTCCTCTAGGCTTTTAAAGATACAACCTAGAGAACTACAGGCAGATATATATTTATTACATTCTAGAAGATGTCTTTCTCTCACCAAAAATCATACGGAATGATACAATTTCCTGCTGACAAACATCATTCAGCCTAGTGCAGAGGACATCTCCAGTAAGGGGCAATCCCCCCAGTGTGGGCTGGATGTTAGTGAAGAAGAGATGGGGGAGAAAACCTCCTGAGGAAAAGGGGGAATCAATTCTTCCAAATGCTGCACGGGTGCCATTTCTGAGCACTGAAAGAATTTACTAGCTGCAGAGGCAACAGTGTGGCTCCACAGAGAGCAGACCACCTAACAGCCACCAGTTACAGTGCAAAGAGAACATTAAAGGAGCAACTTCTGCATGCAAAACACATAATTGTGGAAAGGGTAATTTATAGACAAGCAAAATAACTCATTTGGTTAATTCAGGTATACAAACTGATGGCATAACACAGAAAAAAGGGAGGGATATGAATCACTCTCTTTCGCTTGCCAATTACACAACCCATAGCATCCTCAGCTTGCCATGCAGTGTTTGGGGGTGAGGTGGGAACTCTGTCCTCTCCTCTCCCAGACAACACTATTCCCCTGCACGAGATTCCCTGTCCTCTGTGAGCCCAAGGCAGATGCAGATGCAAAGCCTCAGCCTGCCAGATTTTATGCAAGATGTTTTATTTATATACTCTTCCTCTCTGATTACACCCTGATGGAAATAGAGCAACACTTTCCCCTTCCACCAGTGTTCACAAGTCCTGTCTACCAGTAAATGTGCCCACAGATGGTGAAACAATTAAAGAGATAAAGATCTCCCTGGTGAAGCTGAGCATCTGGTGCTGATCCTGTGTTTCCACACAGGTAAGGTGTCATTTGGCAGCTGCTGAGGGTCTGACCTTATGAGTTTCCCTAGGGCAGGAACAGAATGAATAATCCCTGTTGCAAAATGGATGTGGGATCAGAATTCAGGAGCCATGTTCCATGTTAGTGACTGCTCTGCCTCCCAGCCTCTGGGCTGCACAATAAAGCATGGAATAAAAATACAAATAACTGGCCAGCAAATCTAAATCCTATTAATATTTATTTGAGCCTGGCAATAGACATCTCTGCTGATGGTGTACGGGACTCCAATAGCACAGGTCCTTGCTCTGGAGGGACACATTATCCCACTTTCTTCAGTTTACAATACCAAAGACAATTCCCACTTTGTTCTGCCTCTTTTTCTGGAGCCACTTTGTAAAAGCAAAGAAAATGAGAATGCTCAAAGTAGAGGTGGAAACACAGAGAGTGCTGAGAATAAAAGCAGCAGCATAAATCTGAGGTCAAATGGATTTAATGGCGTGATCAGCTGGTTGAATGCTACACCATTCCCAAAGCATAGGGCAGGAATAAGGAGACCTTAGTCCTCAATGTCAGTGCAGAATCGGCCAAAACCCTCTTGATTTATTAGATTACAGATTATACTAAATAATGATTTATGGTTTTGAGCTGGATTTCACACATCTGGTTTACAGCCCAACCACATCAACTGGCAAAGAGCTGATGTGATCTGAACAGCACACTGAAGGGAATGCAGAACACTGTTAATGTCTTGTCACTCACAGGCATTAGGTATATGAAAGCACAGACTTAGGACAAGGTTTTCCTGACCTCAAGCCTTATTTGCTTTCATACCTGCTCCTTCTTAAATAACATGGATGAGAACTGGAGAACAGAGCTGAGGGGCATTTGGTGGAGCTGCGGAGATGAAGTTTCAAAGAATAAAATTTTGATGAAAACCAGAAATGAAGGCATGTTCCAGCATCTATGAAGCTTTTCTCTCCCTCTGTTTCAAGGAAGTGATGTGTAAGAAAGTACTGTGGCTATTTGTGAACCCAAATACCTACAGATGAGAAGCATTGAAAAGTCTCTAGAAACACAGGCAGATAATAAAGCCCCACTCTGATAATTTTTACCTTTCCTGCCCTTATCCAATAAGTCTTATTCCGAAAGGGGAGGAAAAGTGTATGGAAGGCAAGAGATGAAGTCAACAAAGACTTGGCAAAGAATTCAGATGCTGTGATTGATGTGGCATTCAGAATAATAAATGGCTCATTCCACTTATCAACTGCACTTTTTGTTATTATTATTATTTTTAAGCCTGGCTTCAGCCTCTTTATTCAGTTTCTCGAACATATTGATGTTTCTTGTGCCCAATCAATAGACTTTCCTAGAGAACACAGAGCAAAAATCCATATGCCTCCTGCTTGGTAGTAAAACCCTGCAGTTGGTGTGCGGTGCCTGAGTGATTGCTCTGTGTGGATGGTATTAAAACTGTCAAGTGTGGCTGCTTGGGTAATAAAACAACCTATTTCCTGCGTCGATCTGCACTTACCCCCTCTTGGCCATTGAGCTGGAACATCATTTGCAGAATGCATGTGCAAAGCAAATCACCAGCTGAGCTCCCAAAGACTCTGGGTCCGAGTCAGAGATGCTTTCTGCAAAGTCATACTGCCCAGAAGATGAAACCTCAAGAGAGATCAGAGCAATCCCCAACCCATTCCTTACTCCAGTGGTTGCTAAAAGCACCCAGGGCACACATGGAAATAATTAAAACATAACAGTATATCATAAACAACTTATTCGTGCAGGCAGCCCCATTTATCAAGGCAGTGCAGAGCATTCTCAATAGGGCCTTTGCCACCTGAGAGGGAATTAGCATCACCAGCACCGGCCTGGCTAACGTGCTGGGAGTTATCTGTTTTCTGCTAGCCCAGGCAGATGATGACAGAGAACATTTATCAGGTTCTGTACCCTTGTGCCGTTCCCAGCTGCAGGGCATGGGGCTCATTTAAATCAACAACTGAAAAAGAGATGGCAAAAAAGTGAATTTCTCCATCAACGTTTAGCAGATGATAGAGATAAAATCAGCTTCCTCCAAAACTTGCTGGGAAATACTGCCCTGCAGGCACTTGCACAACAGTACACAGCCATTTCTCCCCTTACTGCATTAGTGTTACCTTTATATTGTTCAAGGGTTTCACCCTTCTGGACTGCCCCAGGCTGAGTGCTGCATATGGGCTTTTTCCAAAGTTGCTTTATTGTGCTCCTAAGCTACAACTGATAGAGGAGTTTTTGCTCACAGTGACAACCCATTGTTTATGGACCTTCTCAAAATATTATGTGTTTATCTCAGCCACACAATAAAGTCACCTGAAATCACCTGAATTCTACTTCTAAGAGCCATAAGAACTGGTACATAACCATGTAGTACAACACTGTCCAAGTCTCACTCCCTCTAGTAAATGAGGACTGCGGATCTACAGTGCTGCTCAATTCAGTGTGCCTCTGAGTTTCCATTCAGGCCTAAAGTTGGGGTTGTATATTTTTATTGTTGTGGCATTGCTTTATTTTGCTGGAAGGAAGCAAAAAAAGAGCATCTGAAGAGTTACACAATGTTTTTAGAGCACACAGGAACTCCTTTGAGAGAGCTACACTCTAAGAAACAAACCAGGAAAGGACTCAAATTCTGGCCTATCCTTATTTTTTTCTGCTTTATAACAGAATTATAGATGGACTCTTTTTCCATTTCAACTTTTTCCTTGAACCAAACTGTCTTTTCTTTTCCCTCGGGGTTGGCCTCTTCATTTCAACATCTGCTTATTCAAACCTTGGCCAGGCAACCTGCCTCAAACCTGCTTTGCTCCAGGGAATACACTGGAGAGCGTTTGATATCCATCCTGTTAGGATGCTCTTGCTCACCTGGTGAGCAGATCCTGACTCTGAAGAGGCAGATACCAGGCTGGCATGCTGGGAAGCTCCATTCCAGCACACAGCTTCAGTAATCAGAGTTTATTAAACCATGAACAAGAAACTGGGTGATTAGAAAACTACTGAACTTGTGAACTCCAAACTACTTTTTAATCGGTTTGAATTAATGCAAAGCATTTTAAAGTAATTTTTTATAGAGACAAAATGTTAGGAAAAGAGTATTTTGGTTGGAACAAAATGTTCCTTTCAGTTTGCAAAGGTTTTGCTTTCCCAGCTGCTTGGTTTTCAAACACACAAAGAGATTACTTATTTGGCTTATATTGCCAAACCTACTGTTTCAAGGGTATAGATGTATGACTGGTTTTTGAGCTCTGACTTATTCTAGAGTTAAAACCAACTTACATTAGAATGAAAATTGAGCTCATTCACCCCATTTTATGATCATTAGAATAACAGTCTATTCTAGATCATTTCTTGGTTTATATTCAATACAAGCACATTTTAATGAGTCTACTGCTGCCGATTGGAGTGATGACATTGAAAGATGCTCCTAAACTGCATCTTCCTCTCTCTGGCTATATAATGTTAGTTTTTTTTTTATTTTTGTTGCTTTTCTTTAGCATTCTTATTGCAATTAGATGTATGAACATTAACCCCATCCTGTAGTGCTTATGGAACCACACAACCCTCCAGCCGTGCCTGGTAGGAGACTTGTGGTTTGTTAGTAAACCCCAGCATTACTGTTCCCAGTGAACTCAGCAAGGTGGTTTTCTAAGGAGCGTGTCAATAACTGATCTCCAAAGGATTTATGCCTATCTCAGTCATGCTTTCCCTGCCACATTTAATTCAACATATGTCTGCAATCTACCAGGGCAACACAAACAGATCAGCTGTCCACATGACTGCGCTTGGGAGCTAAAAATAACCTGCCGAAGTGAATGCATTGCGTTCCGTATGCAAAACGCCTTGTGTTAAGTGTCTGTTTGCACTGCTGATAAAATGTGTGTTGAAATATTCGTGGCCTTGATGTCTCGTATTCACACAACAGGACTTTGGCAGCCAAAAACACCACCCACCAGGCACACTTCTAGAGCAGGCATATTAATCTGTATAATTTTTCCCTTCTCTGCTGTTTGGAAGGCCAGGTACCTGCCTATGATACCTATACAGCTTCCAAACCGCAAAACAAAGATTAGCTAAAAGTAGACAAGCAGGGCTTAGAAAGAAGTGTCTCTGAGCAGTCGTTCAAATCCAAGAGGAAATTTCAATTACATTATGCCTATTCCTCCTTCATGTTTGCCATCTGCTAATCTCTGAGCACTTAAGCACTGAGAACATACAAGAGTCTCTCTGCCCCTCCATGTGTGAGCTAAGGGATGAGCTGGTCAAGAGGAGCAGAACCTCTGTGTGCATCTGGAACTGTGTGTTTGCAGAAGCTAAAGCAAGTACAGTTAACATCTTTATTTGTTGTCAGTAATTAATTATCAGCTACTGCATTTGCTTATGGAGGAGAAGAAAGCAGCTTTCCATTGGCTAAGAGGGGCCTCAAGTAATCCACAGAGGGAATTTTTACAAGGGCCTGTAGGGACAGGCCAAGGGGAATGGCTTGAACCTGCCCAAGAGAGGGGAGACTGAGCTGAGCTCTTAGGCAGAAGCTGTTGCCTGTGAGGGTGCTGAGGCGCTGGCACAGGGTGCCCAGAGAAGCTGTGGCTGCCCCATCCCTGGCAGTGCTCAAGGCCAGGTTGGACACAGGGGCTTGGAGCAGCTGCTCCAGTGGAAGGTGGCCCTATCCATGGCCAGGGGGTTGGAACTGGATGAGCTTTAAGGTCCCTTCCAACCCAAACCAGGTTGGGATTCTATGAAATACTGAACCAGCCTTCATTGCTGCTGGCAGGAACCTGGAAGCACTCAAAAGCTTAAGGGAAAAGGGACTTTCCAGCAAGATACCATTGAGATTCTTTCAGCCTAATTAGGAATAGATCACATCAGAAGCCAACACAGTGCCAGCCTTCACCCAGAGCCAGCCACCTCCTCCCCTCAAGTTTGGGCACCTCCAGCCACGCATGTTTTCTATGCATACAAATCACAGCCTGGCCTTTCTGCTCCAGT
Source organism: Melopsittacus undulatus (assembly GCF_012275295.1). Classification (NCBI taxonomy): domain Eukaryota; kingdom Metazoa; phylum Chordata; class Aves; order Psittaciformes; family Psittaculidae; genus Melopsittacus; species Melopsittacus undulatus. The sequence goes on along the minus strand of NC_047542.1, from coordinate 4,326,853 downwards.
GCAAAAGCCAACCATAAACTACTGTAACCACAAAGTCATTCTCCTACTTCAGGAGCTTCGGCCAATCCACACTGTCAATATTTGCCGCTTTATCTAGTTTGATTACATCATTTAATATTTTTCCAAAAGATCCAGTGGTTTAAACAAAGTTCACCAAGGCTGAATGCTGCACAGGGTTCAGACCTCTTTGTGCAAATCCTTAAACATTTTCACCATTTTCTCAGTATTTGATTTCTTCTGCAATTATTGACTTAGTCCAAAATGGGATGAATATCCCATGCACATTTATGAATGTACACACAGAATCATTGAATTGTTTAGGTTGGAAAACAACTGTAAGATCATCAAGTCCAACAGTAACCCTGGCACTGCAAAGTCCAGCACTAAACCATGTCACTAAGTGCCACGTCTACAAAACTTTTAAATACCTCCACGGATGGTGACTCCGCCTGTCTGGTGCTTGACAACCTTTTCCATGAAGAAGTTGTTCCCAATATCCAGTCTGAATCTCCCATAGTGAAACTTAAGGCTGTTTCCTCTTGCCTTATTTCTTGTTATTTAGGAGAAGAGGCTGATCCTACCTCACTGTAAGCTCCTGTCAGGTAGTTGTAGAGAGCAACAAGGTCATTAATGTGCTTTATTTACTCACATGCAATGATGTTCTTCAAGCATCTTTACTAATACCGAAGGTATATGGGCCATGGGTCTTGTATCTCCAGTAACTGTAGCTCCTGAATTCATAATCATAATAGCATCTAAACCCAAATCTATTGTAATTTTTGCTGCAAACCCACACACAACTTTGAGCAGTTTGTGAGCTTTTCATTAAAGGTACAAAGGACTGCTTAAGTGGTCATGAGAAACAGAATGTGATGCTTTCATGTTGGCAGGGATATTTCCTGAATGGCCATGTGTGCCATTCGTCCATCCCAGTGTGAGCACAGAGCCCAGCCAAAGCCAGCACAGAATAACCCCATGGACACTCAAGCTCTGCTGTCAGAACATCACCGTGAGCCAACACACCCCATGGCAGTCAGGGCTCCAAGCAGAGTGAGCTGGAGGTGAACACAGTCCATTCACCATCTCCGGAATGTGCAGGTAAGACAAAAAGGAAGCTTCTTGACAGAGAAATGGAGGGCTGGTGGGAAGAGGTGCATGGGCAGAATGGGCTGAGCTGGTCTGACTGCTCCCAATGTAAGGATATGGAGCTGTTGGAGCAAGTGCAGAGGAGGCCATGGAGCTGCTGCGAGGGCTGGAGCAGCTCTGCTCTGGAGCCAGGCTGAGAGAGCTGGGCTGGGGCAGCCTTGAGAAGGCTCCTGAAGGGGAGACCTGAGAGCAGCTCCAGTGCCTAAAGGGGCTACAAGAAATATGGGTCCCTTCCAATCAATCTATAATTCTTTATTTTACATAACACTGTTAAGGAGCCAGCCTGCTTCTTCCATAATAACAACTGATGAAATTACTCTGTGGGAGGGAGGAGTGTTGTTACCTTTTCTGTTCAGATAGGAGTATGGGAAGAACTCCTGACTGCTGTGGAACACACTACTCTCTACATTAAAACTGCCCAGATATCCACACATGGGAAGAGCTAAGGGGAGCACAGGACAGCTGATGGATGTTACCCACACCAGAGTAACACACTGACCACTCATCTGAACAAATCAAAGCCCCATCACCACTGACCCAGGTGTGTGTTTGGACACCCAGAACACTTGCACATTTCCTGAGTTTTCATGCTGAGAATCTTTTTTTTTGGGCTGTCAGCAAACGTGACACAGATACAAACCAGCAAAGACTGCTTCTGACAGCTTCCATTAAAAGAAAGATGAGGCAAAATGGATTGAAATAAAGTAAGGAATGAGGTGACAGAAGGGGCTTTATCTGACAAAAAGGATTTTAAAGTGGGATGTCTGATAGCCTTCATTAATCATCATCTACAAATAGGGAAAAGCTTCCATTTAGTTCACACCACTATTTTGTTTCTACTTATGCCTAAGAATTCACCTGAAGATTGCTGCAAACCAGCCTATGAACTAATGCAGACTGAAAGGGAGGTCATGCCTCATCACAAAGCTCAGCTCCCCATCCGAGGCAGCTGAGCCACTCTGCATGGCCATGGCCAGATTGGCCTGGGGACAAACACTCGTGCCATGGGGCCAGAGCTGTATTTGGCATCCTTAGGGGATCTGGGATATTACTGGAATCAGAAACCAGATCAGAGACGTGAACTCTGTTAAAACATTTGTTCTCAAGAGGACTGCCATCCTGTAAGGGATAGCGGCTTCTGCTGTGGCACTGGCAAAAGTGTCCTAAGCTGGTTCTGCTAATTGATATTCCCATAATAAGCTCTTCATTAGAGAGAGAATTCACATTAAGTAGCTTTTCTTGTCCAATATTCCTTGTTTCTAACATCTGTTGAACAAAACTGATAACAATAGGGGATCTATTACTGTCATTCCATGGGTACACCCTCCATATGCTTCAGAGGTTAAAACAAAACCCACTCAGATATTCAAAAGGGAGTTAAACACTAAGTGGATATGCTTTAGCACTAGAAAAGTTATTTTCTTATGGTAAACATGTGATATCTGGTTGTTCAGCTCGTAAGGACGTTTCGTACCTTTGCCCCTTGCACGTTGCTTACTATTTGCTTTCTGGTTGTTTATAGCCAAACTGTATTATCTCGTTGTATCACTCACTCATCATGTCAGTTGGCACCAGTCCACTTGTACCCAGCAGCATATTAATCTTGACAATGCACCTGGGGTTTCACTCATTCTTACTCTGGCTTTTAATAGACAAGTCCCCATGCACTCAATTTATTACCTTGTTTATATCAAAAACTGAACTGAAGAGCTGTGCACCCAAGTAAATCACCTCAATTACCCAACTCATCTATTTGACCAAAGGCTTTAAACCCCTATAAAGTTATACTTAAAACTCTACATGAATATATCTTAGTTTGCATCCCAGAATATGTATCTGCCCTGGACAGGCAACCCCCTTATATGAGTTTATGTGTTTTTTATATTAGCAATCCTTTAGACTATCTTTGAGTAGAGGGATGCTCCAGGTACAAAAGGGTAAAGCTGTTTCAGGTTGCAATAAGGTGCTCAAGCTAAGAACTCCCCCATCCATAGTTCAGTTATTGCCATCCCAGAAACAGTAGCTCTTGGCCACCAGTTAGGATACCATCATGTTAGGATAAATGTGACAAGAACATGTAAGTGCTTTAGACATACAAAGAATAACAATAAATGAAGTAGTTTATCACTGATATGTAGTAAAAATGAACAAAACAAGGTAGTGTAATGACTGAGCTAAAGATAAGCAATCCTGACAAGACCCTGATAGTTTCTATAGCTCTCCAAAGCCTTGCAAGTCTCTTGGTTCTGCAAAACTAAAGCAGAAATCTACAAATCATTACCTTTAAGGTTTTTACCCTGGTATTTCCATTGCTGGTCAAATGAGCAATACCCCAAAAACCATTTCTCTTCCCCAGCATTTCAAATCCCTACCCAAGGGCTTTCTGCTTTTGAGCAGGAGATGGAGCTCTGAAGTGGACAGAAGCCTGGAAACCCACACAGGTTGCAGAGATGAGGTCTGGCAGGAGTAAGACATTGCTGACACCAGAGAGCATCTATTTTCATCGAAATCATGAGAGAGATGTCAAACTTAATTCAAACCAGTAGGCGAGCTCAGGAATCAATGTGGTTATTAATAAGTATGGAGAAAGCAGCTGCCTGAATAGATGAATACGCTGAGAAAATTGAGCAGAGAATCCCAGACTGCTTGGGTTGGAAGGGACCTTAAAGCTCCTCCAGCTCCAACCCCTGCCACAGGCAGGGACCCCTTCCACTGGAGCAGCTGCTCCAAGCCCCTGTGTCCAACCTGGCCTTGAGCACTGCCAGGGATGGGGCAGCCACAGCTTCTCTGTGTTCATCTCCACCTCCCCTCTGGCAGGTTAAAACCATTCCCCCTTGTTCTGTCCCTACAGGCCCTTGTCCAAAGCCCCTCTCCAGCTTCCTTGTACAGGATGACAAGGCCTGGAGCATGTCAGGAACCTTGAGAACCAGCCATTTGCTGCCATACTGAGGAAATCTCCAGTAACCTCCTCTTCTTCTTTTTGTCAATATTTAGACTCTTGCTGGGCATTGCCTCCTTATTCTGCTAACACCCTGAGAGTTGGGAGGCAGATCTGTAACAGTCCTGTTTATTGTCACCTTCTCTTCTCCAGAACTGGAAAACTTTCCCTCTGACACCTATTTGCATTTCTACACAGTTTTCTTTTTGGGTGGGCACAAGTTGGTTTTTCTCAATTTTGTGCTTTTTTGGTAGCTGCTAAAGGTCCCCTGGGTGGAGATGATGAAGCTGATGAAGACACCATTACCTGACCCGACACAACGGCTGCACCAGAAGAGGTTTTAAGTCAAACATTTTAATGCCATTCACTGCTGTGTGGTACAGGGACCCAAAGCGAGGTTCACAGAGTTGTAACTACTTTCATTTAAGATCAAACTACTTTAACAGATCAATTTGAAAAGACACTTTCTCAGCCCTTGCTGTTTGTTAATGATTGCTCCATCATCCTCATCTCAGCCAATGGATCCAAGCTGGGAAATACTTGAACTTATAATGATAGTAAGTTCCAGATTTCACATCTCCTACTCCTGTGAGGGTGTTGAGACTGGCACCAGCACAAGGTCATCTTCTCAGTTAACATTTGCAGACAAGCTTTTGTCTTTATCTTGACTGCAAAACCCAGCTACCATGGCCTTGTCCTCAGGAAGCCCCCACAGCTTAGGTGCAAGCTCAAATCCCACTGCAGCCCAGCTAAACCCTGTCCTGAATTATAGGCCAGGCTCTGATGCAAAGCAAGCTGCAGATGGGAGAAGAGACCTTTTTGGTATGTTTTGAGCATCCAGAGGAAGAATTTTTCTATTATGATATAGATGTGTAACTTACTGGTATGGCCTGTGTGTCATTCAAAGCAAAGTCTCTCCCATCTCACAGTTCTGCAGCAAAACCACCATCACCACAGTCTGGAGCCAATGCACCATTGAGGGAAATAATTATCCAAAAGGTAATTAAGTTAATTGACCAGGGAAGGGATTCTGCAAGGCTGTGGGGATAATTAAAACTAACACATGTTTTGATGCATTTATAGCATAAATGCTCAGGGCACAGAGTTAACTGGCCTTTTTAGCTCCATTCTTCACCCAGTGCAGCCAGCCAGGCATTCGCCTCCTGCCCATCCGTGCAAACCAGAGTAATGAATGTGCATAATCACTTTTATCTTAATGATATTAATATGAATGGGACCCACATTCTTGAGGCTCAAGAGGGAACACGACTGAGATTTACAAAATCAAAAAGGCAGAAGTAAAGGTTGAAGCAGAACTGTTATTCAAATCCCTCAAAAATAGAACTCATTGAAGCTGGCAGGCAGGATATTTAAAACTGATAAAAGGAAGGGTTCATGAATTGTCTGGGTTTAGTTTGGTTTTTAGAGAAGGGAGTGAACTGGAAACTGCTGCCAGGAGAGGCTGCAAAGCCATGGCATGAAAAAGGAATTAGTGGATTCACAGACGATACATCTATAAGCAGATACTCCAAGCAGCAGGCAGGGATGCAGCCCTGAAGCCTACAGGTTAGAGGAAAGAAAGTGATTTTCGACCTCATTTACTTCTGCCCCTTGGGCTGTGGCATCCCCTTGCTCTGCATGGGGAGACCAAGGCAGAGACCTGATGGCCTGTGCTACAGAGTCCTTCATGACCAATGTCCCTTGGGTGCCATGGTTCAGCGTGAGGTGCCCCCGCCTATGGCAAGGGGCTTGGAAGTGGATGATCTTAAGGTCCTTACCAACCCTAACTATTCTATGATTCTAACTCGTGGGTGCAACCTGGAGATGTGTCCCTGGATGGACATCTGTGCCACGGCCCTGGGGAGGCTCAAGATGACGTAAAAAGATGTCAAGACCTGAAAGCACATTTACTTGTCTGGATGTAAACTTGAAACAGCAAACATAATCTGAGTGGAAGTGATGGATGGACATCTTCATTAACTGTTGCTTGTGGCATGTGCTTAATAATTTGGATGATACTCTTTTGGTCCAGCACAAGCTTCATTAAACTTAAACCTTACAGGCATTTCTACTTATAATCACCCTCATTCCTGTCAAAGGTAAACTGCTTAACAGGATAAGATGATCCTATATAAACAAAGTTCGCTTTGAACTTGTGTTGACAAGCAGCACGACACTATGGCACCAGACAGAAGGTTTCAATGCTGCTTACCTTTGTATTAATATGGCATGAAATAAAAATGGTACCACTTTGCTACCTGAGCTGCACTCATCAGACTGTACAGAGATTAGAAAATACTAGTCAGGTTAAACTGAACTAAAACACTTAATAAAGGACTTTTAAGTACTTTGATGTCTGTATTTAATATTAATGTGTTGCAGCTACAAAGACATCATTTTCAAAACTTAGTATTTTCCACTAGACCAAAACCAAGCTCCATAGTTTATCTTATTGTTTTAAAGCATCTCTTGATAGTGGTACCACATCCTTTAGTCCATAGTTTTGAGACATGCAGACTCAATCACAGAACTGGTAATAGTTCTTATGTTCTGTACCTATCCATTAGGAAAAAACTCTAGGATTCTAACATCCCTCTCTTCTGTCCTCTCCTCCAAATGAAGGAAATCCTCCCATAGAGGGAAGTACCTCACCACCCACCTAGAGCCAGACCAAGGAGCCTCAGAGCAGCTCTCTGATCCCACTGTTTTATTATGGTGCCCTGTGTCTTGGTAAGTTGCTTTTCATTATGTGAGTCATCCCACTGAAACCAAAGCAATGGGACTCTTTAGTGTTATGTCATGGTTGGAGAAACCAGAATCTATTCTGTAATTAGAGTAACTCTAATGCTTTAATGTTGATGTGGGTGTAATCTCTTAATTAACACATATTTTAAGAGGCGCTTAATGCTTATGACAAAAAGCACCGAAACTGAATGCAGTAACTCAGTAGCAGCATAACCTACTTTCTTCCAAATAAGAAAGCAGAGAGTTATTAGACATCAATGCATCATGTGCTAATGAGTTGTAATTCTGTACTAATTCATCTACTAGTTGATTAGATACGAGAGGTTTACAAAATGGGTTAGAAATTGTGGTTCCAGAAAACCAGTGCAACAACAGAACAAAGTAAATTATTAAATCCCTCTCTGTGGTGCACCTGGAATAATGAATTACTTGGTATTTAAATAAAATCCATGAAAAATTAGATCTCAGCTGATAAATGATAGCATTAGAAATAACACCACAATATCCCCAGGCATCCAGCTGCAGGGCTCAGGAGAAGGAGGATTCTGTGCAGTGCAGAAGGACTTCAAGGCAAGGGGCAGAGCCACCCATTTGCCTGTGTATGCTCCCCAGCCAGGAATCTGTGACTGACACAGTTTGGGCTCTCCTTTTGGCTTCTAAAGAGCCCAAATCTGCTCCCTAAAGTTTCCAGTTATTAACAGAAGTATTGCTGCTCCTCCGGCCTTCTTAAAAATAACCACTACAAGGCTTTGGGAATCTTCTCTGTAAAATCCATGATGGAAAGGAATTATTTTTTCATTAAGAGAGATGCTCAAAGTTGCTTTCTGACGCTACCTGCCTCTTATTGCCATAACAGTTGCTCTCATGTGTTTCACATTCTCTTAATGCATACTCAAGAGTTATTTCTGGACAAAGAAAAGCTGTAAATAACCGAGAAAGGAAAACCAGGCAAAATCGGATTTCCTCCCCCTGGATTTAGGGCTGGTCCCTGCATACAGAGCAATGCTGCAGCTCTGCAGTGAGGATCCATTCTTGGATCCGTGCACAGACACACCACAGGTCAGGATGCGAGTGACACCGCTGATGGATAGAAACAATGACAGACACTGATGGAAGCAGATGGTGTATTCAAAGACCCTGAAGTGACTTCAAAACCTGAAGTTCCATTTGCAGAAGTGACATTCTGAAGCTCCAGCAGAGCTGCTCTTGCTGTAGGGGAGAGCCCCATCAACTCCTGGTTTAGCTAGCACAAAACCATTCAGTATTAGCCCCTATAAGCAGTTGATGTGCTATACAGCACAGGTTCCTCAAGTAAATAGCTCAAGGTTAATGGCTTTGCACAGAGACCCTTGTAACAGTTGGGACATCCCACCCAGACCCCAGCTCAGCCTCTGGCTCCAGCCACTGATGGGGCTTATCCACATTTGCCCACCTCCTAGATTCCCAGAAGTCTTTGGAGGTGGAAATGCAGCAGCCCTAAGACTGCCAGCTTTAAAGGAATGACAAAAAACAATGAAGAATTAGGATAAACAAATGTGAGCAACTGGAAGATCTGAATAAGAAAATCAACTTGCTCTTTTAACGGCAGCAAAATTAAGCACCTGGCCTATTCTTGATGTTTTCCTCCCTTCCCTGGAGTGTCTTCCCCTGAGATGCTGTAATCCCACCAGTTCCTGACATAAGAGTGGTACCAAGAGGAGGAATCAGGAAAACCCAGCATCTCATGAATAGGAAAGTGGGATGCTGAGAGGTCTCGGAGTAGAAAGAGCAGCAGAAAAGCAAAGATGACATTCCCCACAGTTAGCAGAAGTGTCTTTGCTGAAACTTGAAATAACCAAAAAGAAAGAGCTACATAAAAAGAACTTGTGTATCTAGAATAGCTGCAACATCAGGAAGAAAAGGAGCTCAAGATGCCTGTGTTATTGTTGCCCAGGATTGTTAAGTATTTTTGTCCACACACCCAGAGTTAAGAACCTACTTCCATACATTAAAACTTAAATGAGACAATACCCACAGGAAGGATCTAATGATCTGCTCACAACACTTGTTCCATTTGTCACCCCAGCAGGGGGTGGAAAATCAGACAATCCCCCAAAAAAAAACACTCCAGGCCTTTTCTTCCTTCTGCAGCTTTGTGCTGGGTTTGTATACTGCTAGTGTAAGCCTAAGTGATAACTGGGCTGTGTCACAGCTCAGACTCTGGTTTTGTATCTGATGCATCAATTCCTTGCAAAGAACATCTATACAAGAGATGAAATGATGACAGCAGAAAGCACAGCTCTGGGAACATCACTGGTGTAAATCACAGTGAGCTCCCAACAGCCCCAAAGACCCTAAAGCAAACACCTCTGGGGGTGCCAGCCCCATCCCACCCTGCCAATGCTGTGACCCTGGGACCAGGAGGTCTCCCCATGGGCTTCCTGCAGCACAAGGGCAATGCAAGCGGATGCACAAGGTGCTGCATGTGGACTGGGGCAACCCCTAGCACAGACACAAGCAGCTGGGGCAGCCTGTCCTGGTAACAGGGATACATGGCTCACCTCACCAAGATGGTGAGAGGGACCACGCTGTCTTTCCCCAAGGACACCTTCCCCATGGAGGTTCAGGAGCTCACCCCGAGTCCCCTCTCCATTTCCAGAAGGAATAAACTGCAGAGGGAAGTGCTGAGCCCCGCAGGCTCAGCGGTTTATGCATCACCACCAGCAATAAAGTGAGTGTGCAAGCCAAGTTATTTCCTCACATCTGTGCAACCCCATTACCCTTTAATGCAGTTGCACAGGCGGAACCAAGGGCACAATGCGAGGACGATGCAGCTGCACAAAGAATTGCCACTGCCTTGTCCTTGTGGGTTAATCGTGCACATCTTTAATGCAAAGCTCCAGCAACCTCCTAGCCAAGGAAGAGAAGAACCATGTGAACTGCTGGGATTACACAACCCAGTGCTCAGGGGAAGGAAGACATGCTTCCTCCAGGAAGAACATTCATGGAGCCCCATGCAGTCAAGGCTCAGGGAAGCATCACACTCATTGAGAAGTCAGAGCAAATGCACTGGCCATAGAGGAACCATTCAGTTTGCTGACACACTCTGCTGTACTGCACAGTGACACCTCATGGTGCACTGTGGTGCTTGGGTTGTCTCTGCCAGGATGGCACAGGCAAGGGGCAGGAGAATACTAGGAGATGCAGTGGGGGACTCTGCCATGGGCACAGGAATAACAGTGGAGAGGTTCTGCAGCAAGGAATTGACTTCAGTAGGGAAAACAACAACAGGAGATAGGTTCAAAACATAAGATCAGGACAGTTTCCCTCCAGCTACAGCTGAAAACTGAGCTCCCAGCTGAGTTTTCCCATGTATGAGATGGCTTCGTGGCCAGTGCTTCTGTTGGGCCAAAGATCTCGTACAATCAGTATAAGCTTTTCCAGGACTGATATAAAAAGCAAGTAAATATACTTCAAGTAAACAGCTTCCTTTTTAGGTGCATTGAAGTGGTGCACAAATGCCAAAGTTTTCCCTGTGCCTCCTCCCACCTCCAAACCCAAGACCGGATGGGCTCACTGCTCATTCCCTCTGTCATTCCCTACCCTTCCCCATAGCAGAAAGGAAGAGACAGGCACTGACAGTACCTAGATTATTTATAAGGATTAACTCCCCTGGGGCTTGACCAGATGCAAAGCAAACACTTGTTATTCTCTCTCCCATCCTAGTGAAATCCCCCTGGCACTGCTGTGCTGAGCACTCGTCCATAGAACAAGGTCCTTCATGAAAAACAACCTGAGCAGGCTCGAGTATGAGAGCAAAGAGATGGCTTGCGGTTTGCTTTCATTCCCCTGTGGCTCTCATTTCCTTCCCAGGTCTCACTCCAATAGACTCACAACAGCAAGAATAAGTGCTTCTCAATAATATTAGACCACATCACAAAGCTTTGTGGCACTTCCTTCAGGAACAGAATGTTCCTCTGCATGGAAAATACACTGAATGTGGACACATTCAAATCGGGATTTTTAGCTTTTCTATTGACCCTTCTTACAGAGTTTATCAGTATAATACCTCTAAAGCCAGAGCAGATGTTCCAGCATAACCACTGTAACCTTTCCAGAGGCTAAGGTGAAGTCTTGCAGCTAACAGGAAATACCAGGCACCTTCTGCAAGTCATCCTGGCAGGAGGCAGCCCAGGGCTGCCAACCCAAGCACACTGCAGCAGCTAATCACAGAGCTAAATGAGGTGGATAATTCAGTGGATATTCCCTGGATAGCTCCCTACTCCTTGCTGCTTTTCACCAGGAAGCGAGGAGTAAAGGGCAACCCCTTGGCTGAGCTGGTGCCTGAGGAACAAGCATATTGCTCAGCTGATCCCATGCACTGCTCATGTTTGATCTTAGCTGCAAATTAGAAACAGCCACAGGATCTTCAGCTGGGCTTTCCACAGCAGGGACAGGCACTGGCAGACACGTGGCTGAACATCAGCCTGTTCCCTGACACAGGGGTGCTTACCATCACCAAGTAAGGAGTACAGTACCAGGAGCATCAGTGGATGAGAACTCAGGGCCTGGGGCTGAAGGGTGATGCAAGGATCCCCTCTGCTTCCAGACACATTGAAACCTCTGGGAATAAAGTGCTGCCTTGAGAGAAAAAGCAGCTTTTCCTCCTAGAAACCAGCTCAACTTCCCTGCCAGGGAGAGAAAAGAACCATGAGCACAAGCCCTGGCTTGGGGAGAACATTTCCACCAGGTCTGACCTTGCAGCACAGCATCAGCAAAGGGTTGGGGTCACCTGCAAAGATTGCAGCAGGAAGAACACTCACAGGACCCCATGACTTGCAAGGAACACCATTAATGCTAAAACAATAACCCTCTGCACACCCACTCCCACACTGCCTTGCCCAGTGCCTCTTCTGCATTAGCAGGCAATGTAGGTGGGAGGGAGAAAGGGAAACGTGTTCTTTCCCAATGTAAAGCAAAACTCCAGCAGGCAAAGGAAAGACACAAGGGCCCATGCTGGTGAGCCCTGCAGGGCACAGGGCATTAGAGAGGTGATGGATCAGGCACCATTGCAAAGCTATTGCTCTGTTCCAGGCTCTAATTACCCTTATTTCAGCTCAAATTCTAAGTTCCATTTAATTCAGTTTAAATTCCAGCACAGATCTTTGCAAAGAAAGCAAGCAGGAGGCTGGAGACCTGGTGAGAGCACAGCAAGGGGCTGTGCAGGATTGAACCCTTGCTCCCGGCTGCTGCAGTGGAGACAAAGCTCCCAAACCAACACACATCCTCCAGAAACACCACCCCTTGGTACCCACCACAACTGATCATGTAAAGCCCGTCTTAGCTGCCAAGATGAATCCCAACTAGTAGGTATTGGAGTGAGGTACTGATGGACACAGTTCACCCACTGCAGCCTGTTTCATACAGGTTCCCATCACCACCACAGGAGCAGATTGCTACCAAAAGTATATTATAGCACCAGAGTTAATTCTTCCCTCTGATCGATCTCAGTCTCCAGGGGAGCGCTTCATCTTGTTACAGGCTTTTCTATAGAATATGGATGTGCAAAACCAAAGTACAAATCTAGGAGTCATGGGTGCTGCATAAACCAGGCAGCCTCACTGGCTGTTATGTGCTTGCATGATTTGCTCCTGACTTAACAATTCTTTTTGCATTAGTAAGTCCATCCTGAGAAACACTATTTAACCAGATTATATTTGGAGTTTTATCTTTCCTGCTGTATAAGCTCAAAAGCATGCACAATGCTTAATATTTTCCCAAACTTTAATGTAAAAGCATCTCAGCAGACAATAAATGCCACAAATAATTCTTGTGCTTCCAGAGAAAATCAATGTCCTTATCAACAGCAAATGGTAGCTGCAGTTATGAATATTTAACATGGTGTTGCTATGAGTTTAGAAACACCTTGTATACCCCTAACCCAGCACTGTAATAAACCCTAGGGTCTTGTGGGATACTTTTTTTCAATAAGAAGAAATAAAGAATTATTAAAACCAAGTCATTAAATGCTGGAAGTAGTCGTGAACGCCAAATGCAATCTGTGCAAGCCATCAGTATAACCCAGCAGCAAGTCAAAGCCACTTCCTGATGTATTTCAAATTCATTCTTTGTGTCTGATAAAACCATAAAACGTTCTTTGCATTGCTAAACAAACAGCAGGTACAGGTCACTGCAGGTGATGCTAGTGCTCAAGAACTGAACTGAAGAATAAACCAAAGCCAAAGGCAAGCCCATCCTTGCACATGTAACTGCCGTTATCACTGCAGCGCATTCAGGGGAGCGAGGCACTGTGGCTTTGTCAGATTTGGCAGTATTGGATGCTGGAGGGGATGTAGGTATCACTCCAGGAGTACCAAACCAAACACATTTGGCCAAATGCTTTGGCCAAATCCCACTGCTTTCTCCCTTATGCCTTCTGGCCTTTGGAATCATAGAATCAGAAAAGTTTGGGTTGGAAGGGACCTTCAAAGCTCATCTAGCCCAACCCCCTGCCATAAGCATGGACATATTCCACTAGATAAGGTTACCCAGCACTAGATCCAGCCTGGCCTTAAATGTCTCCAGGGATGGCACATCCATCACCTCTCTGGTTGTACCAGGGTTCTCTCTTTTGCTGCAATCATGGGGATTAAATACGTTATTAAGAGAGCCAGGCCAAGCCCTGTGCAGCTGAATGGCTGCTGGAGAAAGGCACAAAGACCCCCAGCACCCCAGACCTGCTCTCTCAGGGGCTTGCACTCTGTTTTTCCCTACCAGGAACCTGTTGGAAGCTTTCCATAGCTGGTTTCTCTTCATATTCCAGCATTGCCTGGCTGCTGGTGCTCCTTGCTCCTCTCCCATTCACCAACAAACTCCTGCAACTTTACAGATAAACACTGAAAATAAAGCAATACCCTAACAACGCATCCCATCACTCCTCCCCCAGGCTCAGAAAACAGTTTACAGCTCATTCTAACACAGTTCAGAAATGATGGCTTCTGGCTCAATTTCCACCACACCCCCCTATATAATTTAGAATGCTCTCAAATTTATAAAGTTACTTAAAAAATAATATTTGGAAATCACAGTATTTTTATAGCTACACCCAAATTTAAAAAACATCCTGAAATATATTTTTCCTTAAAGAATTATGTCCTGAAAATCTTCCTGAGAAGTTCCAGTGATTTATTTGGGGATGAAACCTGACAGCTGAGGTATATTCTGCTGCCACATGTGCAGGTGATGCACCCCACGGTCCTTTGGTGCCTTGATACTGAAATTTCCCATGGAGATCCCCCAAAGTCCTGCCATTTGCTTGGCAGGAAAGGATATGAAGTTAAATAAATGCTCAATGCTAAAGTTTCCCTTAAGTAAAAGACTTGTATGCATAAATAACACGGGGAGCTGTCAATGAAATCATCCACGAATTCTGTCAAATAGAAGAGTAATTATGGTTTCTGCTTCTAGTAATAAAATGATACGTTTGCTGAGCTTACACAAAACACAAACACCGTCTGATTTCATTGAAGATTAATGCTAATGTGCCAAATTGCCAGCCTAAACTTAATTGCTCTTTTTTATCTTCATTAAATGATAAGCAGCAGCCACTAAAGTGGTTCTGGTGACCTTGGATTTACATAGACCTTGGATTTTCAGTCACAGGAAAATCTACTGCTTTCATTTCTAAGTTGGTAACTTCACTGGGGACCGCAGCATCCCATGTCCCCATCTAAATCCAAGTCTGCTCCACAGAGCCCAGCCCTGGGGTTAGAATCATAGAATTGGTTGGGTTGGAAAAGATCTTAAGATCATCCAGTTCCAACCCCCCTGCCATGGGCAGGGACACCTCGCACTAAACCATCTCACCCAAGGCTTTGTCCAACCTGGCCTTGAACACAACCAGGGATGGAGTATTCACAGCTTCCCTGGGCAACCCATTCCAGTGCCTCAGCACCCTGGCAGTAAAGAACTTCTTCCTTACATCCAATCTAATAGGGTTCATGCCTAAGGGGATACACGTGACCCCCCCCAGTCCAAGAGGGCCATTTTTGCCTCTGTGTGACCACCCAAACCTGAAGTTCTTGTCTCTTCAGAGCTATCGCAGCTCCTTTTCTTCCCCAATTTGTGTTTTGCAACAACATATTTGTAGAAATACAAAATATCAGCCAGCTATTTCCCATCTCCATGGTAACATCCTGCCTCTGGCTCCAATTGATAAAGACCTGGCAATACCCTGTTACTGTAGGTTAGGTGTTGCAAAAATTATACACTATCACTCACAAATAACTCCATACTATTTACCATGTTCTCCGGGTGAAGAGCAATGGCCTGATTTTAGCCCTTCTACACCTGAGCTTCCTTCATTTCACCTGTGGCTTTTCTAGACAGGGGGGAATTGCAGACACATTTTAATCCATTTCTGTCTCCAAGCAGTGCAGGTTTGTGTTTGGTATCTCAATAACTAAATTGTTTCATGTAAGACTATGGGAGAGGGGGAGAACAATGTCCCACCATAACCATTTGCAGTCAGTCACTTAGTGAAAGCTGCTGTTGTATCTGTGATCTCTCCTCCCACCCCAACCCTTGCTCCATAAACCCACCTCTGCAAGAACAGAAAGAGAAGAGAGTGCAGAAATGTTCCTGCTCATCACCAGGGTAGGGTTGAGCAGAGGAACTTGGGGAGAAGGGAATTTTTCCACATGTGTGCTCTCCTGCACAAGCAAGCAAAAGGGCAGAATCCTTGCCCAAATGCACTGGAATGTCCCATCCAAAGTAAGCAGCTTCCTCCTCCTTGTTGATTCCTCTTCAGCGGAACCCCTTTTAACTTCATCTGCGCTGAGTAAGCAGAAGCTGCTGTCCTGCTGAAAGGCACCAAGGCAAAGCTCAAATGACCCAGTAGTGTCTCTATGCGCTTCTAAGCTGCTTTCCCAGCTTGCAGAGACTGAGTCAGTAGCCTTTAAAAATGCAAAGCTTACTGCGGGATGCTTGCAGCTGCATCCTCCAACATCATCACCTTGTGATGGGAACATGTTGCTGGGGCATCTCCCCCGTACACAAACCAGATTCTTACCTGGGGTGAGCTGGCAGGTCCAGATACAGAGAACCACCCCAGAAAGTGATGCTGATTTGGACCAGAGACCGATGCTCTTCACTGGTCCCTACAAGCCTGCATCAGCCAATGCTCCAGCTCCCAGATCAACCCCTGCTTGGTATAGCCCAGGTAAAGCATCTCAGAAAGAATGTGGGATATTTG
Organism: Melopsittacus undulatus; assembly: GCF_012275295.1. NCBI lineage: Eukaryota > Metazoa > Chordata > Aves > Psittaciformes > Psittaculidae > Melopsittacus > Melopsittacus undulatus. Next base: position 4,310,792 of record NC_047542.1, on the reverse strand, counting down.
TGGATTCAGAGAGTAAAATTAGCTTAGGCTGCCTTATGGGAAGCCCAGGAGGTAACAGGCAATTAAGTGCTTGTGTCTGTATTGATGAGTGCCAGCAGACCACATCACTCAGGAAAGGGTGATCTGGATGTGGAGACTTCCAGGGAAGGGAGCAGTGAGCCAAATTTACCCAGTAGTTAATGATCCCCAAAGTTCAAACTTTCTACCCTGTTAATTGGATTTTTCTGCCTTCAGCTTAAAGCTATGGGGTCTTTTTGTGCCTTTCTCTAAAGAAAAAGCCTTTCAGGACCTGGAGCTTCCTCCCTGTGAAGGTACTTATCCACTGAAATTAAGCTACAAGCTTCTTTTTGATAAGATAAACAGACTGAGCTCCTTAAACCTATCACTGTAAAATATGCTCTGCAGAGCTTAATCATTCTTTATTAATCTTTTCAAGCCCAGTGACATGGCAGCAGAAAGGTAAAAAAGAAAATATCAGGAAACAAGCAGAAAGAAAGCCTCACTACAGGAGATAAAGAGATACGTTATCCAAGGGAGTGAATAGTCAGGGATTTCACAAAAGGTGCTAAAGTTATTATACAACCACAGTACCAAATTACTCCAAAGACCTTAGCAAGGTGCAGCACTGCTACCCTGAGCAGGGAGAGGCGAAGCTGCCTAATGTAAGTCTGCGATAAATGTACCTCTTCTGTATTACTTAAAGCATCTGAGGTAGCGAGTTGGAGTCAGCCTGATAAGGTGGATTGTCCTTTCAGTCAAGGATGTCAACGTGGATTTCGACATGTTCTTACAAAACCCCTCACAGATGCTCATCAGTCGCCGGAGGAAAAGGCAGATCTCTATCACTGTGCTTGGAAACTGCAGTGGGGGCTACTTCAAGAATCAGTTCATAATCAACATAATCCAGGCTTAAATTAGGCAGAGATAGCTGGAACCTCTACACATTCTATTTATTGATTTACAGATTCACTTGCAGTATGCAGCTCGCTAAGTGCTCCCAGGATAAACTGGCCCCTGGAAATCACAGTGGTGGTTTCCTGTGCTCCATGCTCACGCAGAGCTCTTTACTCATTATTACCATGCCAGCCTCTCATAGCCACCAGGATGGGTGCTGATGAGCATCCAGAGCAACTCAGCACCCAGCCTGACCCTGGGATACTAACAGCTCCTTCCCCAGCCCAGGGAAACCTGCAGCAGCATTACCCCTTAGAATGCCCCACCACTGAAAACAGGGAGAGCTCATTTTGATCTAAAAAGGTCATTTTTTATCTTCCCATCACAACCAACCACCTGGTAGTTTCTCCAAGAGTGAAAAATCAGTGCTGGCTCCACAAACAGAAACATGGGACTGTGCCATGATTCTATGCAGATGCTGGATTCCACCCAGCAAGCACATCACAAACAGAAGAACAGATTCATTCACATTCCCCCATCACTGGGAGTCCCAGATCACACCGAGAGGAGCAAATCCCCTGGTGTTCCCCCCATCTGCACCATCCTTCCTGCTAGTTATGACACAGCAATAGTCACTTTGATGACAGTGAGAATTAGTGCTGTTTTGGGCATATTTTGCAGGTGAAGTATAGACATTTTCTTTTCTATCCTCTAAAAAATCCTTGCTCCTGACTCTTAACAACTCACAGTAGTTAACATTTGCAGTTTCCCTTTCATTTTTAAAGCACTGATTCACTTAAAGCTGACACTGACAAGTACCATTTGTTATATTACTGACCCTTTCATTTGATTCATTTATAATATAATTGTCAGTTGAATTTGATCAAATATCTCTGAATTGAAGCCATTTACATTAAAAATAATACACCCTTTCCCTTTTGTCCCCTGTGTTGTGGCAGGCGTTACTCCAGTGCCTGCAGAAAACTGCTGTTTCATTAATAAGAAAATGGCTCCAGAAAAGCCAGGCACGGGTGGAAATCCCTGATGAGAAACAATGGATCTTGATAAGGACTATAGAACTCAGTCTCATTTACACTTTTGCTGGATTAAGAACTGGATGTTCGTGGGGATAGCAGCAGCAGCACCAACAGAAGAGGTGGGATTTGCTTTCCCTGATACCTATAGATCAGCAACAGCTTTCCTTAATCCTTAATCCAGCACATCTACAGCTGCAAAATGATTAATAACGTTGCTTTCCATTGGAATTCCATATTTCAAAACAAAGACAGATTCACTTCTAAGCTGTCCAGCCTTGGCATCCCACATTGCTCAGGGAAAATCCCATGCTTTCAAGGGGATGTTGCAAGAATTGCTGATGTTTCACACCTCATGAACCAGAGAAATGCATCGGAATGATGAACTGGATTGGGGTTTTTTCCTGATGAGGATATTGTAATTAATCCTCTGAAGAATCCTTGCTTAGAAACTTTATTAAACCCCATTAAGACTAATGAATTGTTGTTGTTTCCCAATTATACCGTTGTTTCTAGTTTAATGAACTGTGTATTAATAGACTTATAGAAGAGACATTTTACTTTTATGATGTAAATACTTGAAGTAAGAGATATATATTCTTGTTAATAGCATCAGTTGTCACCAACAGTCTCATTTACTGAATCTGTTGGAAAATACTGACCTTTTCAATATAGATTTTGCTTATTTTGTTAGCTGAAGGGGCAAACAAAAAGCCAGAAGAGACATGTTCTGGTGTTTTATGTAAAACAGACATTTTTGTTCATATTCATGCAATTTCTTACTGCAAACCAAGGTCTCCAGGCCTCTTCAAGTAGGTGAATACTTCTAACTCAAGTGATATCACAGAGGAAAAGGAGTCCAGTGCAAGGTGAGAGATAAACAACATGAATGCTTTTCCAGCTGAAGCCCATTTTGAAGGAGACACAGGTGATGAAAAGCCCAAACTCAGAGCCCACCAGCATCCCACAGGCTCAAAGCAAACCCTCATTGAGACACAGACAGAATCAATGGCCAAGAGAACTTTGTGTTGAGGACAACTGAATAACAAGGCTGTGAAACAGCTTTCAATGTCACACTGAAGGACTAAAACCCCTGTGTGTTCTTTAGGTCAGTTTTGGTCACTACCCTACAGCAGAAAAGATGTACACATCACTCCACGAGTAAACCCAACAGGCTTAGGGAGGAAGAAAGAGTTTTCAGCACCAGCAGAGATCATGGACTGGTTTGTATTTTAAAGGACCTTAAAGATCATCCAGTTCCACCTCCCTGCCATGGGTAGGGACACCTTCCTCTAGACCAGGTTGCTCTAAGCCCCATCCAACCACAACCCTATGGGGAAGCTCAGGAACACTCTCCAGCAGGTTTATCGTGTCCCAGCAATGCAGCATGCTCTGAAGGCTCGCACCAACCAAGCCAGCACACATTTAATTTACCATCCTCTCTAAAACCCCACATTTTTAGGATACTTTGCAGCCACTCTAAAGTAGCACTGAATTCTCTCCTGCAGGAGCAAACCTGACCTAAAGCTGGCACCTAATGCAAAGGCCCCATTGGGCTCTTTTGTACCACTTTGCCCCTAGAGTTCCACAGCCTGTGCAGATAACAGCACTGCACCAGGAGGGCTGTGCTTCATTGACTCCGTTTCATCCTCCCCAATGCACCCATCCTGCCACGGCTGAGCCAAGGAGCAGTTCTCATTACCTGAACACGATGAAGCCATCTCCAAGCAGAGAAGCTGCTGCACCTCAGTCAGGACCCGGGAGGGTAAAAGTCAGTGTCCAGGGCTGGAATAAAGGACAAAATGGTCAGAAATCCTATCCTTGTCCTGGCCTAATGCATCTGTTCTCCAATGAACTGGCCTAGCATAGAGCCCAGGGTATGTTCAGTCCTGCCAGATGCCAGCAGCTGGCACAGTTGTGCCTACAACTGGTTTTATCCAAAGAAGTAAGGAAAATTTGTCTGCAAATGTCTCCTGAACTTCTCCTGAGGATATTTTGTAGGGCAAAATAGATATACTGCTAAAATAAGAGCTGCTTAGAAAGTAAGAATTGCTACTGCGTAAAAAAGTCATAATCTTGAATGCTAATACATACAATCTTCAACACACTGCAGCCACACCACAGATTAACTTCAGTACAGAGACAGAGATTATGTTAATACACACAAAAAAGAAGTGATATTGAGCTAGGTCAAAGATTCTTCATTTTAGTCACTCTTTGGCAGCAGTCAGTAATGCCTGTTTGAAAGTCAAAGGCCTCTATAATGCACTGAGTTGAACAGTAATTATTACAGGGAAAGGCATAAAGTTTAAACCAGAGCTTGATCTTGATCCAACATTAGTTGCTCAAAGTGATGTGTGTTTGATGAGGAATGACAAACTTCTCATAAAGCCAGTACTGCTCCTTGCAAGGACTTGGGTTTTTTATCTGCCTGACCTAGGAGGACACCAGGCAGCGGGTCCTCAGTTCACCAACATCTCATGAGCCCCTCCAGTTGAGGGCAGGGTGACGTTACTGCTTTTGTTTGTTGGTTCAACTACACTGGACTTTAACCCCACGGAGACAACAGTTTGCGAGGGGGTTCAGGAGAGGCAGGGGGGCACAGGGAGGCTGCTGGAGGAAGCAGAAGCTCGCAGCATCCCTCTGCCACATCTGACGGGTGGTTGCTCACAAAGCTGCCATTTTAGGCTTCTGTACTCTGGGAGCTGCGATTTAACAGGCAGGGAAGTGCTTCCAGATGTGAGCCATCACGGATGGAAAACATGGAACTGGCAAATGCTTCTAAATGTGCTGCTCCGGCCACCCGTGGACCCTCAGCCTTTCAAGGACACCGGACCAGGGCCATGCAGGCGGGATGTGTGTCCTGGTTACTTTGTTTTCTTATCACCCCTTTTAGGCACTGGAGCTGCTCTCAGGTCTCCCCTTCAGGAGCCTTCTCTTGTCCAGGCTGCCCCAGCCCAGCTCTCTCAGCCTGGCTCCAGAGCAGAGCTGCTCCAGCCCTCGCAGCAGCTCCATGGCCTCCTCTGGGCTCACTCCAACAGCTCCACATCCCTCTTGTGTTGATTGCTGCCTTTGTTTTACTCTTTTGCCTTCCCCGACAGCCCTGGCACACTCTCCAGAACAGCACCAGTTCTGGCCATTAACGTAGCTCTCTGGGGAGGGCACTATAGAACTGTGCTGCAGGGGCTGCATTTGCAACTGCCTCTTCCCTGCAGCAGTGCTGGGCTCTCATCAGGGTATAGGGACAGGCTCCAGACAGGGAGGGTGAAAGGCAGCCTCTTCCCCAGTGCCTCACAGGCTGGTACCCAGCCACCCCCCTTCACACACACATGCAGTTGAAAGTCCCTTACTATTCATCTTCCATTAGATATAAAAACATTTAGCCTGAACAAGCACATTATGGATAGAAACATTTATAGGTACACTATAGCTGAAAGAATTGAGCTTGATAGTCTCCTGGGAGGCTGATACCCAACCAGCCCCATGTATCACCTCCTCTTAGCATTTCAACCACCTCTTTCTCTCCCAGCAGAGCAGCATAGATTTCTTCTCCTATTTCTAGGGTCTCCCAAAGGCACAGCAGCTCCCTGCAGTAACAAACTGTCACCTGGAAGGGAATCTGAGGGCTATTCTCAGGCAGCCTGGCCATACCTTTCAGTCAGTTCTCTGCTCCCTGGGCAACTCCTGGCTGGCAGCAGGAACTGGGTAGCACAGAGGTCCAGCACTGGTGGCACACACCGTGCCCCTGCTTCCCCAGCAACACCCAGTTTTACTCAAGCTAACATAAGAGTTAAAACTAACACCTTCCTACAAAGTTTTACTATCAAGCACAGAAACATTTAAAGGATGCATTGCTCATCTTTTAAGAAAGGAAATAAAAATTCATGAAGCCTCTTCTTGTTAAAGGAAGAATTCAGAAGTACCTTAAACAGTCCTTGACAGAGAAACCCATCCACACTCCTCAGGAGCCACAACCATCCTCACACCAGCACACGTTGCTTTTATAAGTGCTGGGAGGAGGTAATCACCCCAAACACCCACAGGTGATGCCAGCCCAGCAGTGTGCTGATCACTGGGAATGCTGGTGGGGATGGCTGGGTACCAAGCGTGTTCTCCCCAGACACCAGCCTGCAGCAGGGGTATGCAGCACTGACAGGGAGCAAGCATCTCCCTGCCCATCCATCCCTCTTCTAGGGATGTACTCGCCTCTTCCCCATCCTCCAAGCTTTCAATCGGATTTCCTTATAATAAAGAGCAGAGCAATGTTAACTAACTGTGAGAGAACCTTAACAAATCACAGAGCAATCATTTAGCCCTTGACAATACTGGTTAACAATACTTAATACGAGCTCTGCCACACTGCTCAGGCACAGGTTCACTCCAACCAAACCTCTACTGTTTCAAATAACACCAATCCTATTACAAAGAATGCCAGCAGCCACCTGCACAGGGGTGGGACACACGCATGTTCTTGTGCTTGCCACTTCCAGAGGTATTGCTGGGTTTTAAATGGAATGTTTTGCTGTAAAGTCACAGCACAGGTACATGTTATTACCTTGCTTCTGCAGTAGCAGGAGCAACATCTCGAGGTTGAGTGTCAGACATTGAAGAAACACACAAAGGACCTAATTCTCTGCTGCTCCCTCTCCTGTGTACTTGCTCCTGCCAAGGCAGAGCATTGTCACTGATAGCTTTGCATTTACACCCTCCTCAAGCTCCTCACCTTGTTTCTTTGCTGATGAAAACAGGCAAATTGGAGCCAACATCCCACTGTTACCGTTCTGCTCTGGCTGCAAGGACAAGATTTCAATATATCAATTTATGTTATAATTTCCCCATATTTTTCTCATAGGAAAAGCACAAGGAGAGTCTTGCTTTCCAGGGCAACAGCATTTTCCCCATCAGCTTCTCTTTTTGGAAGGTTCTATCAGTATTTACTTTGCAATATGTAAGCTTGCTGCTCCTCTGCGTTGCTCAGAAGTGTTATGAGTTTTAATTAGCGGGTTTTCAGTCTTTCCAACTCATTATAATAACAGACAAGAAATCAGAGTTATATGAATCACGTTTCTTTTCTAAATTGCCGTTGGACAGAACTCAGAATGTTTTTAATATGTGTAATTATGTTTGAGGATCTTGTCAATCACTGCATTAATCCGAATCCCATGGAGACTTTCAGAACCAGCAGACAGCTCTGGCTGGGCCCAGGGTGAGCATCATGCTAATACCTAACTAATATGATCAAGTGCTTTTCTACAACACACACAAACCCCACACTGGTCCCAGTCCTGAACATCCTCAGACAAACCTGACTTGCACAAGGCTGAATCCAGCCCTGTGGCTGCCATGGAGCCTGTGGCAAGGGGTTGGAACTGGATGAGCTTAAAGGTCACTTCCAACCCAAACCAGTCCAGGATTCTATGAGTTGTAATTGCTTTTGAGACTTGAGTGTCTTGCTACCACTTGCCAAAGAAATCTTGTTTGGAAAAGACAATCATTGGGGAATGGAAAGAGAATAAAAGTCATAAATACACAAACCTTTAAGTGTTTTCTCGTTGTTAAAAGTCTGCATATTAAGCACGATTGCTTTTCCCAGCATTCCCCCAGCAGGTACGGGTTTCTAGTTGTGTCAATGGCACCACGGGGTACATGCATAAATTAAGACTGGTAGGATCCGGATTTTCATTTAAAATTACTTTTCTGCTATTAGAACTGATTTAATGACTACAGGATTTTATTGGCAATTTAAAACAGATAAGAAAGAGCCATTTTCTCTGCTGATCCCCTTCAGTACATAGCGTCAGCACACCAGGTTGTGCAGTGCCAGCATCTCCTGCCACGCTGGCACCAGGATGCGGTCCGTGTCTTTGTAGTAGGCTCGGTGCTGCCAGACTTCAGATCTACACTTCCTTTTTTCTTGCCTTTAGCTCTAACAGAGTAACCAAATAGAGGCAAAGCTGAGCAGTTCCTGTGACAAGTGTCTATCGCGTGCTCCGCAGCACACACAGCTTCTCACTCCCCATCCCTGTTTTGCATTATGCGCAAAGCACTGCTCCAAACAATTCCATAAGCTGCTCCCTTCAGGGACATACATGGGCTGGAAGAGGCTGAGGACTTGC